>NC_044361.1:4134548-4442916 GCF_007364275.1 Archocentrus centrarchus
GACATAAGGGACTGCAACATCATCTGTCTCACGGAGACATGGCTGACCCCCCTCATACCGGACCACGCCGTACAGCCGTCGGAGTTCTTCAGTGTTCATCGCACGGACAGAACGAGTGAGTCTGGAAAATCAAGAGGAGGAGGTGTGTGCCTAATGATTAATAACAACTGGTGTGACAGTAGGAATGTTGTCCCCCTGAAACAATCATGTTCCCCTAACCTGGAGCTCCTAACCCTGAAATGCCGTCCCCACTACCTGCCCCGCGAGTTCACTTCGGTCATCTTCAGCGCCGTCTATATTCCACCTCAGGCGGACACAAACACTGCACTATCCGAGCTACATGAGGCGATTTCCACCTATCAGGCTAACCAGCGTGATGCGGCTCTCATCGTAGCCGGGGACTTTAACAGTGCAAACTTGAAAAAGGTGATACCGGAGTTGATTCAACACATCGACTGCCCCACCAGAGGAGAGAGGACCCTAGACCACTGCTATTCTCCATTCAAAGAGGGCTACAAAGCAAAGCCTCTTCCGCCTTTTGGGAAGTCTGACCACACCGCTGTCCTTCTCATGCCGAAATACAAACAACGGCTCAGGCAGGAACCCCCTGCTGTGAGAGAAGTGACACGGTGGTCTGATCAAACAGAGGCCGCTCTGCAGGGTGCGTTGGATTCAACCGACTGGGACATGTTTCGCAGCAGCGCGGGCGGAGACATCGAGGAGTTTACGGAAACTGTCGTGGGATTTATTGGGAAAGTTGTTGAAGACACTTCACTTAGGAGGACCATCAGGACTTTTCCCAACCAGAAGCCGTGGGTGGATAAATCTGTCCGCGACGCCCTGAGGTCCCGCACCGTTGCCTACAACTCCGGCCTCGCCTCTGGGAACATGGAGGACTACAAGGTTGCATCATACAACGTCCGCAGAGCGGTGAAAGAGGCAAAACATCGCTACGGCCGCAGACTGGAACAGCAACTACAACAGTCTGACTCCAGGGGACTGTGGCAGGGACTACGCACCATCACGGACTACAAAGCACCACACACACACCCGGTGAGTGCCGACGCTTCTCTGGCTGATGAACTCAACATCTTCTTTGCGCGCTTTGAGTCGGGAAGCCGACAGCCCGCTGCGCTCCCGGCCGGAGGGGCGGAGACACTCACTGTGACGGAGCGCGACGTGAGGAGGGCGTTTAGACGTGTAAACACCAGGAAAGCGGCTGGACCAGACGGTATTAGTGGACGTGTCCTTAAGACCTGCGCTGACCAGCTGGCACCTGTGTTTACACTGATATTCAACCTCTCACTGAAACTGTGTGTGATTCCCACCTGCTTTAAAAAGTCCATCATAGTCCCTGTCCCAAAGAAACCACACCCCAGCAGCCCCAATGACTTCAGGCCCATAGCACTCACCTCAGTGGTGATGAAGTGTTTTGAGAGACTCATCAAGACATTCATCACCTCCTCACTGCCCACCACCCTCGACCCACTACAGTTTGCATACCGGCCAGACAGATCCACAGATGACGCCATATCCTTCCTCCTCCACAAGACCCTTTCACACATAGACACTGGTAAGGGGAACTATGTGAGAGTGCTGTTTGTAGATTACAGCTCAGCATTCAACACCATAGTTCCCTCCAGGCTGGTCTCTAAGCTGCTGGACCTGGGCCTGGGCCCATCCCTGTGCAGGTGGGTTCACAGCTTCCTGACCAGCAGACCACAGGTGGTACGAGTGGGTCACCTCACCTCATCCTCCCTCACCCTCAACACTGGATCCCCCCAAGGCTGTGTGCTCAGCCCTCTGCTGTACTCACTGTACACCCATGACTGCGAGGCCACGTCAGAGTCCAACGTCATCATCAAGTTTGCTGACGACACTGCTGTTGTGGGACTAATCTCTCACAATGAGGAGACAGCCTACAGGAGAGAGGTCTCCCGCCTGGAGAACTGGTGCCAGGAGAACCACCTCCTGCTCAACGTCAGCAAAACAAAGGAACTGATCGTGGACTTCAGCAGGAAGCAGCAGAGGGACTACCATCCACTTGTCATCAGTGGTGCTGAGGTGGAAAGAGTGGACACTTTCAAATACCTGGGAGTGACCATCTCACAGGACCTGTCCTGGACTCATCACATAAACATCACTGTGAAGAAGGCCAGACAGCGTCTCTACCTCCTCAGGCGGCTGAGAGACTTCAAGCTCCCACTCAAGGTGCTCAGGAACTTTTACACCTGCACCATCGAGAGCATCATGCGTGGGAGCATCACCACCTGGATGGGAAACTGCACCAAGCAGGACTTCATGGCCCTAAAAAGGGTGGTTCGTTCAGCTGAACGGACCATCAGAACCACCCTCCCCAACCTGCAGGACATTTACACCAAGCAGTGCAGGCTGAGGGCCATGAAGATCCTAAAACAGCCCAGCCACCTCGGACACTCTCTCTTCTCCCTGCTCCCATCAGGCCGGCGTTACCGCTGCCTGAGGGCTAAGACTGAAAGGTTGAAGAAGAGTTTTTACCCACAAGCCATCTGTCTGCTCAACTCTGAGCCCTAACTGGACCATTATTGCACAATGTAAATATTATAATTTATAAAAGTGTGTATAGTGTATAGTATATAGAGTATAGTGTATAGTGTGAATTACTTTTTTTTATTTTTATTCTTCTTATTTATATGTGTGTGTATATATGGTTGCAGGTACAAAATACATTTCACTGTGCATTGTACTGTGTATAACTGTGCATGTGACAAATAAAACACTATCTTAATCTTAATCTTACATATGACTTTATAATATCAGCATATGAAAGAACGACTCACCATCAAAGCAAACTGCATAAAAAAGATTTGCACAGTTAGTCATTCTCAGTTGCCCAGCTTGGTAAGAGCCACAGTTGTATGAGTCATTGACTACACTCCAAATAAAATTATATCTTTCTCCCTCTTTGTAGAAATCTTTGTCTGCCAGAGACCAGTGCCACCTGAGAGTGTTGCCTTTCCAAAGCCCGATCCACATGGCGTCAATGTCCTTGTCACGGACATCTTCAAGCACCGTTTCCATCTCTATCATGTCATTGATGGTGGCCAGGTCAAAACATTTCTTCCTGCAGAAACTCTGGGCTTCATATCTGGTTTTTGGTGTTTGGAATAACACAAACTGGGACTGGAAGCCATGTGAAGATTGGAAAGATAGTCCTGTAGAAGAAAAATCAGCCACATTGAATATTCAAACTCCTATGAGCAATTACATTTTAGATCATGGACTGGTCAGACAACAGCAATGCACTTTATAAGAAAGGTCAGAGCAGACTCTACCTGCTCAGGAGACTGCAGTCCTTTGGATTGCAGGGGGCACTCCTGAAAACTTTTTATCACTCTATGGTAGCATCAGCCCTTTTTTTTATACTGTGGCGTGTTGGGGGAGCAGTATGACTGCTGCTGACAGAAAGAGACTAGATAGCCTCAACAAAAAAAGGCCAGTTCTGTCCTGGGCTGCTCCCTGGACACTGTGGAGTTGGTGATGGAGAGGACGATGACAACAAGGCTGCGCTCTATGTTGTCAAATGACTCCTACCCCATGTATGGAACTGTGACATTCTTGAGGAGCTCCATCAGTGACAGACTGCTGCACCCCAAATGTTTGAGAGACCTCTATCGTAGGTCCTTCCTGCCTGCAGCAGTGAGACTTTTTAACCAGCACTGCTAACAGACATAAGAGTGTCTACTCTGTACATATCATGTATACTGACATTTGATTGGTCCTATTGTCTATACTGTACATAGTGTATACAGTTTTATCAGATTTTATCATTCCTTATACCCTACCTCCTGTATTTTCTTCTTCTTTATTATTGTGTTTATAGTATCTTATTGTGTCTCTGTACAATAGCTTGGCGCAACTACATTGAAATTTCCCCATTGTGGGACCAATAAAGGGATTTCTATTCTATTCCATTCTATCAGCAGCATTTCTACTTGTGAAAACTATATTCTTGTTTATTTTGAATGGTAATTAAAGATATTAAGTGTAACATTCATCAAGATTTCAGAAATGTTTACTGTACCAGTCGATACTAAATGTGAGACATTAAAAAGAATTCAGCAGCACATTTAAAAACATACACGGCTCCACAGCAAACAATTTGGATTTCAGATAAACTATTATCATGAATTAAAAGCATCCATCCATCCATCCATCCATTCGCTTCCGCTCATCCTGTTCAGGGTCGCGGGGGGGCTAAAGCCTATCCCAGCTGTCACAGGGCGAGAGGCAGGGTACACCCTGAACAGGTCGCCAGCCTGTTGTAGGGCCAACACAGAGACAAACAACCTTTCACACAGTCTCTGGAGCTTGAAAAAGGCGACTGGACTTCTTTTTGTTTCTTGAAGACGTTTCACCTCTCATCCGAAAGGCTTCTTCAGTTCTCAACCAAATGGTGGAGAGACCCAGGTATTTAAACCCCTGTGGGCGTAGTCCCCTGGAGGTGGTTATGACCCTCTATTGATCATGTGCTTGAACACATGTGCCCAGGTGTGAAGGGGGCGTGGGTCATATTTAATCAGTGGTTTCAGTTGAAACCAACTTAGGACTCCGCTCCATTGTTTCCTGTGGCCTATTGAGGTCACTGGAACAAAGGTGTGAATGGGGGTTGAGACGTCTGGGAAGGGAGCTCAGGACAGCACTGTAAGCGGGGGAAAGTTGGTGACGTAATCCACCTCCTCTGTTCAATGATGGTTGTTCACAGTGGACATAGATGGCTTCTTTCACTCCTCTTTCAAACCATCTGTTTTCCCTGTCCAAAATGTGGACATTGGCATCCTCAAAAGAGTGCCCTTTTTCCTTCAGATGCAGATGTACTGCTGAATCTTGTCCTGTCGAAGTGGCTCTTCTATGTTGTGCCATTCGTTTGTGAAGAGGCTGTTTGGTTTCACCAATGTAGAGGTCCGAGCACTCTTCACTGCACTGAACAGCATACACTACATCGCTGATCTTGTGTTTGGCGGGTTTGTCCTTGGGATGAACCAGTTTTTGTCTTAGGGTGTGACTTGGTTTGAAGTATACTGAGATGTCATGCTTGGAGAAAATTCTTCTGAGTTTCTCTGACAAGCCTGACACATATGGGATGACAATGTTGTTCCTCTTGTCCTTCCCATTCTCTGTAGTTTGTGTTTGGCCTTCATTCCTGTGCATCTTAGCTGATTTGATGAAGGCCCAGTTGGGGTAACCGCATGTTTTGAGGGCTTTCTTAATGTGTGTGTGTTCCTTATGCTTCCCTTCTGCCTTAGAGGGAACACTTTCCGCACGGTGTTGTAGGGTCCTGATCACCCCAAGTTTGTGTTCCAGAGGGTGGTGGGAGTCAAAGAGGAGATACTGGTCTGTGTGGGTGGGCTTCCGGTAAACTTCAATGTTGAGGCTTCCATCTTCCTCGATAAGCACCGCACAGTCCAGGAATGGTAACTTGTTATCTCTGGTGTCCTCCCTGGTAAAACGTATGTATTTATCCACTGAGTTAATGTGACGAGTGAAGGCTTCTACTTCTTGGGTTTTGATTTTGACCCAGGTGTCATCTACATATCTGTACCAGTGGCTAGGTGCCTTCCCTTTGAAAGAACCAAGAGCTTTACTTTCCACTTCCTCCATGTAAAGGTTGGCTACAATCGGAGACACTGGGGAGCCCATGGCACATCCATGCTTCTGTCTGTAGAATCCATCATTGTATGTAAAATATGTTGTGGTAAGGCAGAGATCTAAAAGTGCACAAATCTGATCTGGGGTGAAGCTGGTTCTGTTCAGTAAGGAATCGTCTTCCTGTAGTCGTCTTCTGACGGTCTCCACTGCCTCAGTTGTAGGTATGCAAGTGAAAAGTGAAACCACATCAAAGGACACCATGGTTTCATCTGGATCCAGTACAAGATTCTGGACCTTGTTAGTAAAATCTGTAGAGTTTTCAATGTGGTGGGGTGTGATGCCAACAAGCGGTGATAAGATGGTGGCGAGGTGTTTGGAAATGTTGTAGGTGACCGAGTTTATACTGCTGATAATGGGTCGAAGTGGGACTCCTTCTTTGTGGATCTTTGGGAGTCCATAAATGCATGGAGTGGCTTCTCCAGGGTACAGGCGGTAGTAAGTGGGGCGGTCAATGGCTTTTTCCTTTTCAAGTTGTTGCAGGCAGCAAACGACTTTTTTCTTGTAGTTGCTTGTGGGATCACGTCTCAAGACCTCATAAGTATTGTTGTCACTGAGGAGTGTAGTAATTTTGTTGTGGTAATCCGATCTCTTCAAGAAACAAAAAGAAGTCCAGTCGCCTTTTTCAAGCTCCAGAGACTACTATGACCTGGATAACTGAGAATCTACACAGACATACAACCTTTCACACACACATTCACGCTGTCATTCACACCTATGGGCAATTTAGTGTAGCCAATGAACCTAACCCCAGTAAGTGCATGTCTTTGGAATGTGGGAGGAAACCGGAGTACCCAGAGGAAACCCATGCAAGCACGGGGAGAACATGCAAACTCCACACAGAGAGAGGGAGAGGCCTGGGCCAAGGTGGAATCGAACCCAGGCCTTCCAGATGGTATTCTAACTGTGAGGCAGCAGTGCTAACCACTACGCCACCGTGCTGCCCAGAATTAAAAGCAAAACAGTTGAAATAAAATGAGCCTTGCCATAGAAATTTTGTTTGGCACAAAAAAAAAAAAAAAAAAAAAAAAATATATATATACATATATATATATATATATATATATATATCTGCCATTCTCACAGCAGAAAATATGCTATTGTGGATGTCATAAACATAAGTGACTATAACATGACCAGCAAATCTGAAATGATTATTCTCTGACTAAAATTGACTTGACTTATCCACAATACTTGTGCACTGTAGATAGTAAACATTGAATTATAAAATAAAAAAAATATTGAAGTCTGAGATACAGGAGAACACTTACCTGACAGCAGCAGAATTAGATGCAGGAGCCTTGCCATAGTTGTCATTCTGCTGAAAACAGTTAGCTTCCTTAGCCCTAAAGGTTAGTCCAGCCTTGATTTGCCAGAGTAATATTGCTTAAGCTCTTTTCTTTCTCTTTCAAAAGGGTTCTGTGCTTTCCACACCCTGATCTTGGAAATGTTTCTCACCCAGAATGCAAAACAGCTGTAATTTTTGCATACTGTATTGTTAGGTTAGTCCCAGCATCATAAAGAAAAACAAAAAAAAACAAAACACTTTATACAGTTATTTTGATATAAAATAACCCTGTTATACAGCTTAAGGTTTGTGTTTGTATTTCCAAACTTTAAAGACTAATTATTTTCTTATTTTTAGAGTTTTATCATTTTCTGCTGCCAGGGTGGAGCCTTTTTCACTGATGGAAATCTTGTGCAAAGTAGTTCCTGAAAGTTTACCGAGGCGAATCGTATCAGGTCACAGGTTGATATTTTAACATTTATTAATATCTTGGTCATTTGATCATTTCATTGCTTTTCTACTTGAGGATTTTATAAATACTTTAGTACACAAGAAGGATCCTAATTCTGTAAATAATTTTAATTTCTTTGTAGGAAATTGTGATTCATAATTGTTATCCATCCAGCAGAACAATTCAAGAATCAAGAATCAAGAATCAAGAATGCCTTTATTAGTCCCACAAACGGGGAAATTGCAGTTAACAGAACATCCATCCAAACATAAACATAACACAGACAGGGGGGGGGACAGATGTCTGAGGTCATGCAACCGTTTCTCAACGGCGCTACCTTTAGCAGAGAGACAGAAAGAGATACATTGGGATAGTTAGGTTCAAAAAATCATCTCATACTGTGTTCATAAAGAACACCTTACGAGGTTCCAAAAAAACACCTCAGCAAAAAGCATATTGCACATATAAAGCCGGGATAGCAGTATGGTGGGTAGGGTCAGGGTCAGGAGGGGATGCAGACGGAGACGAGAGGGTGGGGGCATTGTGGAGCCCAGATGCCAGCTCCCAGCCAAACAGTTCGCTGATAGTGATGGAAGTTCATCAGCGGCCTTGGTACACCAGATCCAGCTTCACAAATCACAGAGAGGGCTGAGGGGGATAGCGGCCTTCACACATAGCTCTGGAGAGATATGATTGCCAGCCAAGGCCGGCTAGGGAGCCGAATTCTGATAATGCAGATGTTGTTTTGGAACAGGCTGCTTGTTTTTCAACAGCCTTCAGTCTCACTGGGAAACCATTCAATAAATCCAATAATCCAAATTCATTAGTTACCGTCCTCACTGAGCAGAACCGTACCTTATCTCCAGATCGAACCCCTCTCACCTGCTACTCCCCAAGTCTACGGCTCAGGTTCATCAGGCTTTGAGTCTGAGTCTGTACCATTCTGGTCAGCCCATCCACCTGGGTCGGCAGCCTCTGCAGATGTCGAACTGCCGTCCAGGTTTTCTTGATTTCTCGGTAAATCAGGTATCCTCCAAGCCCAAACAGAAAAGATACCGCTACCAGATAGCCAAATATGTAAGCGTCTTCCACGTCTTCCACCTCGAGGGCCGAGAAGCACACAGGTCTCCACGAGCTCCAAGAGTCGATGACGTATCCAACCGGGTCTGTTCCACTCGGACACGCAGGCTCCCCTTTCCCAGATCTCATAGTGGAAAAAATTCGATCAATGGTCTTGAAGGCCCAGTTTGCCAAATCCATATTAATCTTATTCTTATTCGAACAGTGTGCAAGAGACGCTCTCACAGCAAGCAGCAAGCAGGAAAGATAGGGAGGGCAGGGAGAGAGATAGAATGCGACCGTCCCCGTCAGAGGCTGGAGCAGAAATTTATACTATAACAGCTGCTGATTTTTTTTCCTGTAGACAAAAATAAAGATTGATTAAAAATCATAATTTTTAAAAGGGACTGATTTTATGTAATTATGTATCCCTTAGTTATGTCGAGAGATGGGCTCCAGCCTCCATCCACCCTGCTGGAGCTGGATAAGTGGAGGAAAATGGATGGATGCACTGAGACGTTAAAAAGCACAGAAAACAAACTCAGCATTTTGTGTCTGCTCACAGTTTTATTCAGATTTTTTACATTTTCTAATCCACTGGATTCCACTGCTGATTCCAGCACTGTTGCTCATTAACTACCAGCTTTTAAACACAAAAACAACAATGTTTTTATCAGAAAACTGATATGGAGCTTCAACACTGTATTTCTGTGCATTACTTGAGTAAATCTACTGAGCTACATCACATCTAAGGGGCCACCACAGCAGATCATCTGCCTCCATCTCACCCTGTCCAAACCATCTCAGCCTCGCCTCTCTAGCTTTGTCTCCAAACTGCTCAGCCTGAGCTGATGTCCTCACGTCTAATCTCATCCATCCTGCTCACTCCCAGTGAAGATCTTCAGCTCAGCCTTCTGTCTTTGTGTCAGTGCCACCGTCTCCAAACCAAACATCACAGCAGGTCTCACCACCATCTTGTAAACCTTCCCTTTCACTTCTGTCACAGATCCCCTGACACTCATCTCCACCCTCTCCACCCTGCCCGCACTCTCTTCTTTATCTCTCTTGTGCTTTGGATGGTTCACCCCAGATATTTAAACTCATCTATCTTCACCATCTCTACTCCTCTCATTTTCACATGTCCTCCTGTCTCCCTCTCATTCACACACATGAAGCTGCTGCTCTGTGTCTCCACGTCTCACATTGGTCAGATCATCAGACAGCCAGAGTCAGGGGTTTGCAGTGTTTGGGTCCAGAATGACAGGACTGAAGTGGAGCTTCTCCTTGATCTTCTCCCACACTCTGAAGGACAGGTTGCCCAGGTGTTTGGCCACATCTATCAGTGCTCCTGAGAGCAGCTGTGGATCTGAACAATTTTGGCTCTTTTTGGTGTTTATTGTTATTATTTCCACCATCTTCTTTTCTTTTGGTGTCTCAGATAATGAAGCTTTCTGTCTCCCAGCAAAAGGATCTTCCAGTTCATTCAGACCAAAGTCCACCAATGGAGGGTCAAGCGAGTTCATTTGTTCTTCCATGTGGTTTGAGGATCTTCTTCTCCAAATGGGACAGTTTTTCGCTTGTTCCCAGAATTTCTGCAGGCAGCTTGAACAGAAGTTGTGGCTGCAGCTCAGAGACACAGGATCTCTGAAAGTCTCTGAGCACTCATGGCAGCTCAGGAAACCTTCAAGAAGAGCATCTTTCTCTGCAACTTTCTCTCAAATGAAACTCTCATTGAATCAAAGTTCCCCACAGTTTGCCTCTTCCTGTCCACCAGGTCACCACAGTTCAGTAACGAATGCCAAACCCTGTCATGGCTTCCTGGTTTCAACCGAATCTTTAGTGATATTCAGATGTCATCCAAATCTTTGATCAGTTAATTATTAACTGCATCCTGCTGTCTTATATTACCTTTAGGCAGAACAGGATGAGACCTGAAATATTTGTCATGGACTCTAAACTCTCCAGATTTTCTTTCAGGTCACTTTTATTTGATAAAATGATTTTTAGTTTGGTTGTTTCAAAGAAGAAGTCGAGCTAAAGTCAAAGCCTTGGTGGTGTTGTTGGTGTTCAGCTGTAACCTGAGAACGATGTGACCTCAGATGATCAAATTCACACCATCAATGCATCTGCTGTAAACCCTGACTTCAAGGTAAAGGTCAGAGGTCAAATTTTATGAAATTCTTGTGAATGCGATAACTCGATGATGTCATTGAGGATTTCCAAATTCGTCACCCAGAGCAGGAGAAATGCTTCCTGCTTTCTTCATCTTTCAGGAGTTCAGCGATTAAATAAATGGTGTCTTTGAAGCTGTGATGTTTGTAAACATTGTTTCTTTATTTCAAAGGTGCTTTTCATTGTTTACCTTTTTCTCACTTACATATACAGGCTTTATGGAGAGGATGATGCTTTATTAATTTGTCTCATTGTTCACTCGTTTGTGACATTGCTGATAATAAAAAGACTCATTTCTATATATGTGGATTTTTAGAAGCTTTGCACTGATTTGCATTTTACAGCACTTACACAACCTTCAGTAATCTTTGTGTGTGAATCTGTTTTTCATTTGTGGCTGTTTAATGACAGTTTATCACACCTTTAGTTCATAAGGTCGTTTTCTAACAGTTTAAATGTGCTGCAGACATAAACTCACTGTCATGGTCCTGGACCGTGTGCCCAGCATTTTGTGTTTAGTTCTGTTTTCACTGAGTTTCTTATGGTTTATATTTGGATCTCCTGGTTCCCTTGGTTCCTGTCTGCCCTGCGTCTCTGTCCCGTGTCTGTTTCCTCTTTTACTTTGAAAGTCCTTTGTTCCTGGTGCTTTGTGTTTAGTTTAGCGTCCCCTTGTCTCGTTTGGTTAATTACGTTCAGCTTTGCCCCTCACCTGTCGCCTGTTCCCTGATTACCTTGTGTGTGTATTTAGGTCCTCAGTCTGCATCTGTTCCTTGTTGTGTCATCATCACTTACCTGCCTGCTGTGGTTCCCTCTGTCAGTCTGGATACCTGTATGAGAAGCTTCCTAGTAGTGATGGGCAAAACGAGGCTTTGTTAAAACACTGAAGCGTTTGAAGCATTTGTGCCGGAATTGTATCGAAGCTTCGAAACAATCTGAAACCTGCACAGTGACACCCGCTGGATAATTTTGTTATCGCCACATCTTGATAATGCTTGTTGAGTGCAGCGTTGCGCAGAGGTCTTTGCGTTGCAGAGATTGAGATAAATGAGTCACTGGGTCTCTTAAGCCTCTTTCTGGCATATTTATTTAACAAAACTCCAAACACAGTCCGTATGAAAAACAAATCTCACTCAGAGCGCCATTATTCAAACACATCACTGATGTCATGACGTATCAAGGACTTCTTAACCAACCAGCCCCAGACTGTGAGACTTGGCCCCCATCTCTCCTCCACCCGCACACTGAGCACTGGCTCCCCACAGGGCTGTGTGCTGAGCCCCCTCCTGTACTGCCTCTACACCCATGACTGCAGTCCGGCCCACAATAACAACCTCATCGTCAAATTTGCTGACGACACCACAGTGGTCGGACTCATCTCAAAGGGAGATGAGGCAGCTTACAGAGAGGAGGTCCTGAAGTTGACAGCCTGGTGTTCAGAGAACAACCTGGTACTGAACACCATGAAAACCAAAGAGATCATCATCGACTTCAGGAAGCACAGGACTGACCCAGCACCCCTCTACATCAACGGCGAGCGTGTGGAGAGGGTCCACACCTTCAGGTTTCTTGGTGTCCTCATCTCTGCTGATCTTTCTTGGTCAGATAACATCACAGCTGTTATCAAGAAGGCTCAGCAGCGACTTCACTTCCTGAGGGTCCTCAGGAAGAACAACTTGGACTCAAACCTGCTGCTGACCTTCTACCGCTCATCCATTGAGAGCCTGCTGACGTACTGTATCACAGTATGGTACGGCAGCAGCACTGAGGCAGACAGGGTCAGGCTTCAGAGGGTAGTCAAGACAGCACAAAGAATCGTTGGCTGCCCTCTCCCCTCCCTGATGGACATCTACACCTCCCGCTGCATCAGCAGAGCCAGGAACATCATCAAGGACAGCTCACACCCTGGCTTTGACCTGTTTGACCTGCTGCCCTCTGGCAGGCGCTACAGGTGCATCAAAGCCAGAACAAACAGACTCAAGAACAGTTTCTTCGCCAGAGCAATCACCACCCTGAACTCACACACTCACCCACCGTAACTGTGCAACACCCACATCTCTGTGCAATATTAGATTATTCATACTGAACAATATCTAACATTCCTATATTGTGTAATATCCAGTATTCATTCACTAGTGCAATATTCATCATCTTCATTTTTATATGTATGCACTTATTTACTTTTCTTACAATGTACAGATGCACCAATGTATGTATATATTTTTATACATTCTATTTTTTGTATATTTTATACATTGTTTATTTTCTGTATATTTCTTGATTATACTAGACTATCCATTCATCCATCCATTTTCTTCCGCTTATCCGGGGTCGTGGGGGCAGAAGCCTAAGCAGAGAAGCCCAGGCTTCCCTCTCCCCAGCCACCTCCTCCAGCTCATCCGGAGGGACCCCAAGGCGTTCCCAGGCCAGCCGAGATACATAATCTCTCCAGCGTGTCCTGGGTCTACCACGGGGCCTCTTCCCGGTGGGACATGCCCGGAACACCTCACCCAGGAGGCGGCCAGGAGGCATCCTAATCAGATGCCCGAGCCACCTCAACTGGCTCCTTTCGATGTGGAGGAGCAGCGGCTCTACTCTGAGCCCCTCCTGGATGGCCGCACTCCTCACCTTATCTCTAAAGGAGAGGCCAGCCACCCTTCGAAGGAAACTCATTTCTGCTGCTTGTATTCGCGATCTTATTCTTTCTGTCACTACCCAAAGCTCGTGACCATAGGTGAGGGTAGGAACGTAGATCGACCGGTAAATCGAGAGCTTCGCTTTTACGCTAAGCTCCCTTTTCACCACGACGGACCGGTGCAGCGTCCGCATCACTGCAGAAGCAGCCCCGATCCGCCTGTCGATCTCCCGTTCCCTTCTCCCATCACTCGTGAACAAGACCCCGAGATACTTGAACTCCTCCACTTGAGGCAAGAACTCGTTCCTGAGCCGGAGATGGCACTCCACCCTTTTCCGGCTGAGGACCATGGCCTCAGACTTAGAGGTGCTGATTCTCATGCCAGCCGCTTCACACTCGGCTGCGAACCGTTCCACTGCGAGCTGGAGGCCCACCCCCTGATGAAGCCAACAGAACCGCATCATCTGCAAAAAGCAGAGATGAGACTCTGAGGCCACCAAGGAAGAAGCCTTCCGCCACCTGGCTACGCCTAGAAATTCTGTCCATAAAAATTATGAACAGAATCGGTGACAAAAGGCAGCCCTGGCGGAGTCCAACACCCACAGGAAACGAATCCGACTTATTACCGGCTATACGGACCAAGCTCTCACTGTGGTTGTACAAGGACTGAATGGCCCGCAACAATGGGCCAGACACCCCATACTCCCGCAGAACCTCCCAAAGGACACCCCAAGGGACACGGTCGAATGCCTTCTCCAAGTCCACAAAGCACATGTAGACTGGTTGGGCAAACTCCCACGCACACTCGAATATCCTTGAGAGGATAAAGAGCTGGTCCAGCGTTCCACGACCAGGACGAAAACCGCATTGTTCCTCCTGAATCCGAGGTTCGACTAACGGATGCACCCTCCTTTCCAGCACCCTGGCATAGACCTTACCGGGGAGGCTGAGGAGTGTGATCCCCCGAAAGTTGGAGCACACCCTCCGGTCTCCCTTCTTAAAGATGGGGACCACCACCCCGGTCTGCCAATCCAATGGCACTGCCCCAGATCTCCACGCGATGTTGCAGAGGCGTGTCAACCAAGACAGCCCTACAACATCCAGAGCCTTCAGGAACTCAGGGCGAATCTCGTCCACCCCAGGGGCTCTGCCACCAAGGAGTTGTTTAACTACCTCAGTGACATCACCCCCAGTGATGGTCAAGTCATCCCCCTCATCCCCAGACTCTGCTTCCACTACAGAAGGCGTGTCAGTGGGATTCAGAAGGTCCTCAAAGTATTCCTTCCACCGTCCGACTATAGCCTCAGTTGAAGTCAGCAGCACCCCCCCCCCCCCCCCCCCCGCACTATAAACAGTGTGAGTGAAGCACTGCTTTCCCCTCCTGAGTCGCCTGACGGTTTGCCAGAATCGCTTCGATGCCGTCCGAAAGTCTTTTTCCATAGCCTCACCGAACTCCGCCCACACCCGAGTTTTTGCTTTGGCCACTACCCGAGCTGCATTCCGCCTGGCCTGTCGATACCTGTCAGCTGCCTCCGGAGTCCCACAGGCTAACCAAGCCCGATAGGACTCTTTCTTCAGCTTGATGGCTCCCTTCACCTCCGGTGACCACCATCTGGTTCGGGGGTTACCACCACGACAGGCACCAACCACCTTGCAGCCACAGCTCTGAGCAGCAGCCTCAACAATGGAGGCGCGGAACATGGTCCATTCGGACTCAATGTCCTCAGCCTCCCTCGGAATGCTGTCGAAGTTCTGCCGGAGGTGGGAGTTGAAGATCTCCCGGACTGGGGCTTCTGCCAGGCGTTCCCAGCGCACCCTCACAATACGTTTAGGTGTGCCAGGTCTGTCCAGCATCTTCCCCCACCACCTGATCCAACTCACCACCAGGTGGTGATCAGTTGACAGCTCAGCTCCTCTCTTCACCCGAGTGTCCAAAACATACGGCCGCAGATCTGATGATACGATTACAAAATCAATCATCGACCTGCGACCTAGGGTGTCCTGGTGCCATGTGCACTTATGGACATCCTTGTGTTCGAACACGGTGTTTGTTATGGACAAACTGTGGTTTGCACAGAAGTCCAATAACAAAACACCATTCGGGTTCAGATCGGGCAGGCCGTTCCTCCCAATCACGCCCCTCCAGGTCTCACTGTCATTGCCCACGTGAGCATTGAAGTCTCCCAGCAAGACTATGGAGTCACCAGATGGAGCACTCTCCAGCACCCCGCCCAGCAACTCCAAAAAGGGTGGGTACCCTGAACTGTCATTCGGCGCATAAGCGCAAACAACAGTCAGGACCCGTTCCCCAGCCCGAAGGCGCAGGGAAACTACCCTCTCGTCCACCGGTGAAAACTCCGACGTACAAGCAGCAAGCCGGGGGGATACAAGAATACCCACCCCAGCTCGCCACCTCTCACAGAGGGCAACTCCAGACTGGAACAGAGTCCAGCCCTTCTCCAGGAGACTGGTTCCAGAGCCCAGGCCATGCGTTGAGGTCAGCCCAACTATATCTAGCTGGTATCTCTCAACCTCACGCACTAGCTCAGGCTCCTTCCCCACCAGAGAGGTGACATTCCATGTCCCAATAGCCAGTTTCGATAGCCGGGGATCAGTCCGCCAGGGCCTCCGCCCTCGGCCACCGTCCGACACACACTGCACCCGACCCCTACGACACCTCCTGCGGGTGGTGGGCCTGCAGGAGGTCGGGCCCATGTAACCTCTTCGGGCTGTGCCCGGCCAAGCACCACGGGCTAATGCCTGGCCACCAGACGCTCTCCCTCGAGCTCCCTCCCCAGGCCTGGCTCCAGGGTGGGGCCCCGGTAACCCTATCCCGGGCAGGGTAAACTGTTCCCTTGTTTTTTCACTCATAAGGGTCTTCTGAACCGCTCTTTGTCTGGACCCTCACCCAGGACCAGTTTGCCATGGGAGACCCTACCAGGGGGACAAGCCCCCAGACAACATAGCTCCTGGGATCACTGGGACACACAAACCCCTCCACCACGATAAGGTGGCGATTCACGGAGGAGTATACTAGACTATAATATTTTTATTTTTTATTTTAGAGAATTTGATTTTCTATTGCATGGCACTGAACAGGAGTGGCCCTCCTATCTCATTGTACATCCTGTATAATGACAATAAAAGGCATTCTATTCTAATTTTTAACAGCATCAGTGATTACCAATTAATGCAGTCATGTCCGGGTATCCAACTATGTACCACAGAGGAACATTACAGATCTCACAGAGGAGTGTTTCATTTGAAAGAGTGCTGTGATCAGTGAGTGGAATAAACACCTGAAAACTGTCCTCCAAAGCCCATAACTGGATGTCAACACATTATCAATGAAATGATACAATACAACTCTCAGAGTTAAAAGATTTGTGCTTTATTAAACCATGACAATCAAATCATTTGCAAAATCTATTACAATTACTGTTCGGTTCGGACCACCGTTGAATAAAGAAAGACACAGAAACCCGTAGTTGATCTTTTAACCTGCAGGGAGAGTCTCAGTCAGCTCACACTCGTGTGCGTGTCTGAAAGAGAGTCTGAACCTTCTTCCTGCTTGGCTCTTTTATTTTAGCATCAGGTGAGTTTACACAAAGCTCAGATAACAACATCACTCATGTCACATGATGTAATCATGTATGTGTGTGTGTGTGTGTGTGTGTGTGTGTGTGTGTCCGTGTCCTCAGGAAACAGGCGTTACCTGCTTTCCATGTGCATGTTTATGATAAACACATTGTGATACATAGGAAAAAAGTTAAATGTTTATCTATTCTAACATTTCCTCCCTGTTTATCATGAACATAACACATACAACCCTGAATGAGGTTGAGGTGAAAAACATGTCGTGCGGCTGTCTGTCCTTCTTTTGACCCAAAGTCACACTCTCTATTCTTTCAAGACAGGAAAACTCCTCAACGGCCCCGCCGCTCACGGCAACCACTGCTAGTCAGTCTCACTCGGAGAAGCACCTACATACGTGTGCAAATTTTAAACATTAGTTTGAAAACTAGTTTACATCCACCCCCATCACTTGGTCTCCCAGTTTCATATTCGGTCTTCTGTTTCACCCTCCTTCCCACCCTGCACAAGGGTATACTGATAGAAAGCACCAAGCTCCAGTAGTCAGCCAAGAGAGCCAGTCCTGACTCCCTCCAGGTGTCTGTTGTTCCACATACTGCTGCAGGGTGCATATTCCTCCTTGCGGGGTGGCCAGCAAGTCCAAAACCACTCTATTCTGCATCACCATTGCACGCAAGGCGCTCAACTCTTGTGTTGCAGTCATCAATGCGCCCAGGGTGCAGATCCAGTTCCACGTGGTCATTGCATGTGAATCAGCCATCCCTATTTAGTGGGGGATTCACTTGTTTTCTTCACGGGTTTGAGACGAAGGTGGCCTAGGGCTCACCCTCCCCTTTGTATCCCGACTTCCATCCCCTACTCAGCGTTGATTGGCTCAATCCTTTTGCAATGGCTGAGGTGTATCCACGTGGATCTCTCTGCTATTTTGACTGCAGTTGGTGTAGTCAGTAGTACTTTGTAGGGTCCGTCCCACCGGGGTTGGTTTCAGCACTTCTTCTTGATCACTCTGACCAGGACCCAGTCTCCCACCGCCACCGGATGTTCCTGTTGAGAAGCAGAAAAACCTTCCTGGCCGTTTATTTGTGGCAACAACCGTTTTGCTTTGGAACAACTTTCTCATCCAATAACTCAAGTCTGTCTCTTCCTCTGCTTGTTGTTCTTCTGTGTACACCGGGAGTCTAAAAGGTCAGCCAAACAATGCCTCATAGGGGGTTATCCCTGTGTTGTTGGGGGTCACATGCATGCATTCTACCCAGGGCCTTCCAGTTTCTGCAATACATTTCCTTAGTCTGTTTTTTGTACTGTGCCATTCATTCTTTCAACGAGTCCTGCGCTCTTGCGGATGATAAGAACAGTGATTTTTTTAGCTGTACCCCTAGGTTTTGCGACTAAGCAATAGGTCTTACTCACTATCCCCCCCTGTTGATACATGTGTTAAACCATGTATCAATATGGCTGCTGTTTTGAATAGTGACCTAGGAAGTACAGGTTTTCCATTTATGTGGTACTTTAAGTGTAAGTGAGTGGAAAAGCACCAGTTCTCTGGAGGCTTCAACAGCGAGTGCTGCTGCACATACTGCTTGCACGCAATGTGGTAATGCTCCTGAGACTGCATCTAGGCATTTGGAGTAATAAGCAATTGGCCTCAATTTATCTGCAAAAGACTGTAACAGAGCTGAGGTCATAAACCCATCTTTGCAATCTACAGTCTCGACAAAATCTGTTTTGTAATTTGGAAGAGGCAGCACTAAGTCTGTTACCAGTGCTTCTTTTACTTTTGTGAAAGCTTCTCCAGCCTCTCTTGTCCATTGTATGACATCTGTCATTGCCATGGGGTTGTTGTATGCTAGACTGCATGTGTGTTAGGCGCTATACGTCAGTAATGAATGTGAGTTGTGTGTGTGTGTGTGTGTGTGTGTTTGTAGGTGATATCTCACTTCCCTTCTCTGCTGATCAGGTAACTCGCCCTCATCTGACTTGTCTGGGGTCCTCCTCTCCGATCAGTGTGACACAGTCTGGTCAGTCCATGTTCCCTTCACCATTCATGGGCATTCATTTCGCCAATGACCCGTCAGGCCGCAGTTGTCATCTGTCATCTCGGACAGCACATCCGAGAGAAGCCACCCCGCTCTTTCCTTGCCCTCGTCCACGTCCTCTCCCATGGGCAACACTTTGCCCAGTGGCGACTGCTGAATACAGAGTCAATGTTGCTTTCCTCTATCAGCGTCTTGTCTTCTTTTCTTCTTCTTCTAAGTAACCATCTCCTGCGCATGTTGCACATGACGCTCACTTCAGCGTGACGACTGTCACACTTCAGGTCTCTGCTCTGAGCAGCCGATCTTGTCCGTCCCCACACAGGGGAGAGCAGCGTTGAGGGTTCTTCTGGGGTGGAGCTGTTCTGCTTGTCTGCAGGTTGTAGTGCGGCAGCGGCTCACTAAAAAGGTGGAGGTGGTGGGTCCCGTATTTGGCCACGATGATTCTGGTGTGGACGATGTGTGATCGGAGGGCAGGAGTCCAGATCGGGGTCAGAGATTTTCAGCGCTTATAAATTTGCCTGCAAAAAGGGCATAGAGAGATGAGGTATCACAAGTAACAAGAAATGGAGGCGGCCCCAAAACCGCCACTCCATTAATTAGGGCATCAGCTGTTCTGCCGCTCAAAACTCCGCAAAGATCTCGCTCTACGCAGAGTTCTTTAACTATTAATTTTCTACTCCTGCGTTCCCATCTCCATTTTTTCCTAGTGAGACGTCTCTCACAGGTTCTTCTACATGTACGAAAACAGAGAAAAAAGGACATGTTCAAGGAGGCCTAATCACCTTAGGTTAAACAACACAATTTGTCTTTAACCTCTTTTACACGCGACCCAGTCTGCGTGCCACCCATTCGCTGATGGGTGTTACCCTTTTAAGCAGACTCCCAATGTCTTTTCAGCTCTGACAGTGACAGATGCAATTTTTGATTTACCGTTTAAATCAAACTTTTTCCCATTTTAAATTATTTGGAATCTTTTTCACTCGATATGTGTTATGGCCGTGCCTCTAAGGCAGGGTCCTTGAATCCAGGCAGCTGTCCAGCAAAGGGTGAAAATTCAAGTTCCTCCGTAATTTGCAAATGCAGGAGGACTGAAGCATTTTTTTTTCTTCAGCTTGGCCAGAGACTCGTCACTTCTTTGTGGAAGAACTTACTGGATCCTACCAACAATCACCAAAATTGTTATGGAAATTTATCAAATGAGAGAGACAAGACAAGACAAGATCGCCCCATCCTTCCTGTGAAGGTGTCCCTTACTCTTCCCCACTCGTGTTTAAAATGGTTGCGAAACACACGAAACATTTCATCCCCATTCAGGTTAAACGAGGTTTGTAATCCCCTTACATCTGTCGCCCATTGTTCTATGTCAATTTTGTGTGGGGTTAAGCCTTTAACGGCCTCTTGCATTTCAGTTTCAGTCCAAGGTCGGTAAACCAAAATAGTAGGAGGTTGAGGGGCGCTTGCTGTCCCTGTGTTTGGGTTCGCGACTTGGAGCATGGGGAAGGTTTGTGCCACTGGTTCCAGTGCAGGTGGGGCCCTCCACAATTGAAACAATCCCTTTCATGCCCGTACTCTGATAAAACGGGATAACCTGCTGGCTTAGGTGTGGCATGCACATCTATGTGCGCGAGTGTTTTAAGTTCTCCATTTCTGGTGCGGCTCGCAATAGGAGAAAAAGCTGTGGGAGAAACAGCTGTTAAGCCTTCCCTTGCTTGGGGCACATGTTGTTTTGTCCCACTCCCCTCCCCCCTCTAAACATGGCACGGCTTGTTTTTTACTCCGGCCGGTTACCTCACGAACCCAGTTCGGAGGACGTATACTATACTACAGTTTTCCCTGAAAAGCCAACTTTCCCTGAAAGTTATCCTGGCAATCGGACCCGGTCCGACTCAGTAGTGTATGATTTGTTTGTGCTTTTCCCTGAAAAGCTCCGGCCGGTTACCTCACAAACCCGGTTCGGAGGACGTAGACTACAGTTTTCCCTGAAAAGCCAACTTTCCCTCAAAGTTATCCTGGCAATCAGACCCGGTCCGACTCAGTCTACGATTTGTCCTACCTGGTTTCTGTCGTCTTCACGTTGGTGGATCGGGTCTCGAGGAAAGCGTTCCCAGCGACCGCGGAGAAACCTATGAAGCCGGGCCTGACAACGAATTCACGTCTCAGGTCTTTGTGCAGTGCCTCTATCACAGCTGGCTGTCCAGACAGTCTGCCGGCGTCCCTCCGTAGTCATTGGGAAAAACCTCCTCACTGCCCGCCCGGCTCTCGAAGGACCAAAAAATGTTAGGTTCGGAGCACCGTTGAATAAAGAAAGACACAGAAACCCGTAGTTGATCTTTTAACCTGCAGGGAGAGTCTCAGTCAGCTCACACTCGTGTGCGTGTCTGAAAGAGAGTCTGAACCTTCTTCCTGCTTGGCTCTTTTATTTTAGCATCACGTGAGTTTACACAAAGCTCAGGTAACAACATCACTCATGTCACATGATGTAATCATGTATGTGTATGTGTGTGTATGTGTGTGTGTGTCCGTGTCCTCAGGAAACAGGCGTTACCTGCTTTCCATGTGCATGTTTATGATAAACCCATTGTGATACATAGGAAAACAGTTAAACGTTTATCTATTCTAACAATTACTTACCCAAGAGTACTGTTTTTGATGCCATCCGGGAGAAACTTCCCTTTGCATTGGTCCCTGTCCAATTTATCTTCTGTCCAATGTCACTGTGGAACATGCGGGAAAGAATGATCCATGTGATACTTCTTGCACCCCCCGGCTGCCAGTGAAGAAATCTAAAAATGGAGAGGAAATAATGGGAAAAGTATGGAAGCTCGTTTCTGCCACTAAAAAAAAAAAAAAATCGCCATCCGTAATGTAAAATTTTGAGTTATTAACTTGAAATTTCGAGAAAATAACTCGAAATTTCGAGAAAATAACTCGAAATTTCGAGTTAGCACAGCCAATCAAGATGCGTGGTGATGGTACGTCATTTCCTTGTTACCGGAAATAAAACCCGGAAGACACCAGTTATCAGTGCTACAGCTAAGCTACCAGTACAGATCCGATCATGAATGAGCAAATTGCTAAGTACTTTCAGTGAGGATTTACAAACGATGAAATCCTTGCATTATTAGCTGAATCACATGGCGTCATTATCAGCAAACGCACCCTCGAAAGGATCTTACGCAAGAACAGACTTTGGCGCAGAAAGAACAAAACTGAGGTGGAAGAGGTGGCGGGTTTTATACAAGCGCAACTGGAAAACTCAGGTCAGTCACATGGATATCGCTGGCTGCACCAGAAGTGTTGGATGAATGGAATTGTGACTGACAGAGAAACAGTTCGTCTTCTGCTCCGTTTACTCGATGGTGAAGGTGTGGATTTAAGGTCCCGGAGGCGAGTGTATCATAGCAGAGGCCCCAACTATGTGTGGCACATCGACGGATACGATAGGCTTAAGCCATTTGGAATTGCAATAAGTGAATGTATTGACGGCTTCTCAAGGAGTGTTATATGGCTTGAAGCTTACAAGACAAATAATGACCCCAGAGTGATTGCTGGTTACTACATGGATGCCGTGATTCAACATGGTGGATGCCCTGATTGAGTGAGATTAGATTTAGGAAGAGAAATGTCCATGTGGCCCAGATGCAAAGGTTTTTACATTTTTCAGACAGTGATTCAGAAACTGATCATGTCACTTTTGGAGCAAGTACAGGAAATCAGCGTGTTGAAAGATGGTGGCTAATCTTACGAAGTCAGTGTGTCCAGTACTGGATCGACCTGTTTGACAAACTAAGAGAGGATGGACACTTCTCAGACTCGTTCTTGGACAAATCATTGGTCCAGTTCTGCTTTCTTCACATTATACAGGTGAGTTTACCTACTGATATCTGTTGTAACTGACTGTTTTAGCAGCATACATGGCCTTTGGCATATTGCTGAAATACTGTATACATTAAAGTACACATGAAAATTATAGTTTTAAATCTGATCTCTTTTTTTCAGATAAATATATTAAAATGAATATCAAGGTACACATATTACAAATTCATTATGTGGGTTTATACGTGTCTCTGAAATTGATGATCATTTATAGTGGGTCAAAACTAATAAATAAATAAGAATTCAAATCCCCATATTATACATATACAGTTTTAGCTAAAAATAAATTAAAATGCATACATCATGATCTAAGCCACAACTGTGCCTATATATATACATTAACATGTTGTTCGCAAGTTTGCATTACAAAGGTACAATAATGGTGTCACGTAATCTAACATAATTTATGCAGAAGTTAGTTGTTTTTTGTACATGTTTAAATTAAAAATGTTACTTCTGTGTATTTTTGTCATCAAGGAGGACTTAAACGAAGTTGCTTTGGCTTGGAACGACCACAGAATGCGCCCAGTCCACAACTCCCGCAGTCCTCATGGTCGACCGTCTTTTATGTATGTCCTCCCAGACATCTATGGAGCGAGAGACTGTCTCCAGCATGTCAATATGGAGAAAGTTGAAGCCTGCCTTGAAGAATGTGTGTTCAAAGACTTTCCATGTGATGAGGATGTCTTTCATCTCTGTGTAGAACTGATGGCCGAACATGCTCTGGGCTTCACAAATGATGTGTTTGATACAGTGGATCTGTATGTACAGCTAAGGCAGCTCATGCTTGCTCAGTTGGAGACATTGCCTTAAAGGATATATCTATTTATGCATTTGACAGAGGTGTTGAAAGCACGTGTCCTTTAACCTTTGTGCTTCCTTAGGAACAGTTAGTCCTCTGGCTTAGTCTTTTTTTTGTTGTTGTTGTTTCTACAGTAATTGTTGTCTGCACAAAGAGAACATCCCAGTTTTTTCATGTACAAAGGGTTAAATCTTACACATGCTGCCTGTCAAACCTGGTATTTGGAGATCATTACGGTAAAGTGATATGTCTCATGGTGGATTTATGATTTTAGCTTTCTGAAGATATTTTTTTAATCCTTGTTCACTTGTATCTCATTTTTGATGTCTCTTAATTTTTTGTTTCTGATAATGTTAAATTACTAATTTGGTTGTCGTCTAGATTTTTTTATATATAAAATCTAGCTTATAGATGAGCTTAACTAAGCAAGGTGGTGATTGTCTGTCCAAAAATATATATAAAAATGAACTGAGCTCTGTCATTTAATCCAGAGCAGTAAGTTAAAAAAAAAAGTGACTACACAAATCAAAAATGTGCAAAACTTGTAAAATATCAAAGAATTTAAGATAAGAACAGGTAAAATGGCAAGATTTTACAAAATGTCCTTATTGAACATAACTTATTGTTGTCAGTGCGATTAAATATAAATTCACTTCAGCTGCACAGCCAACACAAATAAATGCCAACACACTTTGTAAATTTATTTAAATGTATTTGTCACATTTCATTTTAAAAAGTTAGGAATGCCACTTGAGTTAAGTGGAACATTTCCTTATTCACAAAGAAGCATTTCCAGTCTCTCAGTGAGTAATACAGATTATCAATTTAACAGTGAGAGATACAGATTATCAATTTAACACGGGTATTGGCAAAAAACCACATCTTTTCTGGACTGTAAAAACCTGGATCTGGCTGTTCATAGTATTTAACATTCAGCTTTTCATTATAAACAGCATCATTCGTATTATACAAAACCATGACAGTGACAAAAGTGGGATTCCTTTGTGTTGAATGTCAAGTAGAATGGTAATCAGATGAAAACTCACCACACACTGCTTCACGTGATAATTAGCAGGATCTTTGTGCCATTTCTCAAAATCCTCCACTTCCTCCATTGATTGTAGTGGAAACTGTACAGGGTCAGGTATTTCTCTTTCTTGGACAGTTGAGTTCAGCGTGTTGGTCAGATAGTTTACTTTGGTGGTTAATTGGTCTTGTTGGTGTTTAATGTACTCCAGTAAGCTCAATATTTGAACTTCTGCAGCTGTTGGAAGAAGAAATGAGACAGATTTGCTCTAATCTTTTCCAATAACTGGATTACATGGCAAATGGCTATAGTGTAGTATTCAAATTTACAAAGAATACAATATAAGATAAGATAAGATAAGATAAGATAAGATAAGATAAGATAAAACTTTAATGATCCCACGACGGGGAAATTTGCGCATTACAGCAGCTCAGTACAGAAAACTAAAAATAGAATAGAATAAAATAAAATAGAAAAACACTATACACATATACATAAGCACTATATGCAGAAACTATATAGTCAATACACACATGTACATATACACACATATACACACACATCAAAACACTATATACAGATATCAAAATATTATATACATTTGTAGCCGGTAAGGTACACAGCAATTATTCAAGATTTACTGTATACACTTTTGGAAAAATCAATGTACATTCAGGAAGAAATGCATTGTTACATTCAATGAGTTTATTTTAACTTGGATGTTGCACTGAGAATAACTGCATTTGTGATGTAATTATCAGTCATTGAAAGTGAATATTAGCTGTTTAACCCCCTTAACTGGCGCTTTCACACTTTGAAGCCTCATAGTGTCACAGTAATGCTGCAGTTCGCCCTTACGATGCTTTTATATGACAGACTAGACCCTCAGAATTGGATTGACACCTCATTTGGCCAGTCATGTTATGAAATGGGTTTTCCAGAGCCAATACGGCAGCTGCACTGAGGCAGACAGGGTCAGGCTTCAGAGGGTAGTCAAGACAGCACAAAGAATCGTTGGCTGCCCTCTCCCCTCCCTGATGGACATCTACACCTCCCGCTGCATCAGCAGAGCCAGGAACATCATCAAGGACAGCTCACACCCTGGCTTTGACCTGTTTAACCTGCTGCCCTCTGGCAGGCGCTACAGGTGCATCAAAGCCAGAACAAACAGACTCAAGAACAGTTTCTTCGCCAGAGCAATGACCACCCTGAACATTCACACTCACCCACCATAACTGTGCAACACCCACATCTCTGTGCAATATTAAATAATTCATACTGAACAATATCTAGCATTCCTATATTGTGTAATATCCAGTATTCATTCACCAAGTGCAATATTCATCATCTTCATTATTATATGTATACACTTAATTTACTTTTCTTACAATGTACAGATGCACCAATGTATGTATATATTTCTATACATTCTATTTTTTGTGTATTTTATACATTGTTTATTTCTGTATATTTCTTGATTATACTAGATTATAATATTTTTATTTTAATTTTAGAGAGTTTGATTTTCTGTTGCATGGCACTGAACAGGAGTGGCCCTCCAATCTCATTGTACATCCTGTATAATGACAATAAAGGCATTCTATTCTATTCTGTTCTACATTTTAAAAATTAGTTTTTAAATATAGTCGAATAGATGTAAATGCATAAAACTTAACTCTGCCATGAATCATTTCTGTGAGTGTACACAATGATAGAAATGGAGACTTTGAGGTCATCTGAGGAAGTAGCTGTTGAAGTTCTCTGTTTTCCACATATTGTTTTGTATAATGATGCAACCAAGATTGATAAGCTGTGACTACATGAAACTGTAAGCTGAAAAAGAATGTGCCAGTACTTCATGTCATACCTAATGGCATGGCATGCAGTTTTGACCCAGATTAAAACTGTCTGAAATGGCTTTATTAAATTCAATAATTGGACTCCTTATTTTGTTGTTTGTGTCATTCCTGTTTGATAAGCAAGCACGCAGAAACCTAAAGGCTTAAACAGCAACACTCTTATTATTTACATTTCTTCATGGCCTAGGGCTGTTCGTGCACCAACTACGCAAATGCAGAGTTCATGCACGTGATAGCGCTAACCATCACATGGTAGCCATTTAAATATAAAATAAAAGTGGTCATTTAATAAGTTCATACATTTTTTAACTTCCATTCATTAGCCTTTAAATGGACTTGTAATGCTTTTCTACTTTAATTACTCATAGGGATTTTTAACTCTAAGCCTCATTCACACAAATATACATCCCATGCGTCACATTTTTTTTATACCTAAGCTTTGTCAAATATTCGCACTCACACTCCAATGGATGCATTGGGAACAACTTGGGGTTCAGCACCTTGCCCAATTACACTTTGACATGCAGACTGTAGTAGCTCAGGAACGGATCCACCAGCCATTCAACTGGTAGTATTAACAAGAGGTCAGGTTTATTAAAAAATTATGAAGTAAAAATATTTAACATTAAGGAAGAGAATGGAAAACAGTCTTACCTAATGTTAATTGTTTCATGGTCTGTCCTAGAATGACATTTGTGAGCAAATGTCAGTGTTGTAAATGTATTTGTTCACTCTACAGTTATTACTGTGCTAGAACTGGTTCAAACAATAGTTTCATGTGTGGCTGTTATGAATAGTTGATCAGAAAGATAGGTGTGTGTTTAACGCATTTAACTATATGGGCAAATGTTCCTTCCTCAAAATGCAAAACCAATGGGAAGCCTGGATTAAGGAATGCAAACTCTTTTTCTCCATTTGAAGGGGAAGCCAAAGTCAAAGCTTTATTTTGATCCTCAGTATTGCCTGAATGGATAGCAGTGCCACCTCACAAACCCCCTGTATACACACCCATCAAATTTAAAATGTACAAATTTAAAGTGACTTATTGTGTAGTTTAAGATTACTATATGACGTCTGGTCATTATTATTTATAGATCTTATAATTTTGTTTTGCACCTCAAGTAGTAGTTCTGAGCATTATTCGCTGAGAGTGGCGATTTTTTTACTCTAGATTTTTCCAGTCACTTAAAGTAAAAATTTCCAAAGTTTTTATTTACACAACATTAATGTAAAGGTGCAATGATAACAGAGGCCTGGCCGGGTCTCAGGCTGGTCAGCAGGTCATGGCAGTTGGCACAAACAATTTCATAAAATCCATCAGTTAATACAGTCTGGGTACTGCATGAAAACATTATATAATATACTTTATAAAAACAATATATAACATGATCTTTGTTAGAGAGAGCTCTGGATGCTTTCAGGATGTTGCCATAGACAAAGTTGAACAGCTCATCCCTTGACTTGGTTTAATGGCTGCACAGTGGCATGGTGGTCAGCACTACTGCCTCACAGAATGACTTCTAGAAGGTCAGGGTTTCAATTCAGTTTTATTTATATAGTGCCAAATCACAAAAAACAGTCACTTCAAGGTGCTTTGGATTGTGGGTAAAGATTCTACAATAACACAGAGAAAATCAAACAGTCAATATGACACCCTATCCATCCAGCCCTAACTTTAAGCTTAATCATAGAGGAAAGTTTTAAGCCTAATCTTAAAGAGATTCAAACTGAAAATACAGATCATAAAATAAGCCTTTATGCTGTTGATATATTACTTTTCCTTGGGAGTTCACAAGCCTCGCTTCTGAAGACAATCACACTGATAGAGTAATCTGATATAGATGAAAACTTATCTATCAGTTGGGCTTAATCAACAGTTTTGCCTTTGAATTGTAATTTTCAGAACACCTCCAGGACTCCATTAAAATCAGGTAATATTAGATATTTAGGCATCAATTTTTCCACCAGGCTCTCAGATTTGGTACGATTAAATCATATCCCCCTGTTAAAAACAATAGAGGATGATCTCACACGTTGGAATAGTTTACCTATATCACTCATGGGGAGAGTTGCCGCCATTAAAATGATGGTTTTACCACAAATTCATTATCTATTCTCACTGATAAACCTTCTGTTGCTTGGTTTAAGTCACTAGACTCAAACATCTCAAAATTCCTATGGAAAAACAAACCATCACGAATTAGTTTGAAAACTTTACAAAGGCCAAAACACAGTGGTGGTCTAGAACTACCAAAGTTTTATTTCTATTTCTTAGGCAGTAGATTGCAGTACATTTCAAAGTGGATCAAATCAAATTCATTAGACAACCCATGGTTGGATTTAGAACAGGCACTTTGCGGAAAAGTAAAAATCTCAGATCTACCTTTCATTAGCCCCAGTATTAAACATCATCCATCCATCCATCCATCCATCCATTCTCTCCCGCTTATCTGGGGCCGGGTCGCGGGGGCAGGAGCCTGAGCAAAGAAGCCCAGGCTTCCCTCTCCCCAGCCACCTCCTCCAGCTCATCCGGAGGGACCACAAGGCGTTCCCAGGCCAACCGAGAGATATAATCCCTCCAGCATGTCCTGGGTCTACCATGGGGCCTCCTCCCGGTGGGACATGCCCGGAACACCTCACCTAAGAGGCGGCCAGGAGGCATCCGTGAATCGCCACCTTATCGTGGTGGAGGGGTTTGTGAGCCCCAGTGATCCCAGGAGCTATGTTGTCCGGGGGCTTGTCCCCCTGGTAGGGTCTCCCATGGCAAACTGGTCCTGGGTGAGGGTCCAGACAAAGAGCGGTTCAGAAGACCCCTATGATTGAAACAGCAAGGGAACAGTTTACCCTGCCCGGAATAAGGTTACCGGGGCCCAACCCTGGAGCCAGGCCTGGGGAGGGAGCTCGAGGGAGAGCGTCTGGTGGCCGGGCATTAGCCCGTGGTGCTCGGCCGGGCGCAGCCCGAAGAGGTTACATGGGCCCGCCCTCCTGTAGGCCCACCACCCGCAGGAGGTGGCGTAGGGGTCGGGTGCAGTGTGTGTCGGGTGGTGGCCGAGGGCGGAGGCCCTGGCGGACCGATCCCCGGCTATCGAAACTGGCTATTGGGATTAAACATCATAACTGCTTTAAAAGCCTTAGTATTAACACCTCTCTGTCAGCCTGGTGGGAATTTTAAAAAATAACTAAGTCTTCACTTATCCCCTGTAAATTAATGCCCATTTGGAACAATCCAGATATTTGTCAGAAAAAGAAAATGCTGAATTTTCCATTATGGCGTGATAAGGGGATAAATAAGTTAGATCATATTATCAAAGATGGAAACCTTATGACATTCCATGAACTTATTTTAAAATATGGAATTGGCAACAGTAGATTTCTGGAATATCAACAACTGAAATCTATGCTGCAAGGAAGATTTAATCTCAACTGAATTTAGAAATACCTACATGGGTATCAGAACTTCTAAACCTCTGTACCCCAAAATTGTTATCAAAATAATATAAATTATTACTAAAAACTGATGATTCAGTCTCCCTCCTGATTACAAAATGGGAGTGTGATCTTTCTATCAGCCCGGATCAAAACTTCTAGACAGAAATATGTTTAATATCTTCGTCCTGGGGTCGCTGTTTGTTGTGCCTTTTCTACATAATCATTTTTCCAGGTATTGCTTGTTGTTTTTGTTTTGTTTTTTTGGTATGTTGTCTTTTTTCTTTCTTTCTTTTGTAGTTGCAGCATTTGAATTGTTTTGGTTAGTTTAGTAGTGTTCTGTCCTCTTTTCCTGCCTTCTCCCCTTTCTCTCTCTCCTTTTTTTTCCCCTTTCTCTTTTTTTTTCCTCAGCCTGTCAACTGGAATTAAATGTATATGTAAACAAATAAATAAATAAAAAAACCCCACAAACATTAACAAGAAAAGCTTATAGAGACTCTATAGAGCTTATCTTGGAAGAATAAATATGTTTGGCACAACAGTGCATTCAGATCACAATTCTGCCTGCAAACACTACCAGACATGACAGGCTTTTACAAAAAAAAAAAAAAAGTGACCAAAACATGAGCCAGAAAGCATAGGTACTGAGAAGTGGTCTGTGGTCCCCACCTGCAGAACCACTCCTTTACTGAGTGTCTTGCTAATTGCCAGTAATTTCCACCTGTTGTCTATTCCATTTGCACAACAGCATGTGAAATTGATTGTCAATCAGTGTTGCTTCCTAAGTGGACAGTTTGATTTCACAGAAGTTTGATTTACTTGGAGTTATATTGTGTTGTTTAAGTGTTCCCTTTATTTTTTTGAGCACTGTATTTCTCTTGGATGGGTGTTATGGAATGTAAATTTCGTTATATGTTTACATATAATGACAAATAAAGTCTTCTATCATGGATTGCCTTTTCCCCCAGGTTTCCTCAGTTTTGTCATTGTCAAGTTGATATGCGTAGGTCTGTTAAGTCACTTAGGTTAAGTCATGGAGGTCTTTCAGTTGGTGGTACGAGTGAAGTCTGGAACAGGAAACAAGAGATGTCTTTAAAAATCTGGACCACCTTATAAGACAATTCTGGGAATAAATGACCGAAAGAGCAATGTAGATGAAATGCAGCCCCCCTCAGTTAGCAGTTTTACAACTACACTTTCAAGGATTTTGGAGAGAAAAGGAAGGCTGGAGATTGGCCTATAATTAGCTAAGACAGATGGGTGAAGTGATGGCTTTTTAAGCAAAGGTTTAATTACTGCCGCCAAACCTGTGGTACATAGCCAAATAATAAAGATAGATTGATTCTATTTAAGATTGAAGCAGTAATTAATAGGACTTCTTTGAGCAGTCTAGTAGGAATGGGATCTAATAGACATGTTGATGTTTGGAGGATGTAACTATTGAAGTTAACTCCAGAAGATTAACTGGAAAGAAACAGTCTAAACAAATACCAGCAGTGCTGAAAGAAACCAAACATAAAGACGTGTCTTTGAGATGGTTATGAATAAGTTCTTCACCAATGGTTAAAATTGTATTTGTGAAGAAATTCATGAAGTCACTACTAGGGAAAAACAAAGAAATACTATTTTCACTTATACTCAGCATACAGTGAGTGTATACATTTTAGACATAAAGACAAAACAGTTGTTAACATGCATTTGATAACTAGTTTATTTTGGAACCTCTATCTATCTATCTATCTACACAAAATCTGTTTTCAATCAGCCAATTCACTGACCCTTTCTTATGGAGAGGGAAGACCTGTAGTCATCACTGGATTGTACACTACAACCAGTTTGTGCCTTGGTCCCCTATTGTGAGCCGTTTTTTCTCAAGTGTTTTTCTGCTTTTGACGTACTGTTGCTTCACCTCTCTTCACAGGACCCTGAGTACCTGAGTGAGTTGTTGTGAGATAGAGAGCGAGATCCTACTGGTGGAAAGGAGTTTTGTGCTCTGGAGTTGCTAACTGGATTGCCCTTCCTGCCCACTTTTTTCCTTTTTTGACCCTCATGTCTATGGAAGCTTGTTTCTGCCACTAAAAAAAAGTGGATCAAAATTTTGAGTTGTTTTCTCAAAATTTAGTGTTAATAACTTGAAATTTTGGCTTAGTGCTACCAATAAGGAAGCTCAGAAAAAGATTTCCCTGTTACCTGGAAGCAGATGCCACGAGCGCATGCACACTCAAAATGGGATAGTGACAGTATCAGTGAGCTAGCATTTTCTAGGAAATGTGAACAAATTGTCGGCATGTTTTTGACAGTCAGCGATCAAAATGTCTTTTCGCAAAAAAGCTGCACACAAAGGTAAGGAATCAATGTTTTCATGTCGATCTGTTGGACAGCTGATACCTTCAGCTTCCAGCTTCCGGATAACAAGGAAATGATGTACAGCTCACGGAGCTTCCTGATTGGCTTGAAATTTCGAGTTAGTAACTCAAAATTTCAAGTAACAGATGGCAATTTTTCTTTTTAAATTTCCTTTTTGAGCCTCATCACTGACACAAACCATGGCTGTTTCTCAAACAGCCAGTATGAACTATGCAAGTATGAACTTGTACTTGACAAGTTCTGACTTCCCAAGTATGGGGGATTATTTCTCAGTTGGAACACCAGCTTACTTGATGACATTACAGCTCAGCTGCAGTGTTTCTATCACCTTCCAGCTTAAATTTACTGACTGCTTGGTTTTAAAAACTTCATCTCAGATTAAAAACATTATACAGGTATACACACAGCTCTGCTGCTTACTTTACAAAAACAGGTCAAATATTAAAATTATATTATTTTTATTCCAGAACACTTCTACCACTTACAACAGAAATTTGTACAGTCAAATATATGTTAACATTATATAATATGTAATTTGATCATTTCTGGAGCCGGCTTTTCATCAATCTTCACGATCTCCATGAACAGCATCAACATGCCGATGCTATGTTCCCATTCCTGGTGAAAAGGCTCTCGTGTTCCTTCCTGAGTAATCAATATCAGTTTTATTGATTTGCACAGGAACAAATGAAACACCAAAATAAACCAAACATCAGCCGTTAGAGATAATCTGAGTGTATTATCTCTGTGTTTAACTTACACTCAGCAGTGAAAAACAGCGGGAGTTTTGAAAATGCTGTGCTGGCACTCTGGCATTCTCCCCGCGTGTAGCGACCGTCATTCAGCTGGCGAGCGGACAGCTGCTGTTAGAGCAGCGGAACGGACATCTCCGAAAATGTCGGAGCACATTTGAATTCAAGCAATATCTTGATAAACTGAGGAGATATTTGATATTTACACATCTACATTCTCGCCTGAAAGCACCATAAAAGTCTGTTTTGTGTCACAGAAGCAGTAAAATTTACTCATAGTTTTAACCGCTGTAATCCACCATTATAGCACAAGAAAACATACTGAGAAACAGCCGATGACCAAGATTTAGTACATCACTTAGGAGAAAGAACTAAACTAGGTTTCAAGCAAAAAACTATAAAGTGACGTCTCTTTTTTGACACACATTAGTCCTGTTTAATGCATTACCACATTTTTAGTGCCTTTCATCAACTGTTAAAAACAACTTACTAAGCCTGTTGTCTGAAGAGCAGTTGTGCTAACAAAGGTCACAATTTTCGTGGTGCAATAAACACGTAAAACGAGACTGTGACAGCTTTTACACATATTTACCTTCCTTTCGGACACTAATAGGGATCACAATGTACAAAATTAACATAATGTTGTAATAACTAAGACTTGGAAGTAAAGATTAAGACCACATAGTTATTAGCCAAATTTTCACTGGGATACTTTCACTTTTCAGAATCGGTATCTATGTGGATCTTTTTTTTTTTACTTTCTCAAGTTGAGTCTTGACATTGATATTGTTTTGATTTTGAGTTTTAAAAAGTGGTCTTTGCAAATGTCAACTATTTAAAGGTTCTTTGATAAAAGCTCTCCCATCAGCTTGTTCTCTCCACTTCAGTTGAACATCATCAGTCACATAATTATTCCTTAGCCATTGCTTGATCTGTGGAACAGAAAATATCCACATTTACATCTATCAGAGCAAAATGACAAAAGAAGCAAAAAAGTAAATATTTCACACCAAAGATATTTTTATAAAAAAATACCTGAGAAACTGCATATTCTTAAATAATCTAGATACACTATAAAATACTGCACTATAATTGAACTAGATGCATTTGTTAGACTTACTTGCTCCAACATGTTTTCTTGTATTAAAGGGTTCTCAAGATCGGTCTCTGAATCCTGTGTGCTGATCCTCACTTTAATGATTCTCTGTTTTTTTACTTCTATAAAGAGAGATAAAGAGAACATGTTTAGGATTGTCTCTTCATTTAGCACATTTTTGTTGTCATGAAACAAAAAGAGATAGATGATAGTTTATCTCTGAAAATCCTAATATTCTAGTCAAGTACTTTACTCACTGCAGTCACAAAAGAATGGATATGCGTTTTGACAGCTCAGTTCATCCCATCTACCTGATACCACCTTCACCAAGCCACCACAGCTGTAAGTGTTAGGCCACATTTGACGGCCTGCTTTCCAGTATCTAAATGAGGAGTTAGTTTGGTCTGACCACTCCCAGGAATCTCTAAAGACGCCAACCCAGACCTCAGAGCCACCGGCTGCTTTCTGGACCATCTGGTACTCAGCATCATTCCTTAGACTGGTCAGGTCTGTGTAGTGTGTTCTGCAGTAGTCACGAGCATCGATCCAAGCCATATTTTGTGTAATAAGGATGTACTGAGCTGCACCTTGTTTTTTTCCTATAAAGAAAAGCAAATTTAGCTTCATTTACTTCAACATTTCACAAATGCTACAGTTAAAACATTTGTTAGGTATCGGAATCAGAAATTCTCATGAATGAATAAAGACAATGATAATGAACATAAATCTGGAACATACTGTATAATATATAACGTAGTAGGTAGTGGCCATCCCTACTCTCAGTGCTGTGCTATGTTACAGTTCTGCTTTTTACTTGAACTACAGAATTTCAGAACAGCCACTCCTACCTGACTGACTTTTGTTGCACTTATATCATCTAACTTTCTACTCACCAGTATCAGCTTATAGCATTAATCCTCTCAGTAATTAAACTGTTTGTTCAACAACCCTTTATTAACTTTTCAGCATTTCATAAGTGTTTGTGCCCTTTCCTGATCCTTGAATGTTGCCTAAAGGTCAGGAATTGCAAATTGTAGTTGAGCCTGCTTTGCCTATCCGCCTACCTGGTAAATTTACTTAAGCTAGTAAGAAACAAATTCATCTTTATGCAGCTATCTCTGTGTTGAAATATGTATATAAAAACCTATGGAAAGGCTTATAGTAATGAAAACATGTTTTGTAGGTTTTTCTATTTTGAAATATTAACTGTTGACATTTTTCAAAATCACAGATGAACAAATAAAATGATTTTGTCAGCATCACAGTTTCTTTTTGAACATTCTTGATTTGATATATAGGTTCATATCCATCTTGAAGATAAATTATAATTACTTTGAGGATTCCCTGAATTTTGTTATCAGTGAAAATATTTTATTCCATAACTGGAGGTTACAATGACCTCCTTAGAGGACTGACACTTGCGTATAAGTGAAACAATGACTCACCATCAAAGCAAACTGGATAATAACGGTTGACACAGTTTTGTGTTTGCAGTTTCCCATTTGTGAAAGTTCCACAATTGTAGACGTAGGTGTTTGTTGGTGGGTGCCAAATAAAATAATTGTTCTCTCCCTCTTTGTAGAACTCTTTGCCTGCCAGATACCAGTGCCACCTGGAAGTGGTCCCTCTCCGAAACCCGATCCACACAGCATCATCATATTTTTCTTTGACAAGTTCAAGCACCGTTTCCATCTCTCTCATGTCGTTGATGGTGGCCAGGTCGGAACATTTCTCCCTGCAGATACTCTGTGCTTCATACCAGGTTTTTGGTGTTTGGAATAAGACAAACTGTGACTGGAGGCCATGTGAAGATTGAAAACACAGCCCTGTGGAAGAAAATCATCCGCAGACTAAACACTTAGACTGTTTTAGAACAAACTCAGATAATCAGTAGCATTTCTTCTCAACAAAACTATATTCTTACCTAGAAATGTAAATACGAATATCCACTTTAACATTCTTCAGCTGAGAGAGGAGAGGTGAGGCTGAGCAATTCAGGGAGCAATGCCAGGTTTAGTGATCGGTAGACCTGCTGAAATTTGCTTATCAACTACTCCTTTTTATTTTATAGGAGTGGGCTGTCCCTGGATGATACACACACACGCGCACACACACACACATACACACACACACAAACAAAACCAGGGTTTTCACAGTTCTTGTTTGACTGTGTACTGAGCTAAGAACCATGTTCTCAAGTTGTTTTTAGGAGTCCTACTGAGCAAGCTCAAAGAAAATGTTTAATCAGTGCGTGTTTCCTCCGGAGTACGCCGATGGAATTCATTCCTGCCTGGTCACTGTCAAATCATTGCTTTGGCTTGACAGTTACAAGGCACACATTAATGTGTTCAGCACATACATAGCATAATTCAGTCAGTTCATTCAAAGCTTTCCTCCACCCCAGCTCCTGAATCCTTGACCCAGGCTAGCATGCCCTCTCTCTGTACCTCAGTCAACCCACAGCCATCCACACTCCATTTGAGTCACAGCGTCCTGCTTTTCAGGACAATCCTTAACCCAGTGTTCTGTGGCATGTTGTGGAAAAAATAAGTTGAGCCCTGAAATCAAACTGATTTTATGATGATTTATTTAAAGTAACAATATAACCTTTGCAAACAGTCTTCTCACCGGCATTGACCGAAGAGCACAATAACCACAGTTCCTTTATACTCATTGTGTTGATACAGTCTTGTTCTGTTAGCTGTGGGGAGTTCAAGTTCCCACGACCATGTAGCTTCAGCCTGATAAGTGCGTCATGGCCTTGGACACAGCCTACAAAGAAATTTGTTTTCTCATCTTCGCACACTTGGTCTTTGTACTAGAAAATTACAATTACCTACCAAAGAGGTACACAATACAACGCAGTATTAGGGCCACATTGAACAAAAAATAAATAAATCTTGCATTTTGAGAACAAAGTCAAAATTTCAAGAAAATACTATTTTGAGAATAAAGCCGAAATACTTTTTCAAGAAAAAAGTCAAGTCATCATTTCAAGTCAAATAACGGCCACAGCTGCTATACCCTTTACAAAATGCTCTGGGTAGATGAAACAACTTGATCAGCTGTCTTAGGGGCTCGACACATGGTGCAGGACATCGCCCCCTCTCCTTTCATTTCCTATGGAACTTGTGCGAAGCGATTGTGGCCTCATTGCACAAGTTCCATAGGAAATGAATGGAGAGAGAGTGACACCGCTCCCCGTGTGTTGAGCCTCTTATTGTGTCTTGTGATCCTGAAAATCCCCTCTGTACTGCACGATGGTGCAATCATCGAAATCCTTGCATCTGACCATTGCCAGTTTGTGTGGTTTTTCCTTCTCTTTAACACCCTCAAAGTTATCACTACATCGTCTTTGTGTACTAAAAGAGAAATAAGTTCCTTGTTACTAAAACTAATTCTAAAGTATAGTTTCACTAACTCATAGTAGACTGAGGTAATGGTGTTTTGTCCCAGTGGCTCCTACGCAACATCTTCCATTGACCTGGGGCCCTCGGCATCTTATTTAAGGCAGACCGTCTCAAACTTAGGTGTAAAAATTGATAGCGACTTTAAAATGGATTCCCAGGTCAGGGCAGTGGTTAAGTCCTGTTTTTACCATCTTAGGCAATTGGCAAAGATTAAACCGATCCTTTCAAAACCACATTTTGAAACAGTGATCCAGGCCTTCATTACATCTCGGCTTGACTACTGTAATGCTCTTTACCTTGAAATTAGTCAATCCTCCCTTAAGCGCCTTCAGCTCGTCCAGAATGCTGCTGCGCGGCTTCTGATGGGGGCCAGAAGGAGAGAGCATATCACTCCTATTCTGGCTTCACTACACTGGTTGCCAGTGCATTTTAGAGTTCATTTTAAGATTCTCTTATTTGTTTTTAAATGTTTACATGGTCTTGCCCCATCTTATCTCTGTGAGCTATTAAACCCATACCTCCCAGCTCGTTGCCTCAGGTCGGCTGATCACCTGCTCCTAGAGGTACCAAGGTCGAAGTTAGGGCTGCAACGATTCATCGATTAACTCGATTAAATCGATTCTAAAAATTTATCGACACAAATTTACTGTGTCGATGCTTCGTTTAAACTCTGCAGCGCTCAGCTGTCTCGGTGTAAGCGGCGCTCCTCACTAGCATTAGCAGCATTAGTGCTGAGGTTTTTTTGTGGGTTTATTGGGGGCTGGCAAACCAACATAGAACTGCATTACCGCCACCTACTGGACTGGAGTGTGAATCACTCACGTATGCACAAGCACACATTCTAAAAAGCTCTCTGTCGCTGCGATGGATTTCATTTAACACAGAGTGGGTCATCACTAGAGTTGCCACCTGTCTCGTAAAATACAGAACCCCGTATGTTACGGGACTCCGTGGAATACGGCTCCGTAACATGCCGTGTTCCGTACTTTACGGGAACTGTCGCTGACATGCATTTCCACGCCTCCACTGCTCTCTGTGTGTCTGTGTGTGTTGTGCTCGCTGAGAATTTCAGCTGCTATTTTTGTCTTTACTTCAGCTGTAGCTACCAGAACTGGTTTGCTAGCGAGCGCGGGCCATTAGCACTAGCCATGGTTCGGTACCGGAAGGCCCGCCCCCCAGGACCGAGGGGCTCCTTCAAAATATTTTTATACTTTAATCCCTTATTAGTGACTAAATATAGACCTGCAGTAGAAACGTATTTTCGAGAATGCTTGTGAATACAAAGCATTACACCATTACTCACACATGCGCCATGGCTCCCGCAGCCACTAGTTTTTCAAAACACTCATAGCAGGCAGCGGTTTTAACTGCGCAAGCGCAAAGAGGCGAAGCTGTGACGGTGAGCTCAAGTAGTGAAAAAGGAAACGTTTTTCCAGCGTCCAAAACAGCAGCTTTTTCTTTTAGTAACCACCATTAAATGTGTGAAACAGCTGGAGGTCCTTCATCAAGCACCTGATCAGCAAGTGTTAAGGTGAAGAAAAGAGAACTTTGTAGCTGCTCCATTCACCGCTGTTTGTTCACATGGCGAGAAACTGCATTACGGAAGTTAAAATATGCAGATAAACTGTTAATAAAAAAAAGTATTTCTTATCCGATTACTCGATTAATCGCTGGAATAATCGATAGAATACTCGATTACTAAAATAATCGTTTTATGCAGCCCTAGTCGAAGTTGAAGCTCAGGGGTGACAGAGCTTTTAATGTTGCTGCTCCTAAACTATGGAACAACTTGCCGTTACATATTAGGAGCGCTCCTTTATTGGCGACTTTTAAGATTGCTCTTAAGACACATTTTTATTCCCTGGCTTTTAATACATGCTGAGACTCGTTTTATTCGTATTATTTGTTTTATTGTGTTGGTGCTTATTGTCGTTATTGTCATTGTTATGTGTATTAGTTTATTTGACTTCTATCTGTACAGCACTTTGTTGCAATTGCTGTTGTTTTAAAGTGCTTTATAAATAAAGTAGTAGTAGTAGTAGTAGTAGTAGTAGTACAAGATGTTCTGGAGGTTATACCAGACGTGACATGGCAAGTGTTTGAACTGAAACAACTTAAATCTGCACATTTGGACTTTTTCTCAAAATTATGACTTTTTTCTCAGAATTTCAACTTTATTCTTGAAATAGAATTTCGATTTTATTCTCAAAATGCACAACTTTTTTTCCCCTCAATGTGGCCCTAAGGCTCCTTTGTATACACACAGCTTATTAAGAGTTGAAAAACAAATTTTCCCTTACATGGCACAGCTCTCTATTTCTCTCTCCACCTTTCTGCCATCCTTTGCCACTTCCATGGCATTTCCCATGTCCTGCAGTAGTCCGTGCTTGTGACTTATACATTGTAAGCTGTGTCATCTGGAGCTTTGCTTCAGTTTTATCTTAACTCTTTTTGTCTCTTTCTGGTGTGTCCTGTGCCATTTTCATTCAATGTATGGCAGATCTGTCAACCTCAGACAGTCTTGCCAAGTCCCATTGTACACAGTCCTTATGTACATATGTTTGTACTTCAGGTCTTACTCTTTTCACAAAGCAAGTCAAGTCAAGTCAAGTCAAGTCAAGTTTATTTATAAAGCACATTTAAAACAACGACGTTGACCAAAGTGCTGTACAAGATCTGTAACCCCAAGGACTATACTAAATAAAAATAAAAAATATATAAATAAATAAATAAAATAATAAAATAAAAATAAATAAATAAAAACATTAAGAACAATAAATAACATAAGAAAATTAAAAATTAAAACGTTTAAAACAAGTACCATAAAATACCATAAAACAATCATCTAAAAGGAGGTAGCACTGCAGCCAAATGCCAAGGAAAAGAAATGTGTTTTTAATAGAGATTTAAATGTGTGTATCGTCTGAGCTGTGCGGATATGGAGAGGTAGATCGTTCCATAGCTTTGGTGCTGCTGCTGCAAAAGCTCGATCACCTCTCTGTTTTAGTCTGGTTTTAGGCCTCTGTAAGAGCAGCTGGTTCGATGACCTCAGAGCTCTTACAGGGGTGTGACAGTGAAGCAGCTCAGACAGATACAAAGGTGCCAGTCCGTTTAAGGCTTTAAAAGTAAGCAATAAAATCTTAAAATCGATTCTAAAACGGACAGGGAGCCAGTGAAGGGATGACAGGACTGGGGTAATGTGTTCATGCTTTTTTAAACCGGTTAAAAGACGAGCTGCCGCATTCTGGACTACCTGCAGGCGGCGCACAGATGATTGATCTATGCCAAAGTACAGAGAATTACAGTAGTCCAGGCGGGAAGTAATAAAAGCATGAATAACTTTTTCCAGGTCCTGCTGTGGGAGATAAGGTTTTACCTTGGCAATGACTCTGAGTTGGTAAAAACTGATTTTGGTAACAGCACTTACTTGCTTCTCCATTTTAAAACTACTATCTAAAATGACACCCAGATTTTTCACAGCATCACGACAGTGAGGAGCCAAATGACTCGGAGTGCCAGAGGAGTTGCTTGAGGGGTCAAATTTACCAAAGCATATGACCTCGGTTTTGCTTTCATTAAGATTTAAGAAATTGTTTCTCATCCAGGACTTAATGTCACTTAGACAGTTCAGCAGGGGTTCCCATGGATCTCTGCTGTTCAGTTTGATGGGCATATACACCTGGATGTCGTCAGCAAAACAGTGGAAACAAATATTATGTTTCCTAAAAATCGACCCTAGAGGCAACATATACAATGAGAAAAGAATTGGGCCCAGAATGGACCCCTGAGGCACTCCACAAGAAAGCTTTGCTGTGGTAGAAAAACAGTTTTCTAGATGGACAGAGAAACTTCTATCAGTAAGATAAGATCTGAACCAAGTCAGAACCGTGCCTTTAATGCCAATTTCATGTTCTAGGCGGGATAGAAGGATCTCGTGGTCCACAGTGTCAAAGGCAGCTGACAGATCTAGAAGTACTAAAACTGCAGGACTACCAGAGTCCACAGTTAAAAGCAGATCGTTAAAAACTCGTAAACGCACTCTCGTAGACGCACTACCCAGATTAATTAAAACAAACCAAAGGAAAATAAACACAGAAATAGCCTTTAAATTTACTACAGAAAGACAAAATGACTACACTAACAGAAAAAAATTATCACAAAAACTTACAAAGTGACTTCAGCACAAATACAAATAACACCAATCAACAAGTAAATGGAGTAGTTCTTATATAGCAATTTTCTAATCTAATTGAGCACTTAAAGCACTTATACAACATGTTTGCATTCACCCATTCATACAAGCACTTCATAGCTAAGTGCTTATTATCTAACATTCACACACATTCACACTCCAACCAGGTTCAGTATCTTGCCCGAGGATACTTTGGCATGCAGCCCAGAGCAGCCGGGAATCGAACCACCAACCCTCCGATTGGTAGGTGACTTGCCAACCAAGCCACAGCAGGAATGCTCAGATTTTCCTGCAAAACAAAGTAATGCAAGCAATACCGTGTTTTGTTTTTCTGTATCTGATAGGTTCAGATCATTTTAACAAACTCAGAGAACAAACACACAACTCTTTTTTTACTTGTGGCAAGGAGGAGATCCGTTCCGTGAACTCAGCTCGCTTATCGTGCTAGTGTGTTCCTGTGTTTTCCCTTCGTCATACGTTTGGGTCCATCCTTGCCCGTCACATCACTGGCCGTGACACTCGCGGCTGAGCGGAAGTGGTCTGTCCCAAGGGACAACTTCCTGCACAGCCTTTTTATTCGGACTTTCACAATAAGATCACGTGGGTTACAACAAACGGAGTTTACAGCATGTAATAAACAACATTCTGGGCTTCTTCCTTACCATATATGGTAGTAAGTACACTGTGGAATGTGCATTAAGTAACATGGCGTATATGAGACACGTATCCCATGTGTGTTCTGTAGGCTTGAAACAGCCTGCAGATAACTACAACTTCCTTTGTAAGAAATGTCACTACATGTTTCCATTTCAAACATAAAACAACAGTATAATATGTACATAAACAACTTATAAAAGTATACAAACAGAAGATATAATAATTCATAATAAACAGAATGGAATTTAAACTATAATTCCAACAGTATCCAACCCATATTCTGTGTGTATACAGTAGACAAAAATGCATTTATATTTGCAATGTCAAAATAGCTGACAAAATATTAAACACAACCCATAATAAAAAAGCTCAAATATGGAATATAGCTCATAAAATGAAATTTGTAAAAAAATGACAAGACAAAAGAGTTCACCTAGGTAAAAATTACACACCGTACCATGATTAAAAAGAAAATAGAAAATGTGAAATTAATTATAATAAAATAAAATTGCTCAGTCCAACCTGATAACAAGCTTAATAACTAACTATCTAACAGATAAATGCAGGTTTTGTGGTGACATCAATGAGGTGGTAAAGATTTCATGTATATAACTCTTCCTAAATAGACTTAGATTCTTATCAATTATAGCACAAAATGGAGATATCTGATTTTTCCCAGATTCATTCTGCTGTCACAAAGAGAAAGGACAAAAAGAACATCAAGGACACTTGACCACAGAGGGAACTGATCCACAAAAAAACACAAAATCGACAACTGTAGTTGTCAACTGTTGATTATTAAATAATAATCAAATAATACAATCTTAAGGTCAGATTTAAGCAAGTAGTAGAGCCAGACTATGGGAATGCGAATAAGTAAATGTCAGTTCCTCTTAAGTAATAGAAGCATGACTGTGTGTAAACTGTCCTGTCTGGATTTGGGAATGTGACACTGGTATGCAAAAAGATACAGAAGAAATCCTGGGAGGTTTTTTGGGAAGCGCTGAGACATTTGCTTATTTCTTTGGTTGAAATTCTAATGAGATTTAATGGATACCGTTGAATGAACAAGTGCTGAACCTGAGGTATTTGTTTGAGATGTTAAATTCTCCGACCTGCTTAGAAGATTACCCACTACCAGATTAATATGATCTATGACAAAATAATAACAATGAAGATATTAAAGGCAGGAGATGACCTTGTTTTATATATACACACTTTTTAAAAAACTTTTAATGTACTGGATAAGAACAAGGTCATCATAACAATGTTTCTGTTTGAGTGATCTGAACATTCTGATATCCAGAAAAGTGATATACCTTCCACATAATAGCTGCAGCATCACTACATGATTTCCCTAATCAGGCAATACAGGAACAGCTGACTGTCTCCACCACTCCACTTTCCCTTAGCATGACCTTTACCATGCTAAGTTCTTAGCTTGGCCAATGCCCAGGCTTGGCTCTACAGCTGCTTTAAGGAAAATAACGTTGCCTTGTTTGTTCATTACTTTATCGATTTTATTGCTTTGAAGGTAATTATATGCCTTGGTGCTCATATAATTACATGATTCCTTGCCATCAACTCCGGAAAACACAAGGTAATTGATAATGTCAATGTAGCTGACTTCTGGCCATAATTTCATGTCATCTACCCAGTCAGTGAGAAGTGGCGGGTGAGGCACCGTTACTGAATTGTCCTCCCTGCTTTTTAAAACATCCTTGCAATATATCCACCTCTGATATGGTACTGTTTTTTCCCAGGTAAAAGAAACTGCAGTGTCAAATGTTTAAATGAATAGCGAGTGTGTAAGCCCGCAACCATAAACAACAGCACAAGTGGAAGTAAAATACCGGTTTCCGCTATGAATTAGGGGTAACGGCGTGAAGTCAGGAATACTGTGGATTGGAATTCTTAACAGACAGGATTCACGTGGTCAAATGGAATAATTTAACATCAAAACCCATAACCATTGTCAAGTGAGTTGAGATCTTGATTACCTGATAGCCTAAGCTTGGTACAGAGTGGACAATCATAATTCAGGTTTATAGAATTGATAGAAAATGAATTATATGATTTTAAATCAAATGATGAGTGTGTGTGTGTGTGTAAAATGAGGAACTCGAAACTGTTGCTTAGAGACAAGTAAGAGCAAAGTTGAAAACATGTTGAAAACAACCCAGAATGGAAAAGTACCTAAAAGACCCATATGTTAACAGTAATGGTGTGATGATTAAGTGTAACACCTCAATTGGCTAAGGGCAGTGGGGTGATGATCTGTCATGATGATGGATGTAAGTGGTAACTGGCTCTCTTCCACAGCATGTCTTTCTCTCTCCTCAGCCCAACCGGTCGCGGCAGATGACTGCCCCTCCCTGAGCCTGGTTCTGCTGGAGGTTTCTTCCTGTTAAAAGGGAGTTTTTCCTTTCCACTGTCGCCAAGTGCTGCTCATAGGGGGTCGTTTTGACTGCTGGGTTTTCTCTGTATTATTGTAGGGTCTTTACCCACAATACAAAGCGCCTTGAGGCGACAGTTTGTTGTGATTTGGCGCTATATAAATAAAATTGAATTGAATTGAATTGAAGTTAGGATGTGTCTTAGATTGAGACTATAAAAGATGAAGCACAGAGGCATTAAACGACAATTTCAGGAGTTTCTTCCCTGGACAAGAACTGCTCTGCAGAAAGGACAAGCTCAAACCCTCTGTGGATACTAATTCGGCTTTCAACAGTTCTTTGTGTTCTCCCTGCCTCGTGATTGAAGCTGGATGTGGCTTCGCTGTTGGATTTCTATCTTTTGGACTTTGTACTGAGTCAGAGAAGATTTCTGGATTGTAAAGCGAGGATTATAAAAAGGACAGTCAACAGAAGCACAAAAACATCTTCCTTTTTGACTTCTCCTTTTTCCCCACTTCACGGAGGCAGTTTACAACGGACTGGAATTGGGTGTGGTCGCTTCGGCCACGCGGCTCACTCGAAGCCTTTCCTTTCCAAAAATGATTTTTAAACAAAATTGGACATTTTCAATTCCCCCCTTCTTCAGCAACCCAGCTCATAAGTAATTCTTCTTTGATTGAAACTAATTGTTTTGAGATTAGTTATTGTTGATTTGAGTTGATTCAGAATTCAGAATTTTGAGTTAATTATTGAATTCTGAGGATTGATTGAAATTGATTTTGAGCTATTGCAAATTGCTTAAGCTGAACCTGCAAAATAAAAATTGACTCTAAAAAGTCAGAAGAGTTCTTTTGATGATTATTTCTCCCCTTAAAGGTACACTCAGTTTCATGATAGTAAAACTCCAGGCAAGTTAGCTCTAACATCTAGCTCTATTTGATCACTCTAGTCTACAAATCCACTTAGAACTAATTTATGTCCCTAGGGCTTCCTGCCTAGCCTTTAAATGTTAACCTGGCACGTAACAAGTGCACGGATCCATTAGGGGTAAGCCACCACAACTGATGAGGACTGATCCTCGGGCCCAGCTGCAGAACGCCCCCTGACTGGCAGCACCGAAGGAGCAGAGGAAGCGGGGCAGACGTCAGGATTAACAGTGGTTAGAAGCCAGGCGAGTTACCCCGCCACAGTAGTGTCACATGAAATCAGTTAGAGTAATACTCTGCTCACGTGTGACCAGGACCCTGTTAAATGGAGAAGCTGTCACAACTGAACCTGTGGGGATCTAAGACCATCAGCTCGGGGTCACCACTCCTGTTTTCATTATATATAAATAACTTTACCTCTCACTGTCAGGCAGTCAAATTGTTCACATTCGCAGATGACACTACAGTAGTGGGTTTAATCACAAGAGATGCTTTTTCCTCTATAAAAAAAGACTCACAGCAGTGCTTTTAAAATGTAAACAGAAAAGATACAGAGCAAAAGTAGCAAAAGGCTGATTAATTCTTTAAAAAGCGAGTCTGGTGAAGTCTACTTCACTGGAAAGTGCTTCCTCCTGTGTGTACGCCTGTACATCCAGTACTCTGTGCAAATATCAAAACATGTAAACAGACTGAATGAACAAAACTCCATCCTTCAGTAAGCAGGATTTTAGCCATCTCAATAAATCCATAGACATATGCACTGATGTATCACAGCAACGGGCCCACCCGCTCAATGCAGCGTCTGCAAGCACACAAAAAAGACTTCCACTGTTAAGGTCACTTGACTTACGGTACAAACCAACCTCTGCTATGGAATTGCGATATAGCGTGGCCCTCTTACCTGCAGCCAGGGACTCTTGGGGGTCCGGGCAATGCCAAAGCGTTGAACGGCTGCAGTACTAAGGCTGTATGTACATTAAAACACAGGGACAGCAGAGGATTTCAGGTTTCAGGATTTTGAGTCGTCGACCTTACTGGAAAAAGTCGCTTAATTTGTCGCTACTTGCTTTTGGGAAAAAGTCGCCAGCGGGGTCTGAAAAGCTGCTAAATCTAGCAACATAGTCACTAAGTTGGCAATGCTGCCATGCTGTCGCTTCCTACATGATTTACAGGTGAAGTGGAGAGAGGCCGGGCAGTGTGAAGTTGTGCAGAGACAAACTGGGAGAAGAGAAAGGTGAACTGGTGGGTCTACTGTTGGATAGTTTTATCACTCTGATATTGGTATTTTACTGTCATTATTCTATATCATTTATTAGTACCTATATTAATCACACACGCTGGATTAGTGGTCACGTTTTGTATTGTTTGTCACCTATAATGTCACTCACACACTGGAACACTGCATACTCTAGGTGAGTGGAAAGGACTGAGGCCTGCTCAGCTCAGGGCCTCATTTTTTTTTTCCCTTAGTAAAACCACACTCATTCATATTTAGAATCTCACTTTCATCCACTGTGCAGTTTTGACACTATATCACCAACTCAAGGTCAAGTTGCTGGGAACTGTGTGTCCCAAAGTACGGGTTGATGTCCCACCTGAGCTACAGTAATAATGTAAGGGAGTACATTTGTATACTAAGATAAGACTGCCCTAAAAGTGTTTCTAGTAATGAGAAAATATGGACAGCTGGGTGGGGGAGTGTTTCTGTGGGAAGTATTTTCATGTGGGAAAGTTGTTTGTTTTGACAGCCCCAGAGAACTGTGGTCATGGAGCCTCTGCAAAGAATCGAACTAGTATGTTCATAGTGGATTGGAAGCGCCACTCTGTGGCTACTAGTCTATGATAAATGAAGGGGGAGGTGTGAGCTTGGGGGATAAAATGCAGTGGTGAAGTTGGGAGTGAGCACTCACCTTGCTCACTCTCTATCTCCTTTGCTACGGCTCTATGGCACTCACTCCTGGGAGGGCTATTTGCTTTCTTGTACTTTTTTGTGCTGTAACGTGACCTAGACTATATTGATATAAACTATATTGTCTCATCTTATATTGCATATGAAAATATATCGATATTTAAAAAAAAAAACTCGATATATCGCCCAGCCCTAATCCATCATCTCAAGTCTAAATCTTGACCTCCGCTGCTCGTTCGTGTTCAGGGACTGAGCACAGTAGGGTTTTACTGTTGCTGACCCACTTGCTTAAGTGGAAACCACCACTGGTGCATAATGTCATCAATTCATTGACAAAAGCAACAGCTTGGTCCTCTGTGGGAACCGACTTCAAGCAATCATGTTCAATTGCTATAGTGTGAAGAATGAACTCTGATGTGCAATTTGCTCACTAGGTCTTCAGTACAGAAAGTCACTGTTCTTCTGTGGCCCAGGTATGCCTAGCTCTTGATCATCCTTGAGCCTTTTTTGTGTTTTATCTGTACAGGTACAATGGGAAGAATACGCTCACTGTTTCCAGTCCCGTGTGATCAATCTGCCACGAGGGCACTTGTAACTCCACCTGTGCCTTGCGAGCAGCCAGTTGTGCTGTCCAGTAGTGGTGTGCGATACTGCAAATTTTGGTATCGATCCGATACAAGTAAATATAGGGCCAGTATTGACGATACCAATACCGATACCGATACTTTTGACTTATAAAGGCTGCTTATGTAGGGGAGAGCAGTGTGTCATGATTTGACATGAATCATCATCACTTTGCCAAATCTGAACACATTTTAATGACCACTAAATCACTCTGATTTATATAATTAGTTAACACAATAAAACACACCTTCTGTCATGGCCGGGGAGGAAACAGGCGAGGAATGGCTGACACAAAGGACTCCGGAAGTCAGCGTAACTTAAAAGGGATTTATTTCAACGGGAAAAAACAATACAAAAACCGTTCAGAAGGGAGACGAAGGGGAACCACAGGGAGCACAGGAACACACGGGCACACAACATCAACGACGCAACAGAGAACAAAACAAAACTGAGGGCTTAAGTACACACTGGGTAATCAGGGCAAGAGGAAACAGCAGGGAACAACAGGTGAGGCAAATGAAACTAATTACAGGGGAAGCAAAGCTGAACACAAAGCACAGGAAAACCAGACTGTCAAAATAAACAGGAAGTGACAAACCAAGAAACATACTGACTAAACACGGGGAACAGGCACAGACTCAGGACAGAGACGCAGACATATCACAACACTAGGAAATAAAACTAACACAAAACGCTGGGCCAACGGCCCAGGACATGACAGTACCCCCCCCTCAATGGCCGGCCCCCGACGGCCAAAACCAAAAAAAAACCAGACAAGGGCGGGTGGGGGGGGACCAGGAGGGAGGGCCCGAAACAAAAACAAAGACAGGGAGCAAAACAGAAATCACAGGGCGTGAACAAAACAAATCAAACCCGTACAGGAAGAAAACAAAAACACAGGACCAGAACAAAAGGCGACGGCACAAGGCCGGAGACAGTCCAAAACAGGGGGTCGAAACAAGGAACAGTCCAGGAGCTATGACAAAACAAAACAGCAGGGGAAAAAACAGTCCACAGTTCAGGGGAGTCAGTGGAAATCCAAAACAAAAAACACACAGTTCAGGAGGCCGCAGAGGCCAAGGGGCCACAAAGCAAAGTCCCAACGAGGGAGGCCGACCGCGCTCCCAGCGGCGGCGGCGGCGAGGACGAGAAGGAATCACTGGAGGCCGACCGCGCTCCCAGCGGCGGCGGCGACTGAGGACGAGAAGGAATCACTGGAGGCCGACCGCGCTCCCAGCGGCGGCGGCGACGACGAGGAGGAGTCACTGGAGGCCGACCGCGCTCCCAGCGGCGGCGGCGACGACGAGGAGGAGTCACTGGAGGCCGACGCGCTCCCAGCGGCGGGCGCGACGACGTAGGAGGAGTCACTGGAGGCCGACCGCGCTCCAGCGGCGGCGGCGACGAGGAGGGGTCACTGGAGGCCGACCGCGGGGCATGCGGCGGCGGCGACGGGGAGCAGACACTGGAGGCCGACCGCGGGGCATGCGGCGGTGGAGACCGGGCGAACCCCGTGCTCTGGTGGGGAACCCTCGGGCGACGTGGAGCGCTCCTCGGGACCTGAGCAGAGACCCCCACCGGCTCGGACTGAGCGGGGGCCCTCTGCGCGGGGCTGCTCGGACTGAAGCGTGGGGACCCCCTGGCTCGGACTGAGCGAGACCCCCTCGGCTCGGACTGAGCGGGACCCTCACTGGCGACGGATGCGCTCAGGACTGAGCGGGACCACCATGGCGCGGAGCGGCTCGGACTGAGCGGAGACCCCATCGGCTCGGACTGAGCGGGACCCTCTGGCGCGGATGCGCTCGGACTGAGCGGGACCCCCTGGCGCGGAGCGCTCGGACTGAGCGGAGACCCCCATCGGCTCGGACTGAGCGGAGACCCCCATCGGCTCGGACTGAGCGGGGACCCCCTGGCGGCTCGGACTGAGCGGGACTCTCCGGATGCTCGAACACTGGATGCGCAGCTGGGGCTGCTTTGCAAGGCATAGTGCGGGTGAGTCTAACGGTGAGGATGATGGCGACATGGAGTTAACTGGGACTCGGACTCAGAGACCAGAGACTCAACAGCAGTCGACGGGAGAGACCGGGGCTGAGACAAAGAAGCTGACTGCGTGGGAGCTGACCCTGGGGAAGCTGACTGCGTGGGAGCTGACCCTGGGGAAGCTGACTGCTTGGGAGCTGACCCTGGGAAGCTGACTTGCGGGGGAGCTGACCCTGGGGAGCTGACTGCGTGGGAGCTGACCCTGGGAAGCTGCTGCGTGGGAGCTGACCTGGGGAAGCTGGCTGCGTGGGAGCAGGCCGGAGACGACCTGGCTGCGTGGAAGCAAGGCCCGGGGGGGAGACGACTGGCTGCGTGGAAGCAGGCCGGGAGACGACTGGCTGCGTGGAAGCAGGCCGGGAGACGACTGCTGCGTGGAAGCAGGCCGGGAGACGACGGCTGCGTGGAAGCAGGCCGGGAGACGACTGGCTGCGTGGAAGCAGGCCGGGAGACGACTGGCTGCGTGGAAGCAGGCCGGGAGACGACTGGCTGCGTGGAAGCAGGCCGGGAGACGACTGGCTGCGTGGAACAGGCCGGGAGAACGACTGGCTGCGTGAGCAGGCCGGAGACGACTGCTGCGTGGAAGCAGGCCGGGAGACGACTGGCTGCGTGGAAGCAGCCGGGAGACGGACTGGCTGCGTGGAAGCAGGCCGGGAGACGACTGGCTGCGTGGAAGCAGGCCGGGAGACGACTGGCTGCGTGGAAGCAGGCCGGGAGACGACTGGCTGCGTGGAAGCAGGCCGGGAGACGACTGGCTGCGTGGAAGCAGGCCGGGAGCTAGCTGACACTGGGGACCGAGGAAGAGCTACTGGAACTGACTGAGAGTGGAGTGGACAGGGAGCGACAGGGGGCTGGGGCTGAACTGAGTGCTAGGGGGGAGCGACAGGAGCTGGGGCTGACTGAGTGCTAGGGAGAGCGACAGGGGCTGGAGCAGACTGAGTGCGAGGGAGAGCTACAGGGGCTGGAGCAGACTGAGTGCGAGGGAGAGCCACAGGGGCTGGAGCAGACTGAGTGCGAGACAGCGCTGCTGGCTGCGTGGGAGCAGCCTGAGGGCTAGGGAGATCTGGCTGCGTGAAACAGAGAGGTGAGAGCTAGCTGACACTGGGGCCTGAAAGGGAGCTGACTGAGAGGGCACTAAAACAGCTGACACGGGAACCGAGGGAGAGTTACTGGAGCTGACTGAAGGCGAGGGAGAGCGACTGGAGCTAGAGCTGACTGAGACCCTGCTGCTGCAGCTAACACAGAAAACCGATGCGAAGGCTTGGACCTGGCTGCCCCCACCCGCGGAACAGGAACGGGTGCAGAGGTCAGCCCGTCCGTGGCTGCCCCCACCCGCGGAACAGGAACGGGTGCAGAGGTCAGCCCGTCCGTGGCTGCCCCCCCCCGCGGAACAGGAACGGGTGCAGAGGTCAGCCCGTCCGTGGCTGCCCCCACCCGCGGAACAGGAACGGGTGCAGAGGTCAGCCCGTCCGGGGGCTGCCCCCACCCGCGGAACAGGAACGGGTGCAGAGGTCAGCCCGTCCGTGGCTGCCCCCACCCGCGGAACAGGAACGGGTGCAGAGGTCAGCCCGTCCGTGGCTGCCCCCACCCGCGGAACAGGAACGGTGCAGAGGTCAGCCCGTCCGTGGCTGCCCCCACCCGCGGAACAGGTACGGGTGCAGAGGTCAGCCCGTCCGTGGCTGCCCCCACCCGCGGAACAGGTTACGGGTGCAGAGGTCAGCCCCGTCCGTGGCTGCCCCCACCCGCGGAACAGGTACTGGTGCAGAGGTCAGCCCGTCCGTGGCTGCCCCCACCCGCGGAACAGGTACGGGTGCAGAGGTCAGCCCGTCCGTGGCTGCCCCCACCCGCGGAACAGGTACGGGTGCAGGGGGAGCTGAGCCAAGGGAGCGGGAGCAGGGTGAGCAGAGGGAGCTGGAGCTAACTGAGGGGTCTGAGACTGCGACTGAGGAGGAGCTGGAGCTACAGCTGACTGGGAACACTGCGACTGAGGAGGAGCTGGAGCTACAGCTGACTGGGAACACTGCGACTGAGGAGGAGCTGGAGCTACAGCTGACTGGGAACACTGCGACTGAGGAGGAGCTGGAGCTACAGCTGACTGGGAACACTGCGACTGAGGAGGAGCTGGAGCTGGAGCTGACACCGGAGGAGCTGACACCGGAGGAGCTGACACCGGAGGAGCTGACACCGGAGGAGCTGACACCGGAGGAGCTGACACTGGAGGAGCTGGACACTGGAGGAACTGACACTGGAGGAGCTGACACTGGAGGAACTGACAGAGTGCTAGGGTGAACAGGACATTAGGGAAACCGACTGAAGGCTAGAGGGGCCTGAGTACGTCAAAACTGGCCGCGTTGGAAGCAGCCTGAGGCACAGCTGACTGGGGAGACTGAGACTGAGCCACAGCTGACACCGGGCACTGAGAATGCGCTGACACTGGGCACTGAGAATGCGCTGACACTGGGGACTTAGAATGAGCTGACACTGGGGACTGCTGTAGTGAAGGGTGGAGGTTAAGAATCCTGCACTAACCCATGCAGAGAGCCAAATAACCAAGGGTAATCATCGACTAGCCCTTGCAGCTGGGCCGTGAGCTGTTGCTGTTCATGCTCACATGGGTCAGCCAGAAGGGTCCATAACCAGTTGAATCCACCCAACGGATAATGGTCTGCTTTGCCACCTCAGGGAGGGGAAAGGCAGGGGGGTGACGGGAAATAATTTGTCCGCCAGGCATAGTAGGCGTTGAAGCCAGTGTTACTCACGGAAACGGAGGATTGGGTGTGAAGTGGTGAAGCGGTCCGCGGCGTTATACCGCTCGGTCTCGGGGTGCCTTCCGCCGTTGCTGCCGGGAACTCCCTCTCCTCCGCGGCTGCCGAGGAAGGGAGGGATCAGCGAAAGGGGAGGCAGGTGAGTGACGATGACGGGGACTGTTCAAAGACGCCGGGCCCCCCAGCGCTAGACGAGTGCCGTCGAAAAAATTGGAGGCCGGAGGGGGTTTTGTAAGGGTTGCGTCGTTCTGTCATGGCCGGGGAGGAAACAGGCGAGGAATGGCTGACACAAAGGACTCCGGAAGTCAGCGTAACTTAAAGGATTTATTTCAACGGGAAAAAACAATACAAAAACCGTTCAGAAGGGAGACGAAGGGGAACCACAGGGAGCACAGGAACACACGGGCACACAACATCAACGACGCAACAGAGAACAAAACAAAACTGAGGGCTTAAGTACACACTGGGTAATCAGGGCAAGAGGAAACAGCAGGGAACAACAGGTGAGGCAAATGAAACTAATTACACAGGGGAAGCAAAGCTGAACACAAAGCACAGGAAAACCAGACTGTCAAAATAAACAGGAAGTGACAAACCAAGAAACATACTGACTAAACACGGGGAACAGGCACAGACTCAGGACAGAGACGCAGACATATCACAACACTAGGAAATAAACTAACACAAAACGCTGGGCCAACGGCCCAGGACATGACACTTTCAGCTTTTCATGTATTTTGAAACTGGATTTTCTTTTGAAACCAGGGACCTGCATTATGAAGGGAGTTCAACAGACTCAGGGTATCTTTCGGTTATCAGGATTAACTTAGCCTAACACTGGTGATCAGGATAAACAATGGTTATCAACTTAAGTTAACTGGCTAGGTTGAGTTAGTTAACTCAACCTAGGTTGTCCTACAACCTAGGTTTCATGTTAACCTGTAGGTTGTCCTACAGGTTAACATGAAAGGGTGGTGTTGGCAGCATCTAACCAATCTAAAAGGGGCGTTTCACGCAAATCATGGCACTTCCAGCTGAGTAGGAAGTGAAACTCTGAAGATAACCTGCTCCCGACAGTTTGAGTTTTTAATTCTCTTATTGCAAACTCGATCGAGTGTAAAGATAAAATATTAAAACAATTAAATCATAGACTTAGTCTGTTACAGAGTTGATGAGTCCGCAAAAGGGTTAGTTTCAATAAGTAATTTAACATAGTTTAATGGCTGAATATATATTTGACTGCCTGAATATTGTCTATAGGAAATCAGTCTGCTGAAGTAACGCTAAGATGATAAGTTACTTTTTAACATTAACTAATCCTGAAGAACCGACATGAGTGATGACTGAACATCACTTTCACCGCTATATAAGCTACCTGGTTATTCTTAGCCTCTCTGAAAGGACTGTGACAGTGGGCTCTGTCTCCGGGTCGGGGTCTGGGTCTGTCTAAGGGATAACCTTCCTCCTGCTCCTCGGGAACCAAGCCTTTTCTTTTTCGTGCACTTTCATGTCTTTAAATAAGTCCATGGTGTTGCCACAGTAGAGAATTTCCTCCCAAAAAGCATCACTGTTAACACTGTTTTCATTTCCAGCTGTAAAGTACAGCTCTACCACGCTCGGCTTTCTCACTCACTGCAGCCCATAACTGCTCAGTGCCGCTGAGTCACGTGACCGCAGACAACTAATCACAGCTGTGCAGAGAGGAGGGAGAGGAGGGGGTGGAGCAAAGAGCGCCTGCATGAGAGGAACTGTTTGCATAGACATATCTGCTCCCTGATGAACAGGAGCATCACACTGAACTTACAGGAGACAAACAAACTAAAGTATCGATCCTATCACGCTAATATTGTTCGATACCAATACCAGTGTTGTATCGATAATATCGATATTTTGGATCGATCCACCCACCACTACTGTCCAGTTCTGATGTAACAACTTTTAGCACATGCAAGATTGCTGGATGCTTGACAGAGCAATCTGGGCGCAAGGTCCTCTTTTAACAGTCCTTGGCCAGGTGACCTGCTGGTGACATGCAAAGCAAACACAGATCCTTTTCAAGAATCGTATTTTTTTTCTTTCAATATAAAGCACCTTGAGGTGACTGTTTGTTGTAATGTGGCACTACATAAATAAAATTGAACTGAACTGATTAAACTTTTGCCCTAACTGGGTCAACGTCAGAAGTCAGTGGTCAACTTTACTCAAAATCCTGTGAATGAAATAACTTGAGATCAATATCATCTAGGATGTTCAAATTCACACCATGGATGTATCTACTAAAATTCTTGGACAAGTTCAAAACTCAGCAACCTTGACCTCAAGGTAAAGGCAAATTATGGGCATGTACAATAGAGCCTATGTGTTATCTCTGTGATTTAGTGTTTGGAGACTGACACGTTTGTGAAAAAGGAAATGTTCAAATCAGCTAAAACACCTTCCTGTTGTACCTACTTAAACCACTTGTTGTAAAGTTTTCACTGTTGAGATGGAACAAAGGAACAAGGTTGCTATTTTGTTGTGTCAGTGTATATTTAGTTATATTTCACGGAGCATACAGGCATTAAGTGTAGCAGTTACATTCTTGACCACTAGAGGGTGGTCATGTTCTTTGGTAAATGAGTTATGCTTAGTCAGCAATACCAAGGTTTACAAGCTTCAGTGTTAAATACTATGTAAAGTCACAGACTGTTCGAACATGGTGTATCTTATTTTATTTCATGGTAGAGGAAATAATAGAAGGCAATGTTAATGGGTTTAATAAATATACATGATAAAAGCATGGTAACAGCAGTCAAGGTAAAGATTGTCATGGATAAAGGGCTGCAATAATTTAAGGTAAAGAATTAATTCATGGTAAATTAATAAGACAAAAAAAGGGTTCAAGGCAACATACTGTTTGAGTTATTAATGGTATTTTATTCTGTATATTTTGTAGCTCTTATGGTGTGTTCACATGCAAGGCAGTTCAGTAAAAGGATTGTGAATGATCAGTTTGAGAGACCATCTTTTCATCTGGGTCACTACAGTAATACAACCGACCTTGATGGCTGTCTGTTTTACTGTTGATGACATGCTCGAAGGCCCTTATGAAAGCTTTGTAGGTCAGAGGATCTCCTTTAAACATTCGTATATCTCTATGAGGCAGTTGAGACAGTAAATAATAAGTAAATGTAAATTCCTGTTATGTAAAAGAAGCTTGAATGTATGAAACTGTCCTGTCTGGATTTGGGAATATTACAACAGCTTGTTTTTTTACTGGCCATATATTTGTATTCAGATTGTCTTTTGTTTTGTTTACAGTTCACCACTTGTGTGAAAAATGCTAATTTGTTTGCATTATTGTGCACTTGTGATTTGCTTTAAAAAATATCACTTTGTTACATGGCACAGTAAGTTTAATTAATAAACTGTTTCCTGTTCACCATGTGTTTGACAAACCACTGATCTATTCAGATGATATTTCTCTAATATGTACATGAAATAGTTTTACTCTAAAAATAATAAGTATTAGTATTAGTATTAATTATTATAGCTGAGTATTGGTTGTGTTTATTGTATTTGCAGCTAATCTTGATATGTGGTTCTCACATGGGGCGCATAAGCTGGTTGGCATTGCCAGAGAAGATGTAACAACTCTGAGTGTGTGTTCTCCTTACAAGGGGAAATAAACAGGGGTGTAAGATTTATTGCCAATAAACAAAGAAATAACCAACCAAACACAAATTTATTTGCTTTTTGTGCTAATTTTTTATCATCTATTAGGCATATTTATGTCTTCGCTTTGCACAGATTGCATATATACAGGTTACACAATGCTACAAATGACATACCAGCTTTCATAAATATGTTGCAGTGGAAACAAGTTTTCAGTCTGTTCTGTTTTTTTTCTGCAGCTCCAGGCATTTAAAAGCTAATCTAATAAGAAAAAAGACACTGGCCTTTCAGGCTTTAACATTGGAATCAGGGTTATTATAGGTAACGAAAACGAACGAAATAACGAAAACTGAAATTGAAAAAACATTGTCGTTAACTGAAATAAATAAAAACTAAAATTAAAAGGAAAAAAAACGATAACTAACTAAAACTGTATTGTGAGTTTTAAAAAACTAACTAAAATTATAGATAAAATGACCTTCCTTTTCTTGTTTGTCATTTTATTTAAAAGCCTTGTGGATTGATCATTTTCCACTCTTCGAGTTTAAGCTGGGAGCACGGTCGGGCAGCTGTGTGCGTGCCTGTGTGCGCCTGCTCACCGCGCTGGTCCTTAAAGTAATGGCAGCGGTCTGCCGAGAAAGCGGCAGAGTCTCATATGGAGTTTCTTTGAGTCCGATAATACAGATAGAAGAGTGTCTTGTGAATGATGAAAAATGTATGGAACATGTTACAATAGATAAACATTTAACTGTTTTTCTATGTATCACAATGTGTTTATCATAAACATGCACATGGAAAGCAGGTAACGCCTGTTTCCTGAGGACACACACACACACACACACACACACACACACCCACATACACATACATGATTTCATCATGTGAAGTGAGTGATGTTGTTACCTGAGCTTTGTGTAAACTCACGTGATGCTAAAATAAAAGAGCCAAGCAGGAAGAAGGTTCAGACTCTCCCTCAGACATACACACACGCGTGTTGGCTGACTGAGACTCTCCCTGCAGGTCCAGATCAACTACGGGTTTCTGTGTCTTTCTTTATTTAATGGTGGTCTGAACCTAACAGAACACGTCTCAGTGAGGAAAAACCACCAACATCAAAGTCCACCTGAGAAGCGCACACAAGGCAGCTACGGAAACCGCTCTGAACCAACAATCTGGCGTTCAGCTCCGGAGAAATGTGACTACTCCTCGCTGCCACGCAGCTGCAACATTGTGATGAACCTGTTGTGTCCTTGTGCGTTTCCGGCCACTTTATCAGTGAGAGAATAACAATCAGGGACAATCAATATAAGGACTCGAGGGAATGAAGAAAGTGAAAAAACAGGGACAAATATGTTTGGAGACAAAAACTGAGCACAAAGGGCGAGGACCAAAAGAAGTCCCAGCTGGCACCGAATATAAAAGACCAGCACACGACCATAAGGTAATGAACACACACAATCCAGCTACACAAGCAGAAATGCGACATGAGGCCACATATCGAGCATCTAACCAAGCTAGCTCCAAAACAGAAGCTGTTGTTAATCTGCTGCACTGATGCTGAACTTTATTGTTGAAGTTATTGAGTTTGGGAGTTCATGTTTTTCTTTGGTTCTCCCAGTTGATGTTCATGTGTGTCCTTAATATTACACACATTTAGCACGCAGTGCTTCTGTCTTGTGAACAGCCGGTTGTTGAATATATTCCTTTAAAGGGTATCTTTTGTTGAGTTTTTATTACACAAGAGTTACTCTTGTACCTTGAATCTTGCACCTGACAAAGTATGAAAAACTAAAACTAATACTGAAACTAAACTAAAACTAAGCAATAAACCAAAAATAAAAACCAATAAAAATGAGCAAAACCACTCTGAAAACTAATTAAAACCAACTGAATTAAAGAAAGTTTTTACTTTTCTAACTAAAACTAAACGATAATGTAAAATCCAAAACTATTATAACCCTGATTGGAATATACACATAAGTATAAATATCTAAGATTTATGGCTTGATGAAGCTGAGATGGAAGTTTTGGCAGATTCGGCTTTAGGGTTTGTTATCTACAAATATATGTAAAGGTCTTGGATCATTTTAGAGCTGTATGATAAATGTGTATCATTTATATAAAATTGTACTCCAGGGTTTCGGGCATGTAAAGGATGTAAAACTGCAGACCCTACACAGATTACAGCTGGTTGCTGGATTTTTGGGTGTTCACGTGTGGATCCATCCACTGTGGTGACCCATTACAAACAGGGAGCAGATGAACACTTTTATTAGATATTTAGTTGGCTTAGGTGATACAAGAAGAGATTCCTGAATCAACAGGGCAAAAATGTGAAATAATAAGGCCGTAAGGTCGTGATTTAGCTGAAAGTGATAAATAGAAATACATACAATTCTTTGGGGGCTGTACTCTTTTTGATGAAATAAAGGTGCTATACGCTAACTTGTGATGCCATGTGAATATAATTAAGAGAAAGTTACTTGCTAGATTTAAAGACAAATGGTTAAAAGATCATTAAAGCCAAAATTACAAATATATTTTTAAATCAAGCAAAACTACAGTTTTAAACTGTATGTTTCTGCAGACTTATCAGGTAGTCAGAGTTCTTTCTTTGCAGCACTCTAAACAGGAATCGTTCCACGAGCTTGTGAAGTTGGCAGACTTTTAGAAAATCCCAGGTGGATGAATGTAAATTAGGAGGAGCTGAGAATGAATTACATTTTCTTCTGTACTGTCACAACAAGTTAAGAATGTTAACGTACTTATAATTTATTTGCCTACGTTTATAAACTTTGGAGGAGGTATTAGATTGGATAAATTTGTTTGGTACTTGCAGGTTAAGATTCTCTGGCTCTGTGTTGTTATTTGGACTGAGCATACTGCTATATGCATGACAGACATCAAATCAAACCAATCAATAAATCAGGAAGTTGGAGGTGAGCTCTCAGGCACTTCAGGGAGTCTCTCAAAAACCATTCCATTAGGTTGCTTTCTCCACCTCAGCTTTAAATTGTGAGCCCCAGTTGCAGTCATCAGCTAGAAAACATGAAAAAGAAGCACAGTTTACAGGCTTATGTTGTCATTTAGATCTGGGAGCTTACACAAAATATTCTGACAGAACAAGAACAGAAAACTCCAAAATACATAACTTGATCTGCATGTCAAATTTTTCTGTGATCAGCTATTTAACAAGTCATGGTACCAAATAACAACAATAAACGAATCATCAGTAAACTCAGAGTAGAAGTGAGTGTTGCAACCAAAGGACTGGACAACATTTTTTCTCCTGGTTTGTGCCCAGGCATAATTAAAGATGTCCTATTTTCTTGGTTCTGGTTGTCTGGGCTGTAGGTTTAGATACATTACTACAACTGTTGTGCATTGGTCAATATCCTTATTCTGTAGAACTGAGCATCAATAACGTCAAAGAGCAGTTTTTACTTGGCCCAGTCATACTGCATTTTCAGACTGTATGAACCAGAACACTTAAAATAAAGTTCTGTAAGACTTACTTGCTTCAAGATGCTGTCTTGAACTGAAGGGACAGTCAGATCCAGCACAGAGTCTTGCAGGCTGATCTTCACTTTGATCACTTTGAGTGTGGTTTCTTATATAAGTGGAAAGGAGCAAACACACATTAACAGAAAATCCTGTTCAGTTCTTTGTGTTCAGTTAGGATGTTTGCACAATAAAAAATATGAGATGCTCTAAATTAAGTACCTTTGACCTTGCTTTTACAAAGGAATGGGTGCATTTCTGAACATGGCAGTTGTCCCCATCGACCAGATTCATTCTTCAAGAAGGCACCACATGTTTCACTATCAGCACTCCAAACGTTCTGCTGTACTGGCCAGTATCTCAACGAGGAGTTGCTCTGGTCAGACCACTCCCATGAGTCTCTGAAGAGGCCAATCCACACCTCCAGGCCATTAGCTAGACTCTGGATTATCTGATGCTCTGCATCATTCCTCACAGGGGCCAGGTCTGTGTGGTTGGTTCTGCAGTAGTCCAAAGCCTCGGTCCAACCCATTGTTGCTGCAGTGAGAATGTACTGATCAGCACCTATTTTGGTTTCTGTAAAAAAAAAAAAAAAAAGAAAAGAATGTTAATATGAGATATAAGAACACCCATAAAAATCTAACAAGTTTTATATTTATTACATTCTACTTAAAATACATTTTGTCTTCTTGTTTAAAGCTTTAAGTCTTTCTTTTCTCACCAAATTTGAGGTTAATACATGGATCTATAATCATGCTTTCAGAGCACCATAACTATTCATGGACAAGCTGTATATTGAATATGTATTTAAGAATTTAAATGGACAATTTTTTAGTGGAAAGAATGACAAGAAGCATTTCTTACAACTTTTCTTTGACACAAACTGAAAATCAAAGCATTTTTTTCTATAAACACAAACTAAAGAGATCTTTATGTATGTAATCAATGTAAAGAAGTATGACATTAAAATCAGGGTGGTTAACATTTTTCAATTGTTCAACTCACCATCAAAGCAAATTGAATGTTTGGTGTAATGACAGCTGTCTGAAGACAAACTCCCACTTTTGTATGTACCACAGTTGTAGATTGTTTTGGAGTCCCAAGGCAAATAATTGTAGAAATTGTTCCTCGGCAAAGACCAGTGCCATCTCTGAGTCTCCCCTTTCCAAAGGCCAAACCACACAGCATCATTGTATTTGCCCTCAGCAAAGTTAAGAACAATTTCCATCTGTGTCATGGTGTCAATGGTGAACAGGTCAATGTAATTCTCTCTGCAGTATCTCTGTGCCTCGTGCCAGGTTTTTGGACTGTAGCATAAGACGAACTGGAATTGGTAGGCACACAGAGATAAAGAACACATCCCTGTGGGGAAAAAGTCATAATTTTACTTCTGCATAACAAATTTCTGATTAATTCTGTAAATAAAGACAACAAATCAACAGAAATAATAAAAATTTAAAAATCTGATTTTTATCATGAGAAAAGTGATTTACTTAAAACTTCAGTAAACCTAAGGAGAAACTGATATGTGACACAGTTTTGAGAGATACCGGGAATAACACTGACCTGCAAGTAGAATTAGGTGTGTTTCCATAACTGTAAAGACATTCATAAGAACAAGAGCAGAAGGTTTATTCCTCTGTATGTTAAAAATCCATAATATTGAATTCAAGGCAGAACTGCATTAGGTGTTATTTCATATTGAAATGTTTGCCTGTTCTTGAAAATTATGGGAGTTATACACATCTTTATAGATCCTTTTTACAATCCATCCATCTATTTTCTTCCAGCATATTACAGCTGTCATATGGTGAGATGTAGGGAATACCTTTGGCGGGTTGCCAGTCTGTCATCATACTAATTCATGAAGACAGACAAGCATTCGTGCTCACATTCACACCTATAATCAATTTAGAATCGGTTAACCTAACCCCATGCATGTCTTTGCAGTGTGGGAGGAAGCCAGAGTACCCAGAGAGAACTCCTGCAGACAGGAGGAGAACATGCAAACTCCACACAGGAAGTCTGTGTAAGTTCTCAGTCATCCAGGTTCATAGTACTCTCTGGATCTTGAAAAACTGAAGAAGCCTTTCCAGATGAGAACAAAAAGAGGTCCAGTCACCCTTTGTTCAAGCTCCAGAGTCCACACAGTAAGGTTCCAGAATGGACCTTCTTGGTGTGAGGTGACAGTGCTAACCATCACATGGTTAAAATAAAACTAGTCATTAATAACTTCATAAAAGCCTAAAAATGTGTCTACATATACCTCAGAAAGTATATAGCTGCGCCCTTGCCTAAGCTTTGTCTAAAAATTCGTGCTCACACTCCAATGGATGCATTGGGGGTAACATCTGGGCCAATTACACTTCAACATGCAGACTGTAGTAGCTCTGGAACTTATCTACCAACTGGTAGTATTAACAAGTCTTCACCACAAGTGTGTTAAAATCCTTAAGTAAAAAAAAAAAAAAATGGAGGTTTGACGTGAAGGAAAAGAATCGAAAACAGTCTTACCTGATGTTAATTGCTTCATGATCTGTCCCAGAATGACATTTGTGAGCAAATGTCAGTGTTGTAAATTCCTTTGTTTACACTGCAGTTGTTACTGTGCTAGAACTGGTTCAGTCTTTGGACCTAACTGTGATACTCACAAGAGTTTTGTGTACTCCTGTCATGGATAGTTGATCAGAAAGACAGGCATGTGTTTGACACATTTACCTATATGTGCAAATGTTTCTTCCTTGGAAAGCAAAACCAATGGAAAGCCTGGAATGCAAACTATTCTCCATTTGAAGGAGAAGCCAAAGTCAAAGCTTTATCCTGACCAGGATAAAGGATGGATGGCAGTGCCACCCCATAAACCCCCTGTGGACACACCCATCAGATTCAAAATGTACAAATTTAAAGGAATATAATAGTTTATAATATGTATAGTTTCAAAGATTATTTCTAAGATTATTATATTAGAGCTGGTAAACCATCATAAATCATCCACTTGTTTTACATTTTGTAGATCATCTCTAGTTTTTTGGAATTGGTGCTGTACCCTCTAAGAGCTGTCTTCAGCAGTGGGAGGCTTGTCCAGTTTATAATCTTAATCTTATAATCTTAATCTTAACAGTATATCTTAATAAAAGAAATAAAAGAAGTAAATTCATTAACTTAATCTGTCAAAAAAAGTTGGGGCCACTAGTTCCCATACATTAAATATAATCAAAAATGAATTGTTGAAGTTCTAACTCAGTTGTTTTGAGTCCACTTGAATTTGTTGAGTATTTTAAGTATTGGTAATATATTTCCAGTTAGCTCCACTGATTTTCTTGGCGTTTACCTTATATCCTTACCATCCATCCATCCATCCATCCATTCTCTTCCGCTTATCCGGGGCCGGGTCGCAGGGGCAGGAGCCTAAGCAGAGAAGCCCAGGCTTCCCTCTCCCTAGCCGCCTCCTCCAGCTTATCCAGAGGGACCCCAAAGCATTCCCAAGCCAACCGAGAGATATAATCTCTCCAGTGTGTCCTGGGTCTACCACAGGGCCTCCTCCCGGTGGGACATGCCCGGAAAACCTCACCCAAGAGGCGCACAGGAGGCATCCTAATCAGATGCCCGAGCCACCTCAACTGGCTCCTTTCGATGTGGAGGAGCAGCGGCTCTACTCTGAGCCCCTCCCGGATGGCCGCAGTCCTCACCTTATCTCTAAGGGAGAGGCCAGCCACCCTTCGAAGGAAACCCATTTCTACCGCTTGTATTTGCGATCTTATTCTTTCGGTCACTACCCAAAGCTCATGACCATAGGTGAGGGTAGGAACGTAGATCGACCAGTAAATCGAGAGCGTCGCTTTTACACTAAGCTTCCTCTTCACCACGACAGACCGGTGCAGCGTCCGCATCACTGCAGAAGCATCCCCGATCCGTCTGTCGATCTCCCACTCCCTTTTCCCGTCACTCGTGAACAAGACCCCGAGATACTTGAACTCCTCCACTTGGGGCAAGAACTCGTTCCTGAACCAGAGAGGGCACTCCACCCTTTTCTGGCTGAGGACCAAGCTCTCACTGCGGTTGTACAGAGACCGCAACAACGGGCCAGACACCCCATACTCCCGCAGGACCTCCGAAAGGATACACTGAGGGACACGGTCGAATGCCTTCTCCAAGTCCACAAAGCACATGTAGACTGGTTGGGCAAACTCCCACGCACACTCGAATACCCTTGAGAGGATAAAGAGTGACCAGGACGAAAACCGCATTGTTCCTCCTGCATCCAAGGTTCGACGAAGGGACGGACCCTCCTTTGCAGCACCCTGGCATAGACCTTACTGGGGAGGCTGAGGAGTGTGATCCCCCGAAAGTTGGAGCACACCCTCCGGTCTCCCTTCTTAAAGATTGGGACCACCACCCCGGTCTGCCAATCCAATGGCACTGCCCCAGATCTCCACGCAATGTTGCAGAGGCGTGTCAACTAAGACAGCCCTACAACATCCAAAGCTTTCAGGAACTCAGGGCGAATCACGTCCACCCCAGGGGCCTTGCCACCAAGGAGTTGTTTAACTGCCTCAGTGACATCACCCCCCAGTGATGGTCAAGTCATCTTCCTCGTCCCTAGACTCTGCTTCCACTACAGAAGGTGTGTCAGTGGGATTCAGGAGGTGCTCGAAGTATTCCTTCCACCGTCCGACTATAGCCTCAGTTGAAGACAGCAGCACCCCACCTGCACTATAAACCGTGTGAGTGGAGCACTGCTTTCCCCTCCTGAGTGGCCTGATGGTTTGCCAGAATCGCTTTGATGCCGTCCGAAAGTCTTTTTTCCATAGCCTCACCTAACTCCTCCCACACCCGAGTTTTTGCTCTGGCCACTGCCTGAGCTGCATTCCGCTTGGTCCGCCGATACCTGTCAGCTGCCTCCGGAGTCCCACAGGCTAACCAAGCCCGGTGGTGGGCCTACAGGAGGGCGGGCCCATGTAACCTCTTCGGGCTGCGCCTGGGCGAGCACCACAGGCTAATGCCCGGCCACCAGACGCTCTCCCTCGAACTCCCTCCCCAGGCCTGGCTCCAGGGTGGGGCCCCGGTAACCCTATCCCGGGCAGGGTAAACTGTTCCCTTGCTGTTACGAACTTATATCATTACAAAAAATGTAAACTCCACTTCATCTTTCATCTTTCAATTGTTGTTTCTATTTCAGATTTTAAATAATCACATACCAAATATGCATGCAGATAATTGTTAATAATCCCCCAAAGTGTAAAGATCATATCAAAAGGATAGAATAATTAATTAAAACCGCAAGCGGTGATGATCGGGCCCTCGCACCCGGCGCGTGTCAACTATGGCGAGCTTGAGCAGTGCCGCGCTCAGAGATTGTCGCGAACAGGAGAGTAGCGGGCTCACCTGGATGCTGTCAGCCCAGCAGGCTACCCGTACCTCACATCGTTCGGCCGCCGAACATGTCCCACGTCCACTAGGTGGTGTCAGCGAGTGCCCACTGATTAAAGTAATTTTCTATGTAATGCACCCAATCAATTAAATTGTAATGTTGTAATGGTCATAGGATGATTATCAGTGTACTGCTGATTTCCTTTTGCCACCAGGTGGCATTACGAGTGTGATACAAAGGTCTCACTGGGTCAAATGCCCTAGGAGGAGTTGATTCAAATAGCAGGCCTGAAAATGGCAAAAATTGACACCTTCAAGTGAAGATGGCCGACTTCCTGTAGGGTTTCAGGTATGGGTCCAAGAGACTTTTTTGTACGTCTTAGGATGTTACATGAGCCTGAATAATTTCAGATAGGTAGATAAAATGGAGCTCCGGGGCTACGCAAAAAACATGGTATTTTATGATATTTTCAGGCCCCACTAGGTGGCGTGCTAACATTAAGCTAACATTCAGGGCGGGAGGCTTATCAAACCACTAAAGTTTGAGGCAGATTGGGCAAATTGGCCTGGAGTTACGGCCCTTTTTGTGTTCATGGCAAAACACCGAACGTTGCTAGCCTGCCAGGGTCACGCCTTTTTGCGAAAACTCACAGTTTTGAAAAGTGTAAGGCCAACTCCTTAAGGCTTTTCAGGGGAAATTTGATATGGTTTAGCTCAACCACCTTGGAGCTGTACCTCAAAGTGTAAAACATGACATTTCCTGCTCCCACTAGGTAGCACTGCGACTGTCAGTAAATGGTATCATATGTATAGGTTCAAGGGCGGACCGTCATCCTACTGCGGAAGTTTGATCAAGATTGGATAGTGCAGGTTTGAATGAGAGGCAATCAAAATTTCCTGGTGAATGATTGAAATTTACTGTGGTGTCACGGCCACGCCCTATCGTGAAAACTCACCATTTTTGAAATTTTGATTCCCGCTGTTGTGTAGATAAGACAAAACAAATATGAAGTTGATAACATCCAGAACCTCTGCGTTATTAGAGATAATATAAGGGCAGGAAATGGCTAAAATCAGATTCAAAATGGCGGACTTCCTGTTGGATTTAGGCCATTGGACCCTGTGGTCTTTTTTGTTCGTCTGGAAACACCGTACAGATCATGTTTTTTGATTTTTCAAGTGCTTTTAACACCATTCAGCCTTACCTGCTGAGGCAGAAGGTCAAAAACATGCAGGTTGATGCCTCCATGATCTCCTGGATTATTGATTACCTGACGAACAGACCGCAGTTTGTGCGGCTGAAGGGATGTGAGTCTGATCGGGTGGTCAGCAGTACAGGAGCACCACAGGGAACTGTACTCTCACCTTTCCTCTTTACCTTGTACACGTCAGATTTTCAGTATAACGCAGAGTTTTGTCATCTACAGAAATTTTCTGATGACTCGATTGTGGGGTGTATCAGTGGTGGACAGGAGATTGAATACAGAGAACTGGTAGAGCGCTTTGTAGAGTGGTGTGGAAACAACCATCTCCTTCTCAATGTTAGTAAGATGAAAGAGATGGTAGTGGACTTTAGGAAGACGACTACTGCATCAAATACTGTATCCATCCTGGGAGAAGAGGTGGAGGTGGTGGAGAGTTACAGATACTTGGGAGTTCACTTGGACAACAGACTGGACTGGAGGTGTCACATGGAAGCTGTATACAGGAAGGGACAGAGTAGACTCTACTTCTTGAGGAAGTTTAGGTCCTTTGGTGTGTGCAACAAGATTTTGCACATCTTCTACAAGTCTGTTGTTGAAAGTGCAATTTTCTTTGCAGCCGTCTGTTGGGGAAGTGGTATCAGAGCCAGAGACCTAAAGAGACTAAACAAACTCTTAAAGAAGGCTGGATCAGTTCTTGGAATTGCTCTAGAGCCCGTGGAGACGACTGTGGAGAAAAGAATGCTACACAAATTGATAAAAATAATGGACAACACAATGCACCCTTTGCATGATCTACGGAGAAAACAGAGGAGTGTGTTCAGTAAGAGGCTTTTACAGCTTTGCTGCACTAAGGACCGCTACAGGAAACCATTCCTGCCCACTGCAATATATTTATATAATGACTCATCCCTGTCTCAATAAAGAGGTTTCATATACCTATTACGAAATTGCTCACTGCACATTTTGCAGTTTCTATTAATGAGCGTTGGGAGTATTCTGTGTGTACATGTGAGGGGTTTTATAGGGTTTTTATAGTTTTTTATATCTTTTTTTTTTTTATGTGTACTGCTGCTGTGCAACACAGGAATTTCCCCTCGGGGATGAAGTAAAGTACTCTATCTATCTATCTATCTATCTATCTATCTATCTATCTATCTATCTATCTATCTATCTATCTATCTATCTATCTATCTATCTATGTTGCATATGTTTACCAAATTTCATACACGTACGTGAAACACAGAAGTGGGAATTGAACTAAAGGTGGCGCTTTAGAGCCATTTTGAAAGGGCCATTCCTGAAATCATTAAAACACTTAAATTTTCACCAGACCTGACATGTGCAAAATTTCACAAGTTTTTGAGCATGTTTAGGCCCTCAAAAAAGCAATTCATTTGCCTAAATGTCCAAAGCAATTACAATAGTTGCCTTCGCACAGGTTGTGCTCGGGCCAGTGATTATTAAATAAATTGATTCACAGAAAATTAGCCATTTTGACAAATGTTTGTATAAGGACATTTGTGGATTTAAAGAAAAAAAAAAGAAGAAAATCATGGGCGAGGTTTATGACGGGTGAGGCACTGACTCGTCTGGAGTCGGATGTTCACATAAATAAACCAAAAATAGAAGCTTATATTTCAATTTTAATTATGCTAATGATTAATTATGCTTTAATCAATTCCATACTGTTCAACAGTGGCGGCAAGAAAAACAGAATGTTTGATGTAAGGTCAAACAATTTTTTTCTTGGGGGGGGGGGCTCTCTTTTCGAATAAATAAATAAATAAACATGTATTATCTTACCTTTATTTGAAGATGAAATCCATGCGCCTATCCTTCTCAGCACTGTTGCTGGGACATCATTGCTGCAGCACTGCCCCCTATCGGTGTGGCACAGTACTTTCCGCCTCCCCCTGAGTATTTTCATCGTGCATTTATACCCGGTCACAAAGAATAAACATGTCACACACATACATTAAGTATATTAGACAGACTGTGGAACATCAGCATGTGTAGCACACGTGTAATCAAACATGTATATTTGTGATCTAAAGAGAGACAGCAATGGGTGTGTGCCAACCTCCTGCTTCATTTACTGTACGTGACACAGCGCCACCAGAGGTGAACCACAGCACTGCACTGCCTCACCCCACATTTCTTCCATGTGTTTGAACAGGCAAAGCGTTAATTCCATGATTTTGACCACTGAAGTATTGAAATAATTCAGAAAACAGTTTTATTGAACAGTTCTATAGAACAGTCAAGTGGTCAAATGTATTTTCTCTTATCATTGTTAGTATTTTACTTGTCATGATGACAGGTGAGGCACTGCCTATCTTTCCCATCTCTCCTGTCTCTCGTCACTGCTGACTGTCAGATAAAGGCCAAAATAAAAATTGGCAATCATGCTGTTTCCTTTTAATCAAATCAGAGCATTTGTGGCTTTCTGTTGTCTAATAAATCACGTGCCGGATTTCCATTAGTACCTACTCAGCGCAGGTCGACTTGCCTCGGCACGACTTGCCACGGGCTTGTTTTGTTTCTCTTGCAATTGAGGACCACCTCGAGGTGGGTGGAGATGATACAACAGCGCAGGCAATAGTCTCTTTCCGTAATTTGTATGTGGCTCAAAACACAACACAACACAACACAATAGATGAGATAGAGGCAAGCTAACACAGCTAATGTTAGTTTAATATCATCATCATGCATGAGTCCCCTCTACAATGTTTTAATGGATGAAGGTTATTATGAAGGTTATTATTGTTAAGTATTAACCCAATACCGCAGAACATGTCATAATCTACTTAGTGTGCTTCAAAAGTGCCGCAGTTCGTGTAATTCTGGCAACAATTATCATAATAACCTTATATTGGTTGTGAAGTGCAGTTTCTCAGCTTTCAGAAACTGTTTGAATTTTTCCTGATAGGACAAACGGTCGCGTAATTATGGTAATTTAAATTCCTATGATCAGCCATGTTAACCAGCTGTTCATAGAGTTAAAATATGCATGCTGTGTGCACATTTCAGATGGCTCTCATGTTGCAAAACTACCGCTACAAACTGTTGGTCTATGCCAGGCTTGCCCAAACTAGGCCTGCAGGCTGCATCTGGCCCCACCCCCTGCTTCCAGTCTGCGAATTGATGACAAAAATAACATACAATTTTGCCTTCTGCTTTGCAGAAGGCAAAATTGTATGCTTTGCAGAAGGCAAAATTGCAGAAGGCCCACGGGCCCGGAAGCGGCCCGTGGGCCAGGAGTTTGGGCACCCCTGGTCTACTCATTCAACCGGTGCTTTGTATGCCTCTATTTTCTTGCTGTTTGGTTTTAAAAAGGACGCAGTTGATTCTGGTGAAGGAGTCACTCTCATGACTCAACCAGTGACGACACTCCCTGGCCAATCTGTGGCATGCTGTTTTTCCACATCACATTTTTGGATCGCCTTGGATCGCTTGGAATACCCTGGCTGAGTGAGTACTAAAAAAGTACCTGGTACCAGGCACTAATGAAACACCTTCAAACCGTGCCGAGTCGAGTCGCGCTGAGTGGGTATTAATGGAAATGTGGCTTTAAACTCTTGGTGCTTGAACAGATCAGCACTGAGATTCACGTCTTGTGCGGCTCCTGTGTGCGTGCAGGAGAGAGAGAGAGAGCTGAACTGGTTCTGTTCAACATGTCTGTGCTACTCTGGACCGGATATCCTGACAACGGCTGCACTCCTGCGTGTTTGCTTCAAGTTGTCTGCAACTTAAGGTAACATTGTTCTACTAGTTTATCCCTGCTTTGCATTATTATTTATTTTTGCACTGAATTAGTCCACCTTAGCCAAATCATATTAAGAAATGGGTTTTCCAGAGCCAATAATGACCAGAGGGCGTCACGTAGCTTTTCGGGTGATTTTGGTGCAGCCAGTTACATGATTGGCCGAATGAGGTGTCAATCAAAATAGGAGGGTCTAGCCTGCCATATACAACGCACTACATCCGTCCCGCTTGCAGGATGTGGCTGTCCATTGATGAAAGCCTCGATCTCTGAGGGGAGAGAAGCTAGAAAATTGAGGCTCCAGCATAGCACGAACAGTTCAAAAACAATTTGAAATGAGAAAAAAAGCTATTAACTGATTAAGTCGAGTTTTAGACTGCTTATTGCTAGCGGATCTATTCTGACCCAAATTACAGCAGTGACCGATTCTGAATGATGGCTTTACAGCAGACAGCTGATCCAACTCTTGCCGGTATTGCGTACCAGCACAGAATCTTTTAGTGGTACACAGTACTGGACCATACCGGCTTACTTTCACCCCTGGTCCTCAGGCAGAAAAGGGTGGAGTGCCCTCTCCGGCTCAAGGACGAGTTCCTTCCCCAGGTGGAGGACTTCAGGTATCTCGGGGTCTTGTTCACAGGGATAGGGAGATCAACAGATGGATCGGGGCTGCGTCTTCAGTAATGTAGACACTGCACAGGTCTGACATGGTGAAGAGGGAGCTGAGTGTAAGAGCGAAGCTGTCGATTTACCCATCGATCTACATTCCTGCCCCCACTTATGGTCACGAACTTTGGGTAGTGACTGAAAGAATAAGATCGCGAATACAAGCGGAAGAAATTATTTAGCTTTGAAGGGTGGTTTGCCTCTCTCTTACAGAAAGGGTGAGAAGTGCGGCCATCCGGGAGAGGCTCAGAGTAGAGCTGCTTCTACTCCATATCAAGAGGAGCCAGTTGAGGTGGCTCAGCATCTGAAAAGGATGCCTCCTGTGCGCTTCTTGGGTGAAGTGTTCCAGGCATGTCCCTATGGGAGGAGGCCCCGGGCTAAACTCAGAACACACTGGAGAGATTATATCTCTCGGCTTCCTCGGAATGCCTTGTGGTCCCTCTGGATGAGCTGGTGGAGGTGGCTGGGGAGAGGGAAGCCTGGACTTCTCTGCTTAGGCTGCTGCTCCCACAACTCAGCCCTGGATAAGTGGAAGAGAATGGATGAATGGATGAAATATAGCTCATTAAAATAAAAATAAAAAACAATATGACAAGACAAAATAGTTCACCTAGGTAAAAATGACCCAAAAGTGCCATGAGCCAAAATAAAATAAAAAATCACAAATAAAATAAAATAAAATTGCTCAGTCCAATCTAATGACATGCTTAATAACTAAATATCTAACAGATGAAGATTTCATATATATAACTCTTCATGAACAGTCTTAGTTTCTTATCAATTATAGCACAAAAAGGGAGATATCTGATTTTTCCCAGATTCATTCTGCTGACACAAAGAGAAAGGACAAGAAAAGGAATAACAAGGACATTTTAAGACAGATGGAACTGATCCACAAAAAAGAACACAAAAACAAGAGCTGTAGTTTATTGATTATTAAATATTGTGTTAAAATCTTAAGATCAGATTTAACCAAGTATTAGAGCTACACTACAGGAATAAAAGTACGTAAATGTAAGTTCCTTTCACGTAATAGAAGCGTGACTGTATGTAAACTGTCCCGTCTGGATTTGGGAATGTGACACCGGCATGCAAAAAGATACAGAAGAAATCCTGGGAGGTTTTTCGGGAAGGGCTGAGACATTTGCTTATTTCTTTGCCTGAAATTCTAATGAGAGATTTAACAAATGCTGTTGAATAAACAAGTGCTCAGACTGAGATGTTTGTTTGAGATGTTAAATGTTCTGAACTGCTTAGAAGATTACCTACTGCTCAGATTAATATTAGTGTGATGATCTATCAGAAAATAACAATAATAAACACAGGATATCCGCCATATATATATACCGTATTTTCCGGAGTATAAGTCAAGAATCAAGAATCAAGAATCAAGAATCAAGAATCAAGAATGCCTTTATTAGTCCCACAAATGGGGAAATTGCAGTTAACAGAACATCCATCCAAAACAAAAACATAACACAGACAGGGGGGGGACAGATGTCTGAGGTCATGCAACCGTTTCTCAACGGCGCTACCTTTAGCAGAGAGACAGAAAGAGATACATTGGGATAGTTAGGTTCAAAAAAATCATCTCATACTGTGTTCATAAAGAACACCTTACGAGGTTCCAAAAAACACCTCAGCAAAAAGCATATTGCACATATAAAGCCGGGATAGCAGTATGGTGGGTAGGGTCAGGGTCAGTCGCACTTTTTTTCATAGTTTGGCTGGGGGTGCGACCTATACTCCGGAGCGACGTATATGTGACATTTATAACACATGAACCAAAATACTCCAGCCACTTGACATCTCCGTGAACTGCAGCTTTAAGGCAGTCTTGCGTAACCTGTGGGCGCAGTGGATGATGGATGGAGAGCACAGCTTAACGGCAACTGGGAGAATGCGCCACCCAACTTTCCTGGAAGTCATTGGATGGATCAAGAAAACATGGGCTTCAGTGACAAACCATCCTGTTGGGATTCAGAAAGGCTGGAATAATTGGAACTGCAGCTGACGACGAGTCTGACTAACTCGACACAGAAGAGGAAGCGGCGCTTCGTCTACGGAGTGTACGGAATTGTTTAGAAGTGACACCGAGGATGAAGAATTCAATGGATTGATGGGTTGGTTAACTTGTTAGTATGTTCTTTATGCTATGGTTATCTGAATAACTTAATGTTACGTTAACATACCGAACATGTGTTCGTTGTGCGTCATGTAGCTGAATGTGCTACGTTAGCATAACGTAGCCGTAACCGTGTTCGTCCTGTTCTTTAATCCAATATTATTTTAAATTGCCGTTCAAGATGGAATTTCTGCTCTGGGTCTCGGATTCTATCAACCCCCCCCCCCCCCCAAAAAAAGTGCGACTTATAATCCAGTGCGAACTATATATGTTTTTTTCTTCTTTATTATGTATTTTTTGGCTGGTGCGACCTATACTCTGGAGCGACGTATAGTCCGAAAAATACGGTATATATATATATATATATATATATATATATATATATATATATATATTTTTTTTTTTTTTTATTATAGTTTTTGCACTGAGTTTTGCCACTAGCTCTGCCTAGTCCGGCCTTTTATTCAGCACCTGTAAATAAAGTGGAATTACCTTTTACCTTTGCCTGGCGTGTCCTGCATTGGGGTCCTCCTTCCTGCCTGCCACACAGACGTTACATGTAACATCTGTTACGTGTAACGTCTGTGTGGTTGGCAAAAAAAATACCAGACTTAATTCAAGGGCAGAACAGGACACACAGCAGGAGAACATACGAAGACAAAGACAATGACCCGACAACAGGCACTGGAAACACAGGACTTAAATACACAGGAGGGTTAATGATGGAGGTGGAAACAGGTGGTAACACAGGTGATGCTAATAACACTGACGAAACCAGGGGAAGCAAGACTGAACACAACAGACAGGGACTGGACGACTATCAAAATAAAACAGGAAGTACGACGAGGGAACAGAGACACAGACCTGACACAGAATACTGGGAGAACACAAGGAACTAGAAATAACTAAATAAACCCCACAACCAAAAGAAACCCAGAACAGAACAGACAAGACAGAGCAAAAACAAAGTCCAAAGGACTCCGGACCGTGACACTTATGTTCGTAACAGCAAGGAAACAGTTTACCCTGCCCGTGATAGGGTTACCGGGGCCCCACCCTGGAGCCAGGCATGGGGAGGGAGCTTGAGGGAGAGCGTCTGGTATCCGGGCATTAGCCCGTGGTGCTTGGCTGGGCGCAGAGGTTACATGGGCCCGCCGTCCTGTAGGCCCACCACCCGCAGGAGGCGTCATAGGAGTTGGGTGCAGAATGTGTCGGGCAGTGGCCGAGGGCGGGGGCTATCGAGACTGGCTATTGGGACATGGAATGTCACCTCTCTGGTGGGGAAGGAGCCTGAGCTAGTGCGTGAGGTTGAGAGATACCAGCTAGATATAGTTGGGCTGACCTCAACGCATGGCCTGGGCTCTGGAACCAGTCTCCTGGAGAAGGGCTGGACTCTGTTCCAGTCTGGAGTTGCCCTCGGTGAGAGGCGTGAGCTGGGGTGGGTATTCCTGTATCCCCCCGGCTTGCTGCTTGTACGTCGGAGTTTTCACCGGTGGACGAGAGGGTAGTTTCCCTGTGCCTTCTGGCTGCGTAACGGGTCCTGACTGTTGTTTGACAGTTCAGAGTACCCACCCTTTTTGGAGTCGCTGGGTGGGTGCTGGAGAGTGCTCCATCTGGTGACTCCGTAGTCTTGCTGGGAGACTTCAACGCTCATGTGGGCAATGACAGTGAGACCTGGAGGGGCGTGACTGGGAGGAATGGCCTGCCCGATCTGAACCCGAATGGTGTTTTGTTATTGGACTTCTGTGCAAACCACAGTTTGTCTGTAACGAACACCATGTTATAACATAAGGATGTCCATAAGTGCACATGGCACCAGGACACCCTAGGTCACAGGTTGATGATTGATTTTGTAATCGTATCATCAGATCTGCGGCCGTATGTTCTGGACACTCGGGTGAAGAGAGGAGCTGAGCTGTCAACTGATCACCACCTGGTGGTGAGTTGGATCAGGTGGCGGGGAAAGATGCTGGACAGACCTGGCGCACGTAAACGCATTGTGAGGGTGCGCTGGGAACGCCTGGCAGAAGCCCCAGTCCGGGAGATCTTCAACTCCCACCACCGGCAGAACTTCGACAGCATTCCGAGGGAGGCTGAGGACATTGAGTCCGAATGGACCATGTTCCGCACCTCCATTGTTGAGGCTGCTGCTCAGAGCTGTGGCTGCAAGGTGGTTGGTGCCTGTCGTGGTGGTAACCCCCGAACCAGATGGTGGTCATCGGAGGTGAAGGGAGCCGTCAAGCTGAAGAAAGAGTCCTATCGGGCTTGGTTAGCCTGTGGGACTCCGGAGGCAGCTGACAGGTATCGGCAGGCCAAGCGGAATGCAGCTCAGGCAGTGGCCGAAGCAAAAACTCGGTTGTGGGAGGAGTTAGGTGAGGCTATGGAAAAAGACTTTCGGACGGCATCAAAGTGATTCTGGCAAACCGTCAGGCGACTCAGGAGGGGAAAGCAGTGCTCCACTCACATGGTTTATACTGCGGGTGGGGTGCTGCTGACTTCAACTGAGGCTATAGTCGGATGGTGGACGGAATACTTTGAGGACCTCCTGAATCCCACTGACACGCCTTCTGTAGTGGAAGCAGAGTCTGGGGACAAGGGAGATGACTTGACCATCACTGGGGGTGAGGTCACTGAGGCAGTTAAACAACTCCTTGGTGGCAAGGCCCCTGGGGTGGACGAGATTCCCCCTGAGTTCCTGAAGGCTCTGGATGTTGTAGGGCTGTCTTGGTTGACACGCCTCTGCAACATCGCGTGGAGATCTGGGGCAGTGCCAATGGATTGGCAGACCGGGGTGGTGGTCCCCAGCCGGAGAGGGTGGAGTGCCCTCTCCGGCTCAGGAACGAGTTCTTGCCCCAAGTGGAGGAGTTCAAGTATCTCGGGGTCTTGTTCACGAGTGACGAGAGAAGGGAGCGGGAGATCAACAGACGGATCGGGGCTGCTTCTGCAGTGATGTGGACGCTGCACCGGTCTGTCGTGGTGAAGAGGGAGCTTAGTGTAAAAGCAAAGCTGACAATTTACGGGTCGATCTGATTAGGATGCCTTCTTGCCGTCTCTTGGGTGAGGTATTCCGGGCATGTCCCACCGGGAGGAGGCCACGTGGTAGACCCAGGACACAATGGAGAGATTATATCTCTGGGCTGGCCTGGGAATGCCTTGGGGTCCCTCCGGATGAGCTGGAGGAGGCGACTGGGGGGAGGGAAGCCTGGGCTTCCCTGCTTAGGCTCCTGCCCCCGCGACCAGGCCCCGGATAAGCGGAAGAGAATGGATGGATGGATGGATGGTCTTTTGTTGTTAGATCCCACAGTTCACTACTTGTGTGAAAAATGCTAATTTTTGCATTATTTTGCACTTGTGATTTGTTAGTTTTCCTCTAAAAATAACCCAAATGAATTCGTATAGCTGACTATTGGTTGTGTTTGTTGTATTTGCAGCTCATCTTGATATTTGGTTCTCATGTGGGATGCAATAGCTGTTTGATACTGGCAGAGAACATCTAACAAGTTCTTCATGTGTGCTCGCCAGGGTTATTATAGTTAACGAAAACGAACGAAATAACGAAAACTGAAATTGAAAAAACATTGTCGTTAACTGAAATAAATAAAAACTACAATTAAAAGGAAAAAACGATAACTAACTAAAACTGTATTGTGAGTTCAAAAAACTAACTAAAACGAACTGAAATTATTGTGGATTGATCATTTTTCCGCTCTCCGAGTTTGAGCTGGGAGCGCCGTCGGGCAGCTGTGTGCGTGCGTGTGCACAAGAAAGCGGCAGAGTCGCTCTGAACTGATCGGGTCCAGAACGGGTCCACGCTGCCGCAATGCTGTGATTAACCTGTTCAGTTCTTGTGTGTTTCCGTCTACTTTATCAGTGAGAGAATAACAATCAGGAATAATAATCAAAGCATCAGTATAAGGCCTCACAAATGTCAGCAAATTCCTGGAGGCAGACTGCTGTCGGAATGGACGTGAGGAAATGAAGGAAGTGGAAAAACAGGGACAAATATGTTTGCAGCCAAAAAACTGAGCACAAAGAGCGAGGACCAAAAAAAGTTCCAGCTGGCACCACAGCACACGACCACAATTGTGGTCCTGTCACAAGCATAAATGCGGACATGAGGTCGGACACTTCCGTAGGTTGTGTACAGAGGCTGCAAAGACCCTGCAAGCCTAATCAGCGAGCATCTAACCAAGCTAACTCCAAAACAGAAGAAGCTTCGGGTGGTGAGAACATCAGGATGCAGCTGGATTTGACCTTTGACTCCTTCAAAGAGTTTGTTTTTGTCAAACACCACATGTAGGTGTTGTTAATCTACTGCACTGACACTGCAGTTTATTGGGAGTTTATTGTAGAATTTATTGAGTTTGAGAGTTCATATTTTTCTTTGTTTCTCCCTGTTGATGTTCGTGTGTGTCCTAATTATTACACATTTAGCATGTATTGCTTCTGTCTTGTGAACTGTTGGTTGTTGAATATATTTCTTTATGGTATCTTGAGTTTTTATTGCACAATAGTCACTTTTGCGTATTAAATCTTGCACCTGACAAAGTATGAAAATACTAAAACTAATACTGAAACTAACGAAACGAAACTAAAACTAAGCATTAAACCTAAAATAAAAACTAATAAAAACCACTCTGAAAACTAATTAAAACTAACTGAATTAGAGAAACAAAAGTAAAAACTAACTGAAACTAAACGATAATGTAAAATCCCAAACTATTATAACCCTGGTGCATGCACAGAGTCAACTCTGAGTGTGTTTTCCTTACAAATGTGACTCCATTTAAGGGATAATAAACAGGCTTTCCATGGAAGATTTATGGCCAAGAATCAAAGAAATAATCAACCAAGAACAAATTTTACTTTTTGTGCTTTTTATTATCTATTAGACACATTTATTTCTCTTTGCACAGATTGCATATATACAGATTACACAGTACTACAAATTAGATACCAGCTTTCATATATATGTTGCAGTGAAACCAAGTTTTCAGTGTGTTCTGTTCTGCTATTTTCCCTCCAACTCCAGGCATTAAAAAGCTAATCCAAGAAGAACAAAAGGAAAAAAAAGACACTGACCTTTCAGGCTTTAACCCTGGAATGTACACATCAGTATAAATATTTAGGATTTATGCTTGATGAAAGTGAAATGGAAGTTTTGGCAGATTCGGCTGTCATGACGGTTTTCCTATGATTAGGGGTGCCAGCCAGGTATCTCTCCTGACATGTTAGATTTTTTCTAGCCGCCACAAAGGATGCAAAGCACAGCGACTTAACACCCTTTAACACTGAATAAAGCAAAACCCATTCAAAAGTACTTATACATACAATGGATTTATTCAACACAGGAAAAAAAAACACACAAAACAATCATTTAACACATGTACTGCAGTTCAGGTAAGCAGTTCTGCAAAGCTCTTCAGTTCATTTTCAAGAAACAAAACCAAAGCAAAATATACCGGTTCCCCAATGTCTCAGTTCATTTCAACAGAAAACCAAACAAAACAAGTCCACTCCAGGTTTTACTCAGTTCGATTCATAAACAAGAAAAAAGGAAAAACAAACCAAATCCACTCTGGGTTATATCTCAGTTCAGTTCAAAACAAATGCAAAAAAGGCCAAAACAAAGATTCCACTCTGGGTTTTTTGAGACGAAGGGAGACGAAGGGAAACCACAGGGAGCACAGGAACACACGGGCACACAAGGTCAACGACGCGACAAGGAACCAATGGAAACTGAGGGCTTACATACACAATGGGTAATCAGGGCAAGAGGAAACAGCAGGGAACAACAGGTGAGGCAAATGAAACTAATTACACAGGGGAAGCAAAGCTAAACACAAAGCACAAGGAAATCACACTGGCAAAATAAAACAGGAAGTGATAAACCAAGGAACACGCAGACGAGTCACAACACTGGGAACATGACAAACATACAGGGAGGACAAACTCAGGAAATAAACTATTAACACAAAACGCTGGGCAAACAGCCCAGGACATGACAGTACCCCCCCGTCAAAAGCCAGCTCCCGACGGCCAAAACAAGAAACAAAACCAGACCAGGGCGGGACCAGGACATGGCATTTTTATATTCCCCAAAACCAAACAAAACACGGAAGTGCACTCCCAGTTTCCTACAGCATATAACAGCTGCTGCTGTCAAAATTTTAAAACAAAGGAAATCCAGCGAGTCTGACCAGCTGGAGACTTATGTCACCAAGGTTTTCCTCAGTTGACCAATACCAGGTATTCTGGTCGATAAATCCCAGCAATTCCTTGCCGATGGGTCCTGTTGCGAGGCTAAGCTAGCTGCGGAGCCACTAAGCGAGGACCTAACTTGCCGTGTGTGTGGCTGAGATTGCGCATAACTCCTTCTCGTCACTTTCTTCCTCAAAGATTTTCCCCCCCCAAAGGCCGGCTCCCGACAGCCAAAACCAGAAACAAAACCAGACCAGGGCGGGAGGCGGGGGACCAGGAAGGAGGGCCCGAAACAAAAACAAAAAATCAGGCAGGGAGCAAACAGGAAGAAGGCCCAGGAACGAAACCAAAACACAGAGGACAAAACAAAAAAAACAACAAGGCAGGCCAAAAACAGGCCAAAGAAAGCAAAACACCATGGGCACATGGAAGAAGTCCAGAAACAAAAACAAAACACAGGAACCCCAAAACAGGCCATAATGCCCAGGAGGGTTCATAGGAAGTTCGAAACATCAAAACCCCATAGATCAGGAGGGTTCAGGGGAAGGCCCTAAAACAGAAAACACAGTTCAGGAGGCCGCAGAGGCCAAGGGGCCACCAAGCAGAGTCTGGATGAGGGAGGCCGACCGCGCCTCCACCGGTGGCGGCGACGAGTAGAAGACACTGGAGGCCGACCATGCTCCCAGTGGCGGCGACGACGACGAGGAGGAGTCACTGGAGGCCGACCGCGCTCCCAGCGGCGGCGGTGACAATGAGGAGAAGACACTGGAGGCTGACTGTGCTCCCAGCGGCGGCAGCGACGACGAGGAGAAATTGGAGGCCGACCGTGCTCCCAGGGGCGGCGGCGACGACGAGGAGAAGGCACTGGAGGCCGACCGCGCTCCCAGCGGCAGCGGCGACGACAAGGAGCAGGCACTGGAGGCCGGCCGCGGGGCATACGGCGGCGGAGACGGGCGACCTCGGGCTCTGGTGGGGAACCCTCGGGTGGCGCGGAGTGCTCGGACTGAGTGGGACCCCCTGGCGCGGAGCGCTCGGACTGAGCGGAGACCCCCACCGGCTCGGACTGAGCGGGACCCTCTGGCTCGGAGCACTCGGATTGAGCGGGACCCTCTGGCTCGGAGCGCTCGGACTGAGCGGAGACCCCCACCAGCTCGGACTGAGCGGGACCCTCAGGCTCGGAGCGCTCGGACTGAGGGGAGACCCCCAACGGCTCGGACTGAGTGGAGACCCCCAACGGCTCGGACTGAGCGGAGACCCCTGACGGCTCGGGCTGAGCGGGACCCCCTGGCGCGGAACGCTCGGACCGAGCGGGAACCCCTGGCAGCTCGGACAGAGGTTCAGGGCTCCCCGGCTGCAGTGCAGGGCGCACAGCCGTCTCCTCCGATGACTGCTTAGCAGGGCATAGTTCAGGTGAGTCTGATGGTGAGAATGATGGCGACAGGGGAGCTAACTGGGACTCTGACTCAGAGACCAGAGACTCTACAGCAGTCGATGGGAGAGACTGGGGCTGAGACAGAGAAGCTGCTGAGACTGACAGGGAACCTGACTGGGAAGGAACTGGAATCGGGGAAGCTGACACTAGGGAAGCTAAGGGAACCAAAATTACAGAGGGAGCAGGAGCTGAGGGGACTGGGACCAAGACTGAAGGGGCTAAGATAGGAACCGAGGGGACCAAAACCGAGGGAGCTGAGACAGGAACCGAGACTGAGACTGGACTAACCGGTGGACCCAAGGGGGTTAAGGAGCCAACTGGAACAGACACTGGGGGAACTGGAACACCTGACACTGTGGACTGAGGGAGAGCAACTGGACCTGGAGCTAACCGAGAGCGAGGGAGAGCTACAGGAGCTGACGGGGACGGAGCGGAGACTAGAGCTGGAGCTGACTGAGGACGAGGGAGAGCGGCTGACTGCGTGGAAGCAGACTGAGGACGAGGGAGAGCGGCTGGCTGCGTGGAAGCAGACTGAGGACGAGGGAGAGCGGCTGGCTGCGTGGAAGCAGACTGAGGACGAGGGAGAGCGGCTGGCTGCGGGGAAGCAGACTGAGGACGAGGGAGAGCGGCTGCCTGCGGGGAAGCAGACTGAGGACGAGGGAGAGCGACTGGCTGCGGGGAAGCAGACTGCGAGCTAGAGAGAGCAGACTGCATGGAAGCAGACTGCGAGCAAGAGAGAGCTGGCTGCATGGAAGCAGACTGCGAGCTAGAGAGAGCAGACTGCGTGGAGGCAGACTGCGAGCTAGAGAGAGCTGGCTGCGTGGAAGCAGACTGCGAGCTAGAGAGAGCAGACTGCGAGCTAGAGAGAGCAGACTGCGTGGAGGCAGACTGCGAGCTAGAGAGAGCAGACTGCGTGGAGGCAGACTGCGAGCTAGAGAGAGCAGACTGTGAGCTAGAGAGAGCAGAGTGCGAGCTAGAGAGAGCAGACTGCGAGCTAGAGAGAGCAGACTGCGTGGAAACTGACCGAGAGCTAGGGAAATCTGGCTGCGTAGACTGGGACTGAGCTACAGCTGACTGAGAAGGCTGGGAGTGAGCTGAGGCTGGGGCTACGGCTGACTGAGGGCGAGGGAGAGCCAACGAGGCTGACTGAGACCCTGCTGCTGCAGCTAACGCTGAAAACTGATGCGAAGGCTTGGATCTGGCTGCCCCCCCCGCGGAACAGGAACGGGTGCAGAGGTCAGCCCGTCCGTGGCTGCCCCCACCCGCGGAACAGGAACGGGTGCAGAGGTCAGCCCGTCCGTGGCTGCCCCGACCCGCGGAACAGGTGCGAGTGCAGAGGTCAGCCCGTCCATGGCTGCCCCCACCCGCGGAACAGGTACGGGTGCAGGGGGAGCTGGAGCTAAGGGAGCTGGAGCAGGGTGAGCAGAGGGAGCTGGAGCTACAGCTGACTGGGAACACTGCGACTGAGGGGGAGCTGGAGCTACAGCTGACTGGGAAGACTGCGACTGAGGGCTAGGGAGAGCTGCAGCTGACTGGGAAGGCTCAGACTGGGCAGGCGCTACAGCTACAGCTGACTGGGGAGACTGAAACTGAGACTGAGCTGGCGCTACAGCTGACTGAGGCGAGAGTGACTGGGGAGGAGTACGGTGATTCCGGGTGCGCTGCTTCCTTCGCGTTCTGTTGGAGTGGGAAGCACGATTCCCAGCATCCAGGATGTCCACCAGCAGAGGTGAATCAATAATCTCCACGTCATCTGGCAGCCAAGAGAGGTCCGGGGAGGCGGTGGGCTGTGCGTGAAATGGTGAGAATGACGAGGACGAGGTGGGAGAGGTGAGTTGAAGGGATGACGGCGGATCCGGAAAGCGAGGCAGCGCCTGTGGTGCTGCGCTGCAGCGGAGCGGAGGAGACGACAGAGGGGAGATGACCAGCTGCAGGAGAGGTGAATTAGCGATGGCTTGGAGGAAAAAGGATGTGTCCTTGCCCTGGACAGGGCCACCAATATTATACAGTTCAGCTCGTAAATTTTTCCGGAGCAGGATTATGGAATGGGCAAGTGAGGCAGTGTCAGGATGGGTGAGGAGCCAAGTGGAGGAAGAAAAAAGTCTGCAGCAGAAAATTGTCTGAATTATCCGGCGGGGTTCATCAGTGGCATGAATGATTTTCCTGGAGAGATCTATGAGCTCCAAAATCACTTCCTCTTGCTTGGGGGGGCTCCTGGTGTCCGCGGGGTCCATAGTTTGGTCGCGTCATTCTGTCATGACCGGGGAGGAGACGGGCGAGGAAGGGCAAACACGAAGGACTCCGGAGACATACATAACTCAACAGGTTTATTAAAGATGGGGGGAAAAGAATACAAAAACCTTTCAGAAGGGAGACAAATGAAACTAATTACACAGGGGAAGCAAAGCTAAACACAAGGCACAAGGAAATCACACTGGCAAAATAAAACAGGAAGTGATAAACCAAGGAACACGCAGACGAGTCACAACACTGGGAACATGACAAACATACAGGGAGGACAAACTCAGGAAATAAACTATTAACACAAAACACTGGGCAAACAGCCCAGGACATGACAGTACCCCCCCTCAAAAGCCAGCTCCCGACGGCCAAAACCAGAAACAAAACCAGACCAGGGCGGGACCAGGACATGGCATTTTTATATTCCCCAAAACCAAACAAAACACGGAAGTGCACTCCCAGTTTCCTACAGCATATGACAGCTGCTGCTGTCAAAATTTCAAAACAAAGGAAATCCAGCGAGTCTGACCAGCTGGAGACTTATGTCACCAAGGTTTTCCTCAGTTGACCAATACCAGGTATTCTGGTCGATAAATCCCAGCAATTCCTTGCCGATAGGTCCTGTTGCGAGGCTAAGCTAGCCGCTGAGCCACTAAGCGAGGACCTAACTTGATGTATGTGTGGCTGAGATTGCGCACTTCTCGTCACTTTCTTCCTCAAAGATTTCCAGGACTCGCTTCCATTGTTCTCTGTCCACCTCACTCACAGTGGGGTAACACTGCTTTAGCTGGGCCACACTGACAATGCGCAGGTCCTCACCGGAGTCCTCCAGAACGACCTCATAGTTGAGAGGTCCTATCCTCCGGGTGATCCTATATGGACCTTTCCATTGTGGGGCAAGTTTGGCTGAATAAGACATGTCTGCTCAGGAACTGGGATGAGTTTGGAGCCAAACCCTGTCATGTATGGCAAAGTTTGCTTCTCTCTGTATTTTTTTTATCATAATGCTGCTTTTGTTTTTTCCTGGCTTTTTCCATGTTGTTGGTATGAGGAATCGGTCCCATTAGATAGACTCCAAGCATTTCCGAAGCCCTGCTGACCAGAGTTTGTTGGAGTCTCCCATGTGGTTTTCAGACTTCCCGTTTGTGAAGCTCGCACTATTAACAGTGTTGCACATAATTCCGCACATCCCAACTCATCCTTGGCCACCATACAAGTGCTTGTAGACGTTTATATATTTTGTGTCTTCCAGCATGGCCAGACAACGGATTGTCGTGGTAGTGGTGGAGTAGCTGCTGGCGAAGAGAGGATGGAATGTAGACCTGATATACTGTTTTACATGCTAGGCGGGTTAACCCTTGTCTTTCACAATGGTGTATTTGGTTGTAGGGCTCACAATGATGTTTCCTGTTTCCCTGATTCGGTTGTAGAGGCTTTGCATTTCAGGGTCCTCCTCTTGGCCCTTCCGGATATCTTCAGCTGTGATTAGGAGGTGATCGGAGATATCGTTCTTTGGGTGCGTGGACAAAGATGGAAGTGTGAAAGTGGATAACCATTTGGTTCTGTGGGCAATACAACAGCTCAGGTTAGAGGCTGAAGGTGTTCTACTGGAATGTGGGTAGGTCCTGCAGGTGGTTGAGTTTGTTGCTGCTTGATGGGGGTTTAACTTATTCTTGCCTGGCCTCCACTGTGAACAGGAAGTTGGTGGATGGCTTCCCTTGCAGCGCCAGCACGATATTAGCATGGGTCTGGGCTGGTTTGGGACACCATCCCCTACAGTGGACTGCAACCTGAGCTGTCCTGCAGTTTCCAGATGCCCTCCAGGCCAGTCCTCCAGACAAGATTGCACATATGCGTTTCTCAAGGCAGTGTTTGTTCTGACGGTGGGCATGCCTTCTACCATCGAGGGTATGGTGTTCTTGCAGTGAGAAACCTCCTCCTTTAGGCGTTTCATCCTCCATCCCATCAGCTTCTCCTGGTGGTGACGTTGGGCATCCATTACCCTTTGTATTTGCTCCAGGATGTTCTGTGTGTTATGCGTAGGGGAGGAAGACCCAGTCAGTGGTATTGCATCCACTTCTTCATAACCAGAGATAAAACTCCAGGGGGGTTAGTGGAGCAGCAAACTCAGGGACAGGTCCAACAAGGAATATGTTTGGTGAGGAAAGTCTTATACAGGGGTTGGATTTCCAGCAGTGAGTCACCAAGCCGCTGTGTTTGCTCTGTTCCTTATCGCGTCCTCCCTCATGGAGGTGTGGTTTGTTCTGGTCATTGGTTTCCTGTGGTTAAGTTTTGCACCGATGCTCCTGGTTTTGTGTTTATTTTGGATTTTCTTGAATAAAGTCATCACTTTCATTCAGTCCTGCCTTCGGAGTTGGATCCACCCTGCTCGCCAAACCACTCACACATGACATTTTCTCCTCTGTAGCCTTTTCCTTGGGCTTTGTCGCCCTCTTTTGGCTCAGCCTGCAGCTGATCCAAAATGCTGCAGCTAGAGTACTGACAGGGACTGGAAAGAGAGAGCAGATTTCTTCCATATTGGCTTCTCTTCATTGGCTCCCTGTTAAACCCAGAATTGAATTTAAAATCCTTTTTCTCATAGACAAGGCCCTTGGTTAAGCCGTTATAGGCCTAGGCTGCAGGGGGGTTCCCATGATGCACTGAGTATTTCTTCTTCATTCACCTCTTTTTACTGTTTATACACCACTCTGCATTTAATCCCTAGTTATTACTAAGCTATAGCTCTCTCCCACAGTGTGTCTTTTGTCCTGTCTCTCTCCCCTCAGCCCCAACTGGTTTCAGCAGATGACTGCCCCTCCCTGAGCCTGGTTCTGCTGGAGGTTTCTTTCTGTTAAAAGGGAGTTTTTCCTTCCCACTGTTGTAAAGTAGTTGCTCATAGAGGGTCATTTTGATTGTTGGAGTAAATAAAATTGAACTGAATTGATTAAACTTTTACCCTAACTGGGTCAATGTCAGAAGTCAGAGGTCAACTTTTCTCAAAATCTGGCGAATGAAATAACTTGAGATTGATATCATCTAGGATGTTCTAATTCACACCATGGATGCATCTACTAAAATTCTTGGACAAGTTCGAAACTCAGCGACCTTGACCTCAAGGTAAAGGCAAAATATGGGCAAGTACAACAGAGCCTATGTGTTATCTCTGTGATTTAGTGTTTGGAGACTGACACGTTTGTGAAAAAGGAAATGTTCAAATCAGCTAAAACACCTTCCTGTTGTACCTACTTAAACCACTTGTTAGTAAAGTTTTCACTGTTGAGATGGAACAAAGGAACAAGGTTGCTATTTGCGTTTTGTTGTGTCAGTGCATATTTAGTTATATTTCACGGAGCATACAGGCATACAGGCATACATTCTTGACCACTAGAGGGTGGTCATGTTCTTTGGTAAATGAGTTATGCTTAGTCAGCAATACCAAGGTTTACAAGCTTCAGTGTTAAATACTATGTAAAGTCACAGACTGTTCGAACATGGTGTATCTTATTTTATTTCATGGTAGAGGAAATAATAGAAGGCAATGTTAATGGGTTTAATAAATATACATGATAAAAGCATGGTAACAGCAGTCAAGGTAAAGATTGTCATGGATAAAGGGCTGCAATAATTTAAGGTAAAGAATTAATTCATGGTAAATTAATAAGACAAAAAAAGGGTTCAAGGCAACATACTGTTTGAGTTATTAATGGTATTTTTATTCTGTATATTTTGTAGCTCTTATGGTGTGTTCACATGCAAGGCAGTTCAGTAAAAGGATTGTGAATGATCAGTTTGAGAGACCATCTTTTCATCTGGGTCACTACAGTAATACAACCGACCTTGATGGCTGTCTGTTTTACTGTTGATGACATGCTCGAAGGCCCTTATGAAAGCTTTGTAGGTCAGAGGATCTCCTTTAAATGTTCGTATATCTCTATGAGGCAGTTGAGACAGTAAATAATAAGTAAATGTAAATTCCTGTTATGTAAAAGAAGCTTGAATGTATGAAACTGTCCTGTCTGGATTTGGGAATATTACAACAGCTTGTTTTTTTTACTGGCCATATATTTGTATTCAGATTGTCTTTTGTTTTGTTTACAGTTCACCACTTGTGTGAAAAATGCTAATTTGTTTGCATTATTGTGCACTTGTAATTTGCTTTAAAAAATATCACTTTATTGTTACAATGCACAGTAAGTTTAATTAATAAACTGTTTCCTGTTCACCATGTGTTTGACAAATCCACTGATCTATTCAGATGATATTTCTCTAATATGTACATGAAATAGTTTTACTCTAAATATAATAAGTATTAGTAATTAGTATTAATTAGTATAGCTGAGTATTGGTTGTGTTTATTGTATTTGCAGCTAATCTTGATATGTGGTTCTCACATGGGGCGCATAAGCTGGTTGGCATTGCCAGAGAAGATGTAACAACTCTGAGTGTGTGTTCTCCTTACAAGGGGAAATAAACAGGGGTGTAAGATTTATTGCCAATAAACAAAGAAATAACCAACCAAACACAAATTTATTTGCTTTTTGTGCTAATTTTCTTATTATCTATTAGGCATATTTATGTCTTCGCTTTGCACAGATTGCATATATACAGGTTACACAATGCTACAAATGACATACCAGCTTTCATAAATATGTTGCAGTGGAAACAAGTTTTCAGTCTGTTCTGTTTTTTTTTCTGCAGCTCCAGGCATTTAAAAGCTAATCTAATAAGAAAAAAGACACTGGCCTTTCAGGCTTTAACATTGGAATATACACATAAGTACAAATATCTAAGATTTATGCTTGATGTCTGTGTAGATTCTCAGTTATCCAGGTCATAGTAGTCTCTGGAGCTTGAAAAAGGCGACTGGACTTCTTTTTGTTTCTTGAAGACGTTTCACCTCTCATCCGAAAGGCTTCTTCAGTTCTCAACCAAATGGTGGAGAGACCCAGGTATTTAAACCCCTGTGGGCGTAGTCCCCTGGAGGTGGTTATTTATGCTTGATGAAGCTGAGATGGACGTTTTGGCAGATTCGGCTTTAGGGTTTGTTATCTACAAATATATGTAAAGGTCTTGGATCATTTTAGAGCTGTATGATAAATGTGTATCATTTATATAAAATTGTACTCCAGGGTTTCGGGCATGTAAAGGATGTAAAACTGCAGACCCTACACAGATTAGAGCTGCTTGCTGGATTTCTGGGTGTTCACGTGTGGATCCATCCACTGTGGTGACCCATTACAAACAGGGCGCAGATGAAGAACACTTTTATTAGATATTTAGTTGGCTTAGGTGATACAAGAAGAGATTCCTGAATCAACAGGGCAAAAATGTGAAATAATAAATGTGTAAATATGCTAGAATTATGCCAGAATGTGTAAATATGCCAGAATTAGCCAAACAACAGTAATTGCCCGTCACTGGGAAATAAACACATCTTTATAACTCATGTTTAGTCCACATTTTTACAATCCATCCATGCATCCATCCATCCATCCATCCACTTCCAGCATATTACAGCTGTCATAGGGTGAGACGCTGGGTGGGCTGCCAGTCTGACGTGATGCTAACACATGGAGAAAGGCAGCCATTCATATTCACATTCACACGTACGATCAATTTAGAATCACCAATTAACCTAACCCCATGTTTGTCTTTGTACTAGTGTTGTAGTCAAGACCACCTAACCCGAGACCGAGACAAGACCAAGACCAGAGGGTATCGAGACCGAGACAAGACCAAGACTTTTAGGGTCCGAGACCAGTCGAGACCAAGACCGAGGGGGGGCGAGACCGAGACAAGACCAAGACCATGTGAAACATGATCAAAATCACTTCTCAAATTGATCTGAAAGATCCGCATTCCCATAAAATCATCCTGATATTAAAAACTCACAGCTCAAATAAATATAACCATCTTTATTTAATACTCCTGGGTGACTTCCATCATTTATCACAGAATGTAAAACAATTATTCATAGTTCATCACAATAGTCTTAACTTTTCTCTGCCTTTCATAAACTATGCATAAAGTTGTGTTGTTTTTAAACCAACAACCTTTGTAAAAATGGGTGCTTTTTCAAAACCACATAGCTAAATGTGTAAAACTGAAAAAATGGCAAACACTCATCAACAGTAAGAACTAAAGCCTTTAATCTTATACAGATTAAAGCTGCAGGATGTAACTTTTATAAAAAATCTGGTTTTTACATATTTGTTAAAACTGTCACCATGTCAGACAGTATGAGACCGATAATCTGCGAAAAAAATGGAGCTCATCCACCTCCTCCCTGAAAAGCTCCCAGTCAAAACCAACTAATCAGAGCCAGGAGGAGGGTCTTAGCACTGTCAATCACTCCTGGTGTATGCTGCTCAATGTAGTTGTGTGCGACACTTCAAGATTTGGTATCGATCCTATACCAAGTAAACACAGGACCATTATCACCGATACTGATACCAATACTTTTTAATAATTATGAAGAATTTTCATGAAGTTTAACTGGTTTGAGATTTTTTTCCTTTGGATCATTAATTAGTTAAAACCCAGAATAGAATTGGGCAAAGTTTATATGTAAGTAGAAAATACTTTATCAAAATAAAAGTTATTGTTCTGAAACAATAGAATAAAACAATTTTCCCCATACATTGATGTCTGGAATTTTTTTTCATAAATTAAGTGTACAAAATCATCCCTCAAGAACAAATGCAAACTTTTTTCCAGGTAGATTTTTCAGAAAGTATAATAAAAAAATTTTATAAAAAATGTCCCTTCATTCACTAATTTTCTACAAATTTACATTTAAATTTGATTTAAATGTTTCATAGCAAAATCCTTTTTTTTCCCAAATAAAATATGTTATGCATCACATGACAGTATAACAAAACACTGTGGGGAGGGGAGGAGCAAAGTGCTCTGTGCTGTGACAGGAGCGACACTTAGACAGTCAGCTCGCATCTTCACTCAAAAAAAGGAATTTAGGAGGTCATTACATCAAAAAAAGAATAACATGTACTTTTAACAAAATAATTTCACGTTTCAAAGGCAAACATGATCAAATAATGTCAGATAAGCATGAAATCCCACCACCTAAGGTTTATGAAATTCAATCATGTTGAGATAACATGATTCAATATAGTCAGGCTGATCTTGCACTGAAGACGGACTAGTGAGATCACGGGAGATCACGCGAGATAACAAACTATTTGGCGTGCCCGCGAAATCCCCATCGGCAGTTATCACGAGAAGACAGAAGTTGCCTGGCGTGCATCGAGTCAATTTAGAAAAGGTAAGATTCAATCTTTTTTCATCCATGTAAATGTAAATGAAAAGATGTGAATTAAATCATCAGCGGAGTTTTAATCATTTTCCGCAATGTTTGATCACATTTCTATCTAATTGTTGCACTCAAGCCGCTGGCTAAAATGTTCATGTTAGCTAAAGTGAGGATAGTTAGCTAGCAATTAATCAAAGTGATTCGCTACCATTTGCATAAAATAATGTGTCACATTATTTTATGCTGTGTGAATTACATGGGTTAAGTTTAGGCACAAACTAGAACTGTGTGGTTACGGTTAGTAGAAAGTCCGGTATTACAAACCCTGCATCTGATGAATTACAGCAGATGCATCAAACTCAAAGCTTAGGTAAATGTGTTTAATTTGTACTTTAGAAGTTGCTTGGCATATACATTTTAATAATTAGATTATTAAAAATCCTCGACACAAATTTTTTGCTTTGATGCTTCGTAATAAGCACAGGTGTCTCCGTGTAAGCATTTCATCCTCTCTGCTGCAACGGGTTTCCATCATTTATAAAAAATGATTCTGTAACACGAGTGGATCGCTGACACGCCCCCACTGCTCTGTGCTGTGAGTGTGCATGTGTGCGCGCGTGTGCTGTGCAGAGAATGTCAGCTGTCATTTTTTTCTTTACTTGAGCTGTAGCCACCAGAACGGATTGGTATAACCAGTTTGCTAGCTTGGGGCTGTCATTAGGACTAGCGATTTGGTGCCGGGCGGGGGTCAAAATGCTTTTTATGCTTTAATTCCTGATTAGCGATTAAAAATAGACCTGCGGTAGAAACTAATTTGGAGGATGCTGTGAATAAAAAGCATTACAGCTTTAAGCTCATGCAGCCCCCAGTTTTTCAACAAAAACACAGCAGCTGTTTTACATGCAATCTGTCTGCACACGCGCAGCAAGCACAAACAGGCAGAGCAGTTACTGAGATGGTGAGCTAAGGTGGAGCGAAAGGGAAAGTTTTTCTAGGGTCCAAAGCAGCAGTTGTTCCTGTAACCACTTTAAAACCTTTACTGGGAAACAGCTGGAGGTCCTTCATCAACCACCTGATCAGCAACATGAAGAAAAGAGAACTTTGTAGCTGCTCCATCCACCGCTGTTTGTTTCAAACAGAGAAAAATCTGCAGTATGGAAATTAAAATATGCAAATGAATTAATACAAAAAAATTATTTCTCATCTTATGACTTGATTAATTGAAGGAGTAATCGATAGAATACTTAATAAAATAATCAATAGTTGCAGCCCTATTTGTATTTAGAAAGCCATAGTCAAACATTAGTTTTCAGTAGCAGTGGAGCCGTGAAAGGTCTTGAAGGAAAAAAACTACAGTTCCCAGCAAGATGATCTCACATCATGTTGTTGCATTAAAAACATGATACTTTATACTTACAACATGGTGGCTGATATTTGACAAAACATCTGGATTATTTTTTTATTGTGTATGCTTTTTACATGATTTTTGCAAACCTATTAGTGGAAGGAAGCGGCACTCTGGGACACATTAAATGCATGATATATAAGTGTAACTGTAATGGATTATATGCAAATATTATCGCTCTATTGATTTAATAAGGCTTTATTTAGAGTTTTATTGGTCCTATGTACATAACTGAAAATCCTCTCTAATGTGCTCTATATTTCCAGTGGTTATAATCATGTTGCATTTAAGAGACCTATACCAAAAGTTTGAATATATGTACAGATACACCTCTGCTCAGGATGAATTAAACATATTAATGATTGAAAATTTATCTGATCTGTTTCAGAACATCACCTGTTTGTTACTCATCTGCACAAGTACTGGTGAAGGGGGTCATCGGCCATCAAGTTTCAGAGTTCAGTGGTTAATAGTAAGTTTTGCCAAATCTTAAGTGACTGGTTCTAATGTTGTAGTGCTTATAAAGCTAGGGTTCAGCTAAACCTGTATTTGGCCAGTCTGTTTTATTTCTGTTTTTATATGAGTAGGGATATGGGGGGTGTGTGGAACTGTAAGGAGTGTAGTCTCTCTCTGTTTGGTAGATCCGAGCTACTAAAACATTTTAGACTTCAACACCGGCATATGCAACGTTACCCATGTCCCCACATAAACTGCCCATGTACTTTTAAGACATGGAATGCTTTGCATATTCATTTAAATAGAGTCCATCATAAACAAAATACCCAGGAGCTACAAGAATTGTCAACATATAGTTGTCATTTGTGCACGTGTAGTGATCTTCCTACAGAGAAGGATTATTTTTCACACATTGGCACACATTTGAAAAGTAATGAAACTGTTCTTTGTATGTTTAGGGGTTGTAATTTTGAGACAAATGTATATGGAACATTTCACTCTCACAGGAACAGGAAACACAGTCAACGTACATTGAAAGATTTCAAGCCAGACATAGTTAGAAACACTCAAGTTTCAAAAGAATCTCATAATCCTGAGGAGGATGCATGCAGTCAAGATGACTCTGCTGTTCAAGCAGAGAGTGCGTGTTCTAATAGTGATGTGGATATAACCAATAAGTTGCCTGAAGTAATTGAGAAGAATTTTGCGGCAGCATTGCTCAAATTAGAGCATTTTGCACATGTGGCAGGCAAACAGATTGATGAGTTCTTAGAGGAACTACACTACTTGAGTTCAGCAACAATACCCATATCCATTGACATTCTTGAAGGGGTATTTCAGAAACATAGTCTAACATCTGATAAGTCTGTGGTAACAGAAGTTGCCACTGCTCTCTGCACTTCTAACCCATTGCTCAAAGCCATTGAGAAGGGGGGTCCCCTAAGCTCAACTTATCTCCGCAACAAGTATTATAAAGAAAGCTTAAATGTTGTAGAACCCATTGAATATGTTCTTGATGCCAAGGAAAACAGAAGTTTTCAATATGTGCCTGTACTGAAGTCTTTGCAGCAGATATTTAAGAAAGATGTTGTGGACAAGGTAGATGAAAACCACAGAGCACTCCAGAGTAAAAGGGTGAGTGGTGAACATCATACTTACAGTTCTCCTCAAGATGGTTCACACTTCCAGCAAAACAGTTTTCTGTCAGGGGATGAGATGAGGATTTTGATACGTTTATACATAGATGATTTTGAGGTTTGCAATCCTCTGGGTACTTCCCGCAGGAAACATAAGCTTTGTGGAATCTACTGGACTCTGAGTAATTTACCTCTGGGCTCATACTCATCACTATCATCAATTTACTTGGCAGTGTTATGTAAAACTAATGATCTAAATAAGTATGGTTATGGCAGTGTCTTGCATCCTCTTCTTCGTGACATAAAAACTCTGGAGCAAGATGGAGTTTTCATTCCATTGCTTGGTAGATGTCTCAAAGGTACAATTCAGTTTGTTGTGGCTGATAACTTGGGGGCTCACAGTATTGCAGGTTTTAACGAGAGCTTTTCTAGTGGGTATATCTGCCGATTTTGCACAGGAACAAGATCAGACATCCAAACAAAAGAGGTAAAATCGGGTGCATTCACCCTCAGAACAAGGGAACTCCATGACTCTTTTGTGTCCTCAGCTCAGGAGAATGGCACAAGCTTTTTTGGGGTGAGAAGAAGTTGTCCTATCACCAAAGCTCTTGCCCACTTCAGCGTTGACACAGGTTATCCTCCAGATATTATGCATGATCTGTTTGAAGGCATAGTACCAGTGGAGCTTGCACGGTGTTTGGCAATGCTTATATCCAAGAAGTATTTCAGTCTTCAAACCCTCAACAAATATATCCTGCATTTCCCTTACAAGTGGGCCGATAAGACAAATAGGCCACATGTTATCCCAGACAGATTTTCAGCTAGGGCAACAATAGGTGGAAACGCCCATGAAAATTGGACTTTGTTAAGACTACTCCCATTCATAATTGGGCACCTGGTGCCTGAGGGTGAAATGGCATGGCAAATACTGTTGGACTTAAAAGACATTGTTGAGCTTGTGGTTGCTCCAACACACACAGATGAGTCCATTGGCTATCTTGAGGGGAAAATTTCTGAGCACAGACAAAAGTATCAAGAACTCTTCCCTGATGTGCAACTGCTCCCAAAGCATCATTATATTGAGCACTACCCTCAACTGACAAGGATGTTTGGGCCTCTTGTTGAACTCTGGACTATGCGCTTTGAGGCCAAGCACAGTTATTTTAAGCAGGTTGTGCGACACACCAATTGCTTTAAAAATGTGCCCCTCTCTCTAGCTACTAAGCATCAGCTCATGATTTCATATCACTTGATATCATCTAGTTTTGAAGAAACATCCCTAGAGGTTACAAATGTCTCAACAGTACCTCTGGATGTTTTGAAACAAGAAATAGCTCAGACTATTGAAAAGAAATTCCCTGGTACAACTGAAGTTCACCTTTCCAAGTGTGTGTCAAACAAAGGTGTAAATTTCAGAAAGGGAATGATAGTTACTCATGGTTCTACAAGTGGACTTCCTGACTTTGGAGAGATCCTTCAGATTTGTGTTGTTCAGGAGAGACTGTGTTTCATTGTGAGAAGGCTTTATGGGTGGTACAGGGAACATTTCAGAGCTTTTGAGTTAAGTGTAGGTCAAACCAGAGAAACTGTTTTGATTGAACTTGGTGAACTGGCCGATGACTGCCCTTTGGCAGACTACTTTGTTGGCCCTCTGAGACTGGTGACATTAAAAAGACACATAAATATAAGGTTTGTTTTCTTTTAATGTTGATTGCATCTCAGATAACTTGTATTTCAGGGGACCGCGACTTCATAATGCCGCATTTCTTTCCAAGCTTTTATTTTATATATATTAAAATGAATAAGCAAAATTAGTGCAGATTCAGACCAAAGCAACAGCAGAGGGATGGTGTAAAGTTACATATAGCAGCACTTTTCCTCAGGTCATTCTCCTTTTAGTTTTCTACTCTCTCCTTCTCACATTCCTGTTTCTTCACGAGCTGGTGGTAGCAGTGCTGCTTTGGTGGTGTTGCTTTGATCCGGATCTGATAATCATGGCCCATTCATTTGAATGCAAAATTTTTAAAAAAAAAAAAAAGTGTTAATAAATGTGGTGGTATCATGAAATCACAGTTCTCACATTTATTTCAGGATTTTTTTCATAGCCATATTTAATCCCCAATCCCCATGTTTGTACTCATTGCTGTTTAAATATCAGTTAAACTTAATCTTTGTTTTAAATGTGATTTTTCTCTTTCCTCATTCAGGGGGATGTGAAATGGCTACTCCAGTGAAACTAAGAATCATTCTTGGAGAAAACAATTCTCAGAGATTGATCCTTCCAGATGGGATGCCAGAGACTGTCATGGAACTCATACAGGAAATTAAGAGACACTGTGGAGTAGATGGGGACTTCAGGCTTCAATTTATGGATTTTGAGTTTGGGAACGAATTCACTAATTTGGTCTCAATGTCAGACATCCAGGACAAAAGCTCCATCAAGGTCATCTTTAACTCTGCTACACCTGCACAGCCTGATGGAACCCCCCCCCCTCCCTACTCAGCTGCTGCAACCTCCCACCTGCTGGATGACTCCTTGTCTCTTTCATCTGCTGGTAGCTCATGTGATACAGACATATCTTCTACTGAGTCCACCTCCTCGCGATCCACTGCATGGCCCACTGTCTTCCCCATGCCCCAGTTTCCTTACGATACTCGGCTGCAGCTGGACAGGGCCAATGCTGCTTTCAAAGACACTGGAGCTTTGTTGAACCCTGATACTAAACTTAAATCTGCTATTCTTGATGGCTTAGCTGAAAAAATCGTCCAGTACAAAGTGTACCTTTCTGACAGGGAGTTTGATCAGGTGGCAGAAGCTCTGGTAACTAATCATCCATGTTTAAAAGAGCCAGGTTCAGTGAGTGGGTATGGTGGATGGAAGACAAGCCTGAAGTATAAACTTGCCAACTACCGAACAAAACTCAGACTGCTTGGGTGTCCTGAAGTTGCTGTGAATGCCTTGAAACACAAACCTGAGAGCAAATGCTGTCCTGCATATGGTGTGAAGAAGCCAAAAAAAGCAGAAGTAAATTACTGCCCCAACTATCCAGCCGGTGAAACAGCAGAGACGCTGGAAGAGTTGAGAGTTACTCTCCTCTCAGAAGTGAAAAAGAGAAACAATGAGCAGAAGTTGGCAGAAATGATGGACAAGACTTTTGCACTCAGAAGGCAAGAGGTAGTTGGAGAGGCCCCCATGATAGCTGATTTCAAAACGAGGTGGCCAGCCCTCTTCCATGTGCGTGAGGTAAGTGGATGAATGCGTATAAGTACATCCCCACTGCACGCAATGTGTCACAATACATATTGACAGACTCTGAGAAGTTACTCATACTGATGTGGATTAACTGAAGGCCAGCAACTGTAGCCTAAGGCTACATTCATGCTGCAGCCTGAAGTCACCCAATTTCGATTTATTTATTTATTTTTTTTTTTTGCGTGGTTGTTCACATTTCCAAATATGTGCAACTTGTATGTGATCTCCTGTGTGAACTGCAAACAACCTAAAAGTGTTCTGCATGCGTAGTAGAGGACGCAATAACGTCACACGTAGCGAGCGTGCCCCGTGTTTGCACAAGTAATTTTGTTTTTCTTCCCACTTCCATGTAGCAGGACGCAGAATAGTGACGTTTGTCATGCAGGTTGGATGAATGCGACCATACAGACAGGTCGCATTAGAAAAAGATTGGATCTGTGTTGTTCAGACTATCATGAAAATATTGGATACAGGTTGCATGAGGGCAACAAAAATCGGAATTGGGTCACTTCAGGCTGCAGTGTGAACATAGCCTTAGTTGGCCTTCTGACAAAGGAAGCTCATGTATAGATAAATACATGAATTATGCATTTACATTTCTTAAACAGAACTATTTCAAATGTGTACCAAAGGTGACAGCACAATGCCAGACCAAGTTTTGTCTACTTTTTTGTTTTATGTAGGTGAGTGCAGAGTTCAAGAGAATCACAACAATCCATTTGCAGTCAACATTCTTCTCCAGGGTGGATGCTCACTCTGCAAACCTAATGAAGGCGTATGCCAAGAAAGGTGGAGTTCAAGGAAGAAAAATCAAGACCATCATGGCACCCATGACCCAAGTATGATATCAATGTAAAAGTAACATTTCTGAAAACCTGTCTATTGTAGAAATGACTTTGAGCACCATATCCTTAAACTGACATGACTTCATGACATGACTTCACATGTCACGAAGGTGCTGGAGAGACTGCTTCTGGCCCGGCTTAGCTTGCACGTGAAACATGCTCTCGACCCTCTTCAGTTTGCTTACTAGCCTCGTGTGGGGGTGGATGATGCAGTTACTTACCTGTTGCAGCATGCTCACTCTCACCTGGATGGTACTGGTGGTGAGAATCATGTTCTTTGATTTTTCTAGTGCCTTTAATACCATCCAACCACCACTGCTGAGTGAGAAGCTGCTCAGGATGGTGTCACCACTTCTGCTGTGTCCTGGATTGCTGACTATCTGTCAGAGAGGCCTCAGTTTCTACGGCTGGGGGGAACCCTGTCTGATGTGGTGGTCAGTAATACTGGGGAACCACAGGGGACAGTTCTGCCTCCATTCCTGTTTACCTTGTACACCTCAGATTTCCAGTACAACAGTGAAATATGCCACCTGCAGAAGTTCTCTGATGACACTGCAGTGTTTGGGTGTATTAAGAGTGGGCAGGAGTTAGAGTACAGGGAGCTGGTGAGCAGCTTTGTGGAGTGGTCTAGCAGAAATCACCTCATTCTCAATGTCAGCAAGACAAAAGAGATGGTGGTTGACTTCTGGAGAAATAAAACTGTGACTGAGCCCATTAACTTCTTGGGAGAGGACGTGGAAAAGGTGGACAGGTACACATACCTGGGCATTCACCTGAATGACAGACTGGACTGGAGGACCAGCAGTTAGTAATTTCCCTTTGGGATCAATAAAGTATTCTGACTGACTGACTGACTGATGTTGTGTATAGGAAGGGGATGAGCAGACTCTACTTTCTAAGGAAGCTTAGATCCTTTAATGTGTGCAGTAGATGTTGGGTATCTTCTACCAGACTGTGATAGCAAGTGCCAGCTACTCTGCTGTTGTCTGCTGGGGGGACAGCATCAGTACCAGAGATGCCAGCAGGATCAACAAACTGATTCGCAAGGCTGGATCCATCATAGGGCAGAATTTGGAGATGTTTGAGCCAGTGAGGGTCAGGAGGTCACTGAACAAACTGCTCTCCATTATGGACAACCAATGTCACTTGCTCCACTCCACACTGCTGAGGCAGCAGAGCTCCTTCTCCCTCAGACTGATTCAACCTCGCTGCCATAAAGAATGCATCAGGAAATCCTACCGTTCTCCATAAAACTGTATAACTCTTCTTTCTGTGACAGGTGAACACACCTATCAGGACAGAAGATCAAACACACAAATTTTGCATTATATCCTCTTGCTCCTGTGTTCCGGATTATTTTTGTATATACTCTGATTTATAGTGTGTATATTACATATTATATTTATCAATGCGGTTTGCACTACTCTCTTGTACAGTGTCAGCCTTAATATAACTCTTTGTTACCTACGGTTTTATATTATCTATTTCATTTCGATATGGATATGTATAGTTTAATACTCATGTCAAAAATATGACAATTTGGCCCTTTAAGTTCCTTTTTTGACATTTCACTAACTCCTTTTAATTGCAGGGGAAAGCAAAATGTCAAAAAAGTAACTTAAAGGGCCAAATTGTCTTATATTTTTGACATCAAATCGCGGACTGGAAGTAGGGGGCGGGGCTGGATGCAGGCCGGGAGTTTGAGACTGCTGATCTAAGGAGTATAAAATGTTAGCCTCTGATCACTTTTATGTTATGACTTCCTTTGAATTTATTTATGTTTCCAAGTGTGTGAACCTACACTGCTGGCTTGTTGAAATTGTTTTCATTGTTTTTTTTTTTTTTCCCTTTTCTTATCTGCATATTAAGAATGACACTATTGAAGTCAGAAGAGAATGCATCCTCAAAGGTCTCTGCGTGTACTTGAATGAAGATCCAGAGAAGCTTGTGAAGGAATACCTGGTATGTTAATTTACCTTTTGTGTTTGCGATAGAGATGATCAGATTTATTCCTATTAGATTTAAAATTATGTTAACAGAAGGTCAGTAAAACTCCTCTTCTTTCACTTGGCTACATTTCCAATTTATTTATAATGCACATTTAAAAATAACAAATAGTTGACCAGTCATTTAAAAACATGCACCATACTGTGGCCAAGCTGCCCCCTACCTACTAGACATTTACAACAGAGGTCCCCAACCCCCAGGCCCCGGACCGGTACCAGGCCATGGGTTGTTTGGTACCGGTCCGCGCAAGACTAAATAACTTTATTAACATTATTTCCGTTTTACTTATCTGAGGCTGAACAATGTTTTATTTTGAAAAATTGGCGGATCCTCTCTGTTACATCCGTCTATGACTCTCTCTTGACGTGTGTCAAGATGCTTGTCTCGGTCATGTGATAGTCACCGCTAAAATTAAACCCACAAGCTTCGCTGGTTCCCGTACCTGTCTAATGAAATAGGTTGGTTGACCTACATTTTTAAATATTTGAGTGCTCAACAAGAGTGCAAAAGCACCATACAAGAGCTAGTCCATTTACATTTTTATTTAGCAACATGGGGATAGCAGTGAGGAGGACCCAACCATCAATCTGACTCTCCGGCGCACTGCACCGCGGCTCTGCAGCCACTCTCCCTGTGAAATCAAAGCGTGTATTGGTGTGTGCCAGCCGAACCTAGCCAACCCACAGGCTAGCAAAAATGAGCAGCAGAGAAACAAGCTCAGGGCTCACTCTGATTCAGCTTTATGGTGAGTTGTATTTTCCATGCACTTTATACAATAAAAATAGCCTCAGTCGAAGTCACAGAAAACGGATTTTCGCTCTAGTCGGATGGCTTCTGCAGGACCTGACGTTAATTCCGATAAAATCATCACCTAAATCAGTCAGATATTTACCTACCTCAGATGAAAAATCTGCTCCCATTGTAATGCATTTCCAATTAAATGTGATCCATAAGTCAGATGAGTTTAGCGTTAAGCCCTCCTCAGCTCCTGTCCCCCCACTTCTATGCATCGGCTCGTTCATGCACAACTACACTAACAATGCCTGGAGATCGCTTTAGTGTCTCTATCAGTTCATTTCACCAGAGACAATCATGGCAGCGCAGGAGGCAAGTGTAAGCTACAAACTCGCACTTACAAGCAAAAATATGAGATTATAAAATTTGCAGAACCAAATCCAGAGATGACGCAGGAGCAGCTGCAGCGAAATTCGATATTAGACCCCAAACTGTCGGATATTCTGAAGAAATGGATTTTATATGACTTAAACTTATGACGGATTTTTTTTATTTATTTATTTTTTTAATAAACACTGGGTGAAATTCCATGGGGCATTTGAACCCGACTGAGGAGATTTGTACTGTATGCATGTTTTTAAAGTGTATCTTCTTTTGAAGGCGTATTTAAATGTTACCATTACGCCTAGAGATTGTTGTGGCTTATTTATCCGCCACCGGTCCGTGGAAATATTTTCTAACACTAAACCGGTCCGTGGCTCAAAAAAGGTTGGAGATTACTGATTTACAACACATTGTTACTCCAGATTGAGTCACTTGTTGCTGTTGTTGAGGGTCACTTGAAGAATGGGGAAGGTACAAACAGACTTTGGGGACATCTTTACCTTTCTCCAACAGAAAAGGAGAATAATTAATAAAGTCAAAATTATAATTACATTTATGAAATTATTGAAAGGAGGGTTTTTAGGTGAGCTAAACTCCCACAAAAAGATCTTTGGTCTGTTTTATTGAGACTTTTTTTTCTCTCATGACATTGTTATATATGTAACCTGTATTAAAGTACTATTAAACAATACACAGCAATATTTCCGACCTAGGGCCTGACAGGAGGATTTAAGTAAAAGGAGGGGTGACACTCTTAAGCTGGACACAAATAAATTTATTAACAAAATAAAAGCAAATAAAACTTCAGTTCACATTTCGCTTCTGTTTGTTTCCAATAACACAAATACACTTAGGGATTGTCCCTTTCTGTTGACAGCTCTTGTGGAATAATAACCAAAATAAAAAAATAGATAAATAAAATTGTCCACCCTTCTCTTTAAATTTCTACCCGGGTAGTAAAAATCCTTAAGTTTATCAGGGTCTTTTTATCTTCCCTGATGGAAGCAACAGTTTAAAGTTTCTTCACTTGAAATGTTTAGTTCAGTTCAGTCAAAAGTGTTTCAGTCAACCGTTTGGTTTAAGTTCAGTAAGGTTAAAATATCTGTCAGTCAACTGCGCAGTTTTAGTTCAATTAGGGGGCCCCTATTGGTTGTCTGCTTAAGCTTATCTGTTATCCAGCGGAGAATCGTGTGCATCCAAATCCATGGAACCAATCCTTCACTCCTCCGCACCGCTGCAACGACCACTGTTGCGCCTCCTGCTCGCAGTGGATCTGCAGTCGTCCTCTCTCAGAATCCGACCGTAGTCATAAAACCAACCTGCATATTGTACAATTTCCAATAAATGGCAAATTTTCCCTATGCAGTTAGCAATGAGCAATCCCTCAGTCTCTTACTCTCAAAAAAAATAAAACATACATTAAATCCAATGGTTTTTTCTCTGTAAAACTCATGGGGGTTACATATACATGGACAAAAACATTAAGTAACTTTACCTTATTTATTAATGATCTTTTTGGAAATAACTGCACCATGCACTGTCATGGCATTTCCTCCATCATGGTAACAAGACAGGTTCTGCATGTGAAAGATGTTTTATTTGTGTACAGAGTTGCTATGGAGGGCTTTGTACTCGCCCGTAAGTATGACTGGTTTGGAATGACTGTTTATGTGGCGGACCCTCCAAGCAAACTTGTAAATTGAGGGAAACAGGTCAAGGAATGGGATTCATCCTCTGTCCTTGTCTTTCTGACAATAACACACATACAGTACCATACTAGAGCTCCTAGTTTTTCCCTGTAATGAGACATTTCTTTTCCAAATGGAAAATCTAACATTGGACTCGCAATTACCACAAACTGGTACATGGTGAGGCTTAGTTGTTGGAAGTATTTCACCATGACTCAGCCAAACAATTTTACTGTTAATTGGTTATTTATTACATATGTTTTGTTATGAATATGGATTTAGGGTAGTGATAGCTGTTTTACAGCAATATTGTAAAGATTGTGTGCTGTAAACATGAATACAATGCATATCAATGGAAGAAATCTTTTTTTTTTTTTTTTTTTACAGGATGTCGATGAAGGTGCTCAAACGGCCATAGCAGAAACTGTCTTTGGAATCTTTGTCATTCGAGCAGAAGGTGCAGAGCCTGGCGACAACCCCGTTGATGTGGGGATTGTCCTTGAGGGGGTGGAAGTGATGAGTAACTTAGGAAATGTATCTTTGGCTGTGGTGATGTTGTTGGGTCTTGTCTATGCGCTAAATCTGAGCTACCCTCAGGAGCTCAGGTATACTTTTGAGGTTCTTCAGAAAATCATTTTGGAATTGGATGGACACAAACTGTCCAACAAAGCACAAGTTCTCAAAACACTGCTCTCCCGCTGAGAAACTTTCTACAGCATCATCCTAACCGGAGGAAAACACATATACCAACAATTTTCATGGCACTAGCTTATAGAACCTGACCTATAATCATTTCTCAAAGACTGTACAGTCTAAAACAAGATTTGTTAGATAAAGTTATGGAGCAAATTTACTGATACCCTTTACTTTGTTAGATTTGGAATTTGATTTCTATCCTAAACAGTACTTGAGACTGCCCACTATTGGCTAAAAAATAAGAAACTTTTACCTTGTTTTGTGTTTTAGTTACATCAGCACATTAAACTACATATGTTATGCAAATGTAAAGGAATGTGAGCATAAAAACAGGGCCCCATTTCTCAGTATTAGTGTTTAGCTCATCTGTTTTTTTGTGCTCTGTTATTTAATGTTTTTCTCTGCAGGGTCCAGTCTATTGGCACTTACTGATAGGCTGAATTATTTTTAAGTTTCTTGTAACTAACTAAAGACTCTAAAGTTTGTTTGTTTTTTTTAAAAAAAGCTTAAGCACTTACATTGGTTATTTGAGGACTTAAACTAATTGTAAGAGCTCCCATTTGTCTTATGTTTTCACCCTTAATGCCAACCAGACTGTAGACAAAATGTGTCCCTGCTGACTTGTGAATGTAAACATTTTAAATAGGTGTATAAATAAGGTTCTAACTTTGTTTAATGTTTTTATCAATTTCCGTGTGAGTTAGCCATCACATATAACAACCGGTAAAAGATTTTCAGTGCAAATTTTAATTTTTGAATATAGAAGTTTAGTTTTTCTAGTTTTTCATAACTTAGCAAGCCAACAGTTATTCATCTTTTTAACTACTACAAATCTGTATTCTTGACATAAAGTTTTAACATTGTTGATCTGAAGAATTTGTATTCTTGAAGAATACAAAAAGACACTTAATCCTTAAAATTGAATTTCTCTAAAGAAAATACAAGGCCATTTTCATCTGCAGTTTCCTTTTTTGGTGGCAATATTTCCCATCACCAATATCAGTTTTCCATGGAAGTCTATGGAAAGCTAGCTACTTTTCTTGATATCATAAATACAAATTTGTGAAGTTGAAAATACAGATTTAAACTTGTTTAAATACATGTTCAAATGGGTTGCCAAACATAAAGCAAGAGAGTTTATTCCTTGTTGTGTTGTGTCCATGTCAAAGAGAATGCATTTCAATTTTGGAAATACAATTCTATTGTACCTTTTCTAATTGGTTGTGTGATTTTTCCACCCTTTCAACCAGTACTGTGTTAAAACACGCTTAATTTATTAACACTTAAAAACTATTCTTTAAATTAATGTAATTCAATCATGGAAAAGATTTCCACGAGATTATATTGCTTTCTTTCAGCATAAAGCGCGTTTGTTAGGCTAACTTAATTTCCACGAACTGGATCAACTTAATTTAGTGATGTAGTTTTACCACTGTAAAATAAGTTGAATTCAACTAAATTTGCATTCATCTTAATCAAATAAAGTCAATTAGTTGGTCCAAAACATTGCAAATTAGTTGGGCTGGCTCTATTAAATTAAATTAGGCCCAACTATAGTAATTAAGTTGAACCAACCTTAACAAATTAAGTTGAACCAACACGGGTGCTTTAAATTGGAGTAACAGAATTACATAATGCTGAAATAAAGCAAAGTAATCGTGTGGAAATCTTTTCCATGATTTTTTTATGTTAATCCAAAGAGTTATTTTTTTGAGTGTTTGATGAAACCGCAGCACTGCATACAGGAGAGAAACTGAAGCCAAAGTATCTCATTACACTGATATTGATGAATACCAATACAACGTTGGCATCCATATTATCGATATTAGGATCAATCTGCCCACCACTAGCTCAATGTACAAATGGCGGAGAAACAACTTACTTACTTCTCTGCTGTTACCATTGGTGGTGGCCATGGTAACTTCCGGGTTCTAGCAAGAAATATTTCTCACCCCAGCACTAATGCTAATGCTAATTAGTAAGCTAATACTAACCACTAAATGCCGCTCCCACTTGTTAATTGAGTGATGGGGCCTAAGACATAACCAGAAAGCAGTAATCAGTTTTTTTTGGACGTGTAGTTACATTTCTCGAGGTGCATGTCAGGTTTGCTTCAGAGAGGATTTTCAGTTATACACAAAGGATCAATGCAGAACTCTAAATCAGGCCTTATTAGATTGATAGAATGATCATTTTTGCATATAATCCAGAAAAGTTACATTTATACATCAAGCATTTAATGTGTCCCAGAGTGCCGTTTCCTTCCACTGTGTTTGCAGAAATCACATAAAAAAATACACAACAAAAACATAATCCAGATTCCTCGGCTGCTAATAGCATTTCCTACATTTGAATATCAGCCACCATATTGTGAGCATAAACTATCACGTTTTTAATGCAACAATAGGAAGTGACATCATCTTGCTGGGAACTGTAGTATTTTATTCTTGAAGGCCTCTCATAGCTCTACTGGTGCTGAAAACTAATGTTTGACTATGGCTTTCTGAATACAAGTAGGGCTGCAACTATCAATTATTTTAGTAAACAAGTTTGATTACTCCGTCAGTTAATCAAGTAATTGGATAAGAAATAATTTTTCATTTTAACAATTCATCAGCATATTTTAACTTCGGTACTGCAGATGTTTCTCTGTGTGAAACAAACAGGGTGGATGGAGCAGCTACAAAGTTCTCTGTTCTTCATGTTGCTGATCAGGTGGTTGATAAAAACATTTTGACGGATCCCCTCTGTACTGATGGGGGTGGAGGGGGCACCGAACGATTGCTAGTGCTAATGGCAGCCCCCCTTTCCCCAGTACACTGTGGTTATTGATCTGTTCTGGTGGCTACAGCTGACGTAAAGAAAAAATAACAGCTGACATCCTCTGCACAACAGGCACGCACATTCAAACATGCGCACTCACAGCACAGAGAAGTGGGGGCGTGAAAAAACATCTCAGCGATCCACTCGTGTTAAAGGGTCGTTTTTGTTTTTTTTGGAAATGCTCCGCTTACACGGAGACACCTGAGCTGCAGAGCTGAAACGAAACATCAAAGCAACAAATTTGTGTCGAGGATTTTTAATAATCGAATTGCGTTATTCCAAGAATCGTTGCAGCCCTAAAACTTGCATTAAATTTTTAGTTTGTGTATCAAAATACATGAAGGTTGGTATTTACCTTTCATGCTGGGATTTTTTTGTTGAATCGGAAGCCTGAAATTTTCCTTTGATCTTCATTTTCCCTCTTACTTCTCCTCGTGTTCATGCCGGTTGTTATTTCGATTTATGCAGCACACGCGTGACCATAGTGAGATCAAACGTACACACTGTGAATGAAACTGTCCGTGCTCTGTGGTAGATTGCAAACTGCGGTGAAATGATACAGGCGTAAGCAGCGATAATAGCAGCGACCTAGCCGGGGCGGAGTCTGTGAGGTGCGCTCCTTTGAGAGGCAGAGGAGCGCAATCTTTGTTGGATTTGAATCAGTACGTTTTGCATCCAATAAAAGCAAAGATGTTAACAAATAAATTGGACAGTATTCTGGCAATTTAGTGATATTTCCACAGCTGTGGTCTTGACTGGTCTTGAAATAAAATCCCGAGTCCGCAAGGTCCGAGTCCGTGACAAGACCGAGACCAAATGCGGTCGAGTCCATGACAAGACCGAGACCATCAAAAAGCGGTCTCGAGACCGGTCTCGAGACCAAGACCGATCTCGAGTACTACAACACTACTTTGTACTGTGGCAGGAAGCCAGAGTACCTGCGTATAACCCCTGCAGACATGGGAAGAACATGCAAACTCCACACAGAAAGGCCCCAGAATAGACCTTCTTGGTGTGAGGTAACAGTGCTGACCATCACATGGTTAAAAATAAAATAAAACTGGTCATTTATTAACTTCATAAAAGTCTGAGCTTCCATTCATTAGCTTTTAAATGGACTTATGGCTAATTACACTTCAACATGCAGACTGTAGTAGCTCATAGACCGAACCACAAACCTTCCAGTTGATAGTAGTAATAAGTCTTCAACGCAGGTGTATTAAAAATTATGAAAAAAAAAAATGGAGGAAGAGAATGGAAAACATTCTTACCTAATGTTAACTGCTTCATGATCTGTCCCAGAATGACATTTATGAGCAAATGTCAGGGTTGTAAATTTATTTGTTTACACCGCAGTTGTTACTATGCTAGAAGTTCAGTTCAGTAATACTGACAGAGGTTTTGTGTGTGGCTGTCATGAATCATTGATCAGAAAGATAAGCGTGTGTTTGACACATTTACCTATATGTGCAAATGTTTCTTCCTCAGAATGCAAAACCAAAGACTGGATTAAGTAATGCAAATTATTCTTCTCCATTTGAAGGAGAAGCCAGAGTCAAAGCTTTCTCCTGATTTTCAGTATTAAATGGGTGGCAGTGCCACTTCAGAAACCCCCTGTGGACACACCCAGCGGATACAAAATGTACAAATTTAAATCGACTTATTGTGTAATTTCTAAGATTATTATATTAGAGCTGGTCATTAATCATACAGCTTATAATTTTGTGCCTGGAAATCAACAATAAAATATTTCCTCAAATATATGCTTTGCATCTGAACTAGTAGTTCTGAGCATTAGTCACTGAATGCAGCATTTTTTTCTTCTAGACTTTTCTTTTTGTTTGTAAAGATTTACAACATTGGTTTAAATAGAGTATGTGCTTATGAGATTTTATAAATCATTGCATGCAACTTGTTTAACATTTTGCAGATCATTTCATCACTTTTTTGGAATTGGTGCTGTACCCTCTAAAAGATGTCTTCAACAGTGGGAGACTTGTCCAGTTTGTACCCTTTGTTCCTGTTTTTTTTTGGGTGGCTTTTCAGTTGCTTCAGCCATTGAAGGTGGTACTAGGGTATCCCACAAGCCAAGGAGAACCTTGATAAAGACGCTCAAAGGTCAGCCACAGCCAAATAACTCTAGAAGGTTAGACAGCTGCTGAGAAACCAGCTGAATGGTAGGAATAAGATACAATGCTTAATAAAAGAGAAATATGCACATCAAAAAATTAACGAGGGTGCTGGATCCAAGCAAAACTCAATAAAAAAAAGAGGAGGTCCGCACACCAAAGAGCTCCTTGAAAAATTTTAATCCATCAACGTTAAAACAGTGACGTTTTGGGCTGGAGTGCCCTTCTTCAGACTTAATAAGGTAATGCTGCACACCTGTTTAAATAACCGCCCGTCACCAAAAAGTTGAGTGACAGATATAAACATGTGTGGATTACTGAAGCACGTGCCGTTTTTCTCATTTGACTCAACTTGATTGTTTACATTCTACCAAAGCTTAAAAGGTAAGCAATAGTATTAATTGCATTATTCAGTATTCCCCTTATTTGACTGAGTTAAAAAACATCATACACAAACATTGGCACATTATTAGTTCTGATCCTTCTCTTAAATCTCTACATTCTTTGCCTATATCATCTACAAGAGACCTCCCAATCTCAGAAATTATCTGGTTAAATCTTATCTTCCTAGCCCTAAGACTGAGCATGACCGCACTGAAAGACCATCTGGTAATTACCGGTGTGGACACTGCACTCAGTGTAATTTTACACGTCATATGACCACTTTCCGTCATCCACGGTCAGGTAAGCTCTTTACTATAAAGGGTAACATTACATGCGAAAATAATAATGTGATTTATATGTTGAAATGTCCATGTGGTCTGGCGTATGTCTGCAAAACCACACGACCACTGAAAACTCGTACGTCAGAGCATCGGTCTAATATCCGCAGCCATTACACCAAAAGTTCTGTAGCATTACATTTCACATAGGCCACACATAGTGTTTCTTCATTGCAGTTTTTTGTCATAGAAACTGTCACTCTATCACCACGCGGAGGTGACATTAATTCCCTCCTACTTAAAAGAGAAGCATATTGGATAATCACACTCAATACCTTTTACCCAGTACCTGGGCTCAATGAAGAATTTGACCTAAGACCCTTTTTGTAATTGCCCTCTTTGTCAGTTGCCACTTCTAGTACATATGGGCTAGTGTGATGTTTTCAATCTCTGTATCGAAAACTTCACTGTTCCTTCCAGTTTTATATGGATGATGTTTAACAATATCATGTGTATATATGACACTGTATTGTGGGACCTTTGTTGTTTGTGGATCAGAGATGAATTTTTTAGTGTGCATTTCAATTGTTTAAGGTGCACTTCTATGTATTCGTATTTTTCTTCCCCTTATTCTTGTATTGTGACAAGGATTGTTGTAACGTTGTATTCTTAGATGTTTTTGATATGCTATATTTATGTGAGGTTTTTAAGAATGGTAAGTAAGTAAGTAAGTAAAATTTTATTTATATAGCACCTCTCAAGACATAGATCACAAGGTGCTTCACAACATTAAAACAAATTACAATTGGAGTAAGGAGGACAAAAATATTTTTATATATATATATAAAATAAAATAAAATAAGATAAATAAAATAGAAAATAAACTAACCAAATGCAAGCCTAAAAAGATGAGTTTTTAGCTGTTTTTTAAAAGACACCACCGAATCCGCAGTTCTTATACATAACGGGATAGAGTTCCAGAGTTGGGGAGCCACTGCTGCAAAAGCTCTATCTCCCCTAGTTATTAGCCTTGTGTGATGTAAGGCCAGTAGACCTTTATCACATGACCTCAGAGACCTGGTGGGAATGTAGGGATGCAAGAGTTCACTGATATAAGTTGGGGCTTGACCGTGAAGACCTCTATAAGTTAGGACCAGAATTTTAAACTGAACTCTGAAATTAATGGGGAGCCAGTGCAGCTGGATGAGTAGCGGTGTGACGTGCGAATACTTAGAAGATTTTGTCAGAAACCTTGCAGCAGCATTCTTAACAACCTGGAGACGCTCCAGGGAGCTTTTGCTAAGACAAGTAAATAAAGCATCACAATTATCCAGACGTGAGGAAATGAATGCATGGATAGCAATCCCAAGTTCAGAACGTGACACAATGGGACTTAACTTAGCAAGGTTCCGTAAATGATAGAAACAAGAGTGAACCAGAGATTTGACATGGGTATCTAAAGAGAATGCAGAGTCAAAGGTTACAGGTTGGTCTTTTCTGTGTGTTTCTTATTTATGTGATATTGACTATTCTGGTACATCCATGATTGCTAGTGTTCTCTTTGTCCTATTCAACTTCTTGGTGATGGGCTATTATTTAAACAGGTGTGTAGCATTACCTTATTAAGTCTGAAGAAGGGCATTCCAGCCCGAAACGTCTCTGTTTTAACGTTGATGGATTAAAATTTTTCAAGGAGCTCTTTGGTGTGCTGAATAAAATAGAAGCCATAATACATACACCCTACCAGTCATTAGATACCCAGCTGGAATAATAAGCTGGCCAGAAGAGGAGACGGATGCCACTGATGTCAAGAAAACCCCTCACAATGCCAGCACCTTGAGGCTCGATCCAGTTGTTAAGTGATGATGTAGAATTCCATTTCCGGGTCCAAACTGTCATGTGATCAATATGCCGCAATGCTGTGTCCCTGGTCGTTTTAACTGATTTGACTTGAAAAAAACACACTCAGCTGTCATTTTACCAATGAGAAAGAAAAGCTGAAATAGCTGCAATTGATAAGGTATGTTACAATCATCTTTAATAGTGAACAGTTATTGGTTATGCCACTGCTGTTTATTTAGGAGCATTTGGACCCAGAACTGACGTCAAACTTAAAGACTGGATAAACAGCAGAAAGGGGGAGGGTGAGGATTAGTGAGTGTCAGAACCACAGTGCAAGATGAAACATGGAGCCTCTGCCAATACATCAGGATGATGGCCCCCGAGATGAGCTCTTCCAAGAGTGTCTCAACAGCTGAGGCAGATGGTGATGCAGAACAAGAAGGGGAACTCTCATTAACAAGGAAGCCCTGCTGCATGGGATGTACTGTCAACAGATAGAGGAAATGGCTGACAGAAATCCTGACAGTGGCTGGTGGACAGCACTGAGGTTCTGATCATGGCAGCACAAGAACAAGCCCTAAGCACCAGATCAATAGCAGAACAGCAAACAGTATCAAAATTGCAGACTGTGCTAAGGTTCCCCAGAGACTAATCAATACATTCAGTGGATGTAAAAAGTGTGTACACCCCTGCTAAAATGCCTGGTATTTGTGATGTTAAAGATTTTACCACAATATAGCATTTCAAAACTTTTCCTATCTTTAATGAGACCTATGACCTGTACATTTCAGTTAGAAAAACAGGTACAGGAAAATGTATAAAAAATAAAGACATATGATAAACTAGTTGTATAAGTGTGCACACCGTTAAACTAATACTTTGTTGAAGTACCTTTTGATTTCATCACAGCATTCAGTCTTCTTGCTTCTTCAATTAAAGACTGATTAACCCCAAATAAAGTTCAGCTGCCCTGACATTTGCTCAGGTTCTTGCTACAGCAAATGGCATGGATTGTAGAGAGCTTACAGAGGATGAAAGGGATTTTACTTTTGAAAGGTATCACTTGGGAGAATGTCAATGTCAATCCATCCATCCATTCTCTTCCACTTATCTGGGGCCGGGTCACGAGGGCAGGAGCCTAAGCGGAGAAGCCCAGGCTTCCCTCTCTCCAGCCACCTCTTCCAGCTCATCCGGAGGGACCCCAAGGTGTTCCCAGGCTAGCCGAGAGATATAATCTCCCCAGCGTGTCCTGGGTCTACCACGGGGCCTCCTCCGGGTGGGACATGTAGAGGAGCAGCGGCTCTACTCTGAACCCCTCCCAGATGGTCGCACTCCTCACCTTATCCCTTCGAAGGAAACTCATTTCTGCCACTTGTATTCGTGATCTTATTCTCTCTGTCACTACCCAAAGCTCGTGACCATAGGTGAGGGTAGGAACGTAGATCGACCGGTAAATCGAGAGCTTCGCTTTTACACTAAGCTCCCTCTTCACGACGATAGACCGGTGCAGCGTCCGCATCACTGCAGAAGCAGCCCCGATCCGTCTGTTGATCTCCCGCTCCCTTCTCCCGTCACTCGTGAACAAGACCCCGAGATACTTGAACTCCTCCACTTGGGGTAAGAACTCGTTCCTGAGCCGGAGAGGGCACTCCACCCTTTTCTGGCTGAGGACCATGGCCTCAGACTTAGAGGTGCTGAATCTCATGGCAGCCGCTTCACACTTGGCTGCGAACCGTTCCACTGCAAGCTGGAGGCCACCCCCTGATAAAGCCAACATGACCCACAGAAAACGAATCCGAATTATTACCGGCTATACAGACCAAGCTCTCCCTTCGGTTGTACAGAGACTGAATTCCCCACAACATCGGGCCAGACACCCCATACTCCCAAAGGACCTCCTACAGGATACACGGTCATGGTCAAATGCCTTCTCCAAGTCCACAAAGCACATGTAGACTGGTTGGGCAAACTCCCACGCCCACTCAAATATCCTTGAGAGGATAAAGAGCTGATCCAGCGTTCCGCGACCAGGACGAAAACCACATTGTTCCTCCAGGATCCGAGGTTCGACAAACAGACGGACCCTCCTTTCCAGCACCCTGGCATAGACCTTACTGGGGAGGCTGAGGAGTGTGATCCCCCAAAAGTTGGAGCACCATCAACCGGAACCAAATTCCTTGTGTGTAAACATACTTGGCCAAAATAAATCTGATTCTGATTCTGATTCTGATTCACTCAGCCAACAATCTCAACCGAAAAAACAGTTTTCACGACAGAACTAATCTGCCTATAAAAAGTTGTCGATAATCACACCAAGAATTTTAACAGATTGATGGATGCATAACCCTAGGTGTCCAAGAGAGGCTGTAGAGTCCTTCAGCTGTCAGTACAACTAAAAATAACAATCTCTGTTTTGCTTTCATTAAGATGAAGAAAATTCATGCTTAACCAATTCTTTAGGTCATTAAGGCAGTTTAAGAAACTCTGCAATGAATTGGAAGCAGTCAGTTTCAAAGGAAAATAAATCTGAATGTCATCAGCAAAACAATGAAAGAACAGGTTATACTTCCTCAAAAATTGATCCTATGGTAGAATATATAAAGAAAACAGTAATGGACCCAAAAGGAACCACAGGAAAGAGAGGCTACAGAAGAAGAAACTTCTGTCACTCAGTTTTTTATTTGTAAAAAATGTTTTGAATCATGTATAATTTTCTTTTCACTTCACAATTGTATACCACTCTGTGTTGGTCTTTCACATTAAATTCCAGTGAAATATATTTATCTTTGCGGTTGTAATGTGACAAAATATGGAAAAGTTCAAGGGGTATGAATACTTTGGCAAGCCACTGTACAATCACCCAAAGCAGATATTATCTTTTTGCAAGAAACCCACTTGAAGAATGATGTTCATAATAAACTTAGGTGTAGGTGGGTTAACCAAGTACAGGTGCCGGTCATAAAATTAGAATATCATGAAAAAGTTGATTTATTTCAGTAATTCCATTCAAAAAGTGAAACATGTATATTATATTGATTCATTACACACAGACTGTTATATTTCAAATGCTTATTTCTTTTAATGTTGATGATCATAACTGACAACTAATGAAAACCCCAAATTCAATATCTCAGAAAATTAGAATATTGTGAAAAGGTTCAATATTGAAGACACCTGGTGCCACACTCTAATCAGCTAATGAACTCAAAACACCTGCAAAGGCCTTTAAATGGTCTCTCAGTCTAGTTCTGTAGGCTACACAATCATGGGGAAGACTGCTGACTTGACAGTTGTCCAAAAGACGACCTTTGACACCTCGCACAAAGAGGGCGAGATACAAAAGGTCATTGCTAAAGAGGCTGGCTGTTCACAGAGCTCTGTGTCCAAGCACATTAATAGAGAGGCAAAGGGAAGGAAAAGATGTGGTAGAAAAAAGTGTACAACAACAGGGATAACTGCACCCTGGAGAGGATTGTGGAACAAAACCCATTCAAAAATGTGGGGGAGATTCACAAAGAGTGGACTGCAGCTGGAGTCAGTGCTTCAAGAACCACCACGCACAGACGTATGCAGACATGGTTTCAGCTGTCGCAGTCCTCGTGTCAAGCCACTCTTGAACAGAGACGGCGTCAGAAGCGTCTCGCCTGGACTAAAGACAAAAAGGACTGGACTGCTGCTGAGTGCTCCAGAGTACTCTGATCAAAGTACATTTAGCATTTTCTTTGGAAATCAAGGTCCCAGAGTCTGGAGGAAGAGAGGAGAGGCACAGAATCCATGCTGGCTGAGGTCCAGTGTAAAGTTTCCACAGTCAGTGATGGTTTGGGGTGCCATGTCATCTGCTGATGTTGGTCCACTGTGTTTTCTGAGGTCCAAGGTCAACGCAGCCGTCTACCAGGAAGTTTTAGAGCACTTCATGCTTCCTGCTGCTGACCAACTTTATGAAGATGCAGATTTCATTTTTCAACAGGACTTGGCACCTGCACACAGTGCCAAAGCTACCAGTACCTGCTTTAAGGACCATGGTATCCCTGTTCTTAATTGGCCAGCAAACTCGCCTGACCTTAACCCCATAGAAAATCTATGGGCTATTGTGAAGAGGAAGATGCGATACGCCAGACCCAACAATTCAGAAGAGCTGAAGGCCACTATCAGAGCAACCTGGGCTCTCATAACACCTGAGCAGTGCCACAGACTGGTCGACTCCATGCCACGCCGCATTGCTGCAGTAATCCAGGCAAAAGGAGCCCAACTAAGTACTGAGTGCTGTACATGCTCATACTTTTCATGTTCATACTTTTCAGTTGGCCAACATTTCTAAAAATCAATTTTTTTGTATTGGTCTTAAGTAATATTCTAATTTTCTGAGATGCTGAATTTGGGTTTTTCATTAGTTGTCAGTTATAATCATCAAAATTAAAAGAAACAAACATTTGAAATATTTCACTCTGTGAGTAATGAATGAATATAAGTTTCACTTTTTCTTTTCTTTGTTTTTTGTGTGCCACCGCCCTTAGGGGGCACTGTAAAACAAAAACAAGGTATAAATCTTGTGTGAACTTTGTACTTTTGTACTAATATTTGGGGAAAAAAAGAAAAGAAAAACATTTACTTAAAGAAAATGCAAAGCTTGTGGTTGCCCTGAAAGTGATGCTATAAGCAAATCCTTGATGATGATCACTATTAATCTATAGTGACACATATTCTTGTTAATTTCAATCGTATTTCCTGTTCATGTTTACGTTGTCCAAATCAAGAGCCAATAATGGATTTTTTAGTAATAATTATTTTAAGTGTTTGCAAGCCACTTCACACCATTTTGAAAACAATTAGAATTTGTTGTGGTCTGTCTAAGTAATGTATGTCTTTATTTATTTATATCACAGTGATAACTGGTTTGAAAAGTTCTGTTTTGGAACCCTTGAGCACCATGTCAAACTCAGTAAGACTTCAAACTGGAGATAAAGACAGTAGAAGAAAAAATGCAGATTTATGGCACTTAAACATTAACTTTATTCTTACTACCTGAAACCTGCATTCATCTTTTATATGCATTCTTTGGTTGAGCCATAACACTGATTTTGCAAAAGTCTAGGGCTTTCAGAAAGGAATTGTAAAAGGCAGCTAATAATATAGAAGAAGAAGAAGAAGAAACAGCCTTTATTGTCCCACAGAGGGGAAATTTGGGTGTAACAGCAGCCGCAGTTATTATAAATATAAATAAAGATATAATAATTCACACTATTAAGAAAAGAATATATATAAAATCAACAAACAATATTAACCTTAATACTACTAATAATAATAACACTATATACAATGTGCATGATGTGCCGGACTATTATTTACAGTATATTATATATTATCCTACATTGTGTAGGCTATTGTGGTTTTTGTTGGGAGCAGTGATGGTTATAAAGTCTTACAGCTGCTGGGAGGAAGGATCTGCGGTAACCTGTAAAACAACATAATTTCGAGTTTTCTTTCTATGCTACCCTGTTAGAGTACGTTTATCATCATTAATAATCTGTTCCCAACCCACACTTCCCAGCCATCAGCTACTTCCTGAACTATCTGTTACACTGCATCATTCCTTAGACTGGCCAGGTCTGTGTAGTGTGTCTGCAGTATTCCCGAGCAGCAGTCCAAATCATGTCTTGCACTACTTTTGTGATCCTTTTTTCTTTTGTAATGCCTTGAACTTAATTTTTTGAATAAATTACCTTAACAAATGCAGGCATGTCGTTTGGGACAATTATTCCTATTTCTCATCAGTAATTTGTGATTTTCCTTTTTTTCTGGTGCCATGATAATGAAAATATGATTTATTTTAACTCAAAATGATTATTTTCAAAACGTGTTATGTTCAAAAGCTAATTCAAAAGCATAAAAACAGAACAATAAGGTCACATTTGCATTGAGTAACTGGAGCCATAGCCGTGTGAGTTTGTTCAGTAGCAAATTTCATGGAAATGATGGTGCTTTCTTTATGCCTACAGGTACTTGTGGTGTTCCACCAATACCAAACTTCCACATGGACTCAGAGTGGAATATTGCACCAGCAGATTTCGAAGAACAGGAATCTTTAAACTTGGACAAGGTGTAAGAATCTGAAATGTGTCAGTGTATAAAGACTTCCTTTTGGATTATATTTGTGCAGTGATTGCAGTGACTGCACCTTTAGGTTCCCATAGATTTTTAGACCCAGGTGTCTGGCTGAAGATGAATGTGTACCAGTTTATTTGCCCTTGCTTTGGCAGTGATAATAACTGTCAGTGGTCACAGTGGACACAGCATCTTTAAATTTTTTTTCCTTCAGCTGAGGGGGCCATCACTACAGCACATCATTCAGTATGTGAAAGTATGAAACATGTCATCATCAACTCATCACTTACTGTGTAAATAAAGACCAGTTCAATTATGCACTTTTTTACCACCTAACTTATTGATAACAGACATTCTTGCTTAATTATTGTTCCCAGTAATGACTTTGCTTGAATATGAATACAACGCTATGGCAAGTAAATGGTCTGTGGTCTGAATCCTGCTCAAGTCCACACGCCATTTTTTTTCAACCTTCAAAGGGATAATGTGTGTTTCCAATTCTCACCACCTGGTGTCGTCCTTTCAGGGCGCTTTGAACCCAGCTGCAAATGGAAGAGTACAGTTCCAGGTCTGATTTTTTTATGATAACGTGGGAACAACAGTTTAAAAGGCTGGACATTAAACCACAAAATTCAGAAGTAATGCCTGATCAAGGACATTGATGCTGTGGAGGGCTAAAAGTGTTCAAATTAAATAAATCCATCATTAAATGATTACTTAAATGGGTAATTAATTAAAAATATAAATAAATACACAAACAATTTATTAGATATGTAATTAATAAATGTGTCATTAAATAATTATGCATGAATTTCATGTAAAAACATGTTTAATTATTTCACTATTTGTTTAATTATTTTATGTTTCCTGTGCTGCAGTGCACCATGAATTTATTTTAACTGTCAGCCTAACCCATCAAAGTCATGGAAACAGGGCTAATACTGATCTAGTCAAAGCCACTGCTTTGGTCTGGAGTTGATTTGTTCAGTGAAAGTTTCTCAATTTCAAGTTTGCACATGCAAACATATTAATTCCTGCTTGGCAAGTACACGAGAGTCCAGACTTCAAAGGACGGCAACCATTTTATGATTAATATCTACAATGTCTTAAATACTGGACTGATTTTGAAGAAGGTGGTAAAGAAATGCACACCAGTATATTAAATTAAATATTACTGATTATTCAACTGTTGAGCAGATCTCTCTTGAAAAAGAAAAAAAAATTATACATGTCTACATAACTTTTGCTGCTCACTAAGAAAAAAATATACAAATCAGATTTTTTTAAAAATTCAAGCAGACTTCCATAACTTATAACATACAGCTGGTGTTTAGAAAACAGTTGAATAAATGTTAAAAAGCAGATAATTTGATCATTTCTGAAGGTGACGCGACATCACTTGTCAGGATATCCACAAACAGCATCAACTTGCTGGTGCTTGTGATTTCATTTAAAATGCAGTCCAGGATACTTGGCTGCCCCGAGTCCACACAACCACCAGTGACTGTGGCACCATGTTTTAACTTGCTGTGCAGAGTAACCAATCAGATATTAAGGTCTGTGGATGAGCCACAGTGACAGTGTAAATTATTTCATGTTATACTAAAGCACAAGAACCCTGAAATAATGAAATGTGTTTTTGCATAAATATAAGTTCATATTTAACATTTAATTATTTATTTAATTAATGTGTCTCTTTATTTCCAATTGTAATTCATTGATGACAAACTTAACTAATTATATAAGCATTTATTTATTTATATACTTCACTTTGGCAATTTTGGATCTCCACAAAGAAAGAGGGTCCACACAGGCTCTGACACAGAGAAAAACACTAAGAAGTTTAGGGTTGTAAGGTTAGACTAATAAATGTTTCGGAAAGCTAAAAATAATACAGAAGGTATGATTGTCCTGTTAAAGGTGATATCTGGAATGATTGTGTGATGTGATCTATTAGTAAAAAAATTATAATAAAATGAATGATAATGCAGTTTTCTACATTATGGACACAAGTTTCTTGAAAGGTAATTAAGACCCCCAACAAGCAGCAAAATTTAAAACTTGAGGGTTTTTTCGTTTTTTTTTAGGCATATTCAAGTTTGGATAAAAAAGTATAGAGATGTGCAAATCATGTAAAACTAAATACTTTATTGAACAACATTTTTTTAAGGCTCCCATTTTCCAAATACACCTCAAATACTAACCTCCCAACCTGGTAAAAACATCATCTTTGACTATAATTTTTTGAGGGTCAGCCAATACAGGTCAAATCATGAATTTAGGACAATTTACTACATAGATGTAATTGGTTTCCATGAAACTCAAAATAAACAATAACTAGTCATTAGTCAGCTCTACCTTGCTGACAAAAGACAAAATAAATATAAAAATATTTATATTTATTTATTTTTATAACTCGAATTTATATTTACTATATTTATAAAATTACAGCAACTTTTTAAAATAATTATCACAGAGCAATTCATTATTCAATATGTAGACATGGGAGGAATCAACCTGAACAAAGACAGTGTGTGTGTGTGCGTGCGTGCGTGTGTGTGTGTGTGTGTGTGTGTGTGTGTGTGTGTGTGTGTGTGTGTATGTGTGTGTGTGCGCACGCTGCCCCAAGTGTTCAAATTAGCACAGGGACCACTGTTGTCTTCACCTTCCACATCCTCTCTAGCTCTTGGTCTTTGTCGGGCGTCTCATCTTCCTTCCTTCAAAGCTGGCTTCAAATATATATCTCATATTCCATAGTAGAGAAGCATGGGGGGTTCCAGTAGTGTTGCCCCTACCCTATCCAGCATATATAACTTTGATTTGAAGTGAGACATAGTCAAAGGAAAAAAAATTAAAAATCCAAATGCAACAAGAATACACTTTTTATTCTGGTGACATTCAATTTAATACAAGTTTTCCCTTATACACACATTTATGTCTCTGTTGGCCAGTTTCAGTTGCAAGTCAGTGAACATGCATACTGTCTCTAATGTTCTCTGGTTGTCACTGGTATTTTTATGATTAATATCTACAGTGAAAGTAGCACATAATAGACCTAATTACTTGTGTTCTTTTAAAATATACATGACAATATTTAAATTTTAAATTAAATTTTAAATTAAAAGTACCAAAAGAAAACATAAAATCCAATAAATAGAATATATTCCTCAACCATATCTAATAGAAAGTTAATGAATGAGCAGATGAGTTATACACATGCATATGCTGTTAATTAATAATCTGCTCAATCCTGCTTCAACAATTTCTTCAAAGCTCCTTCTTAAAAACTCTCCCATCATTTTGTTTTCTCCACTTCAGCTGAAAATTATTAGTCACGTTCTGACTCTTTATCTTCTCGTTAATCTGTGAAAGAGAAAATATCCACAGCAAACTGATGAAGGTCAGAGTGCACCACAGCTCTTTATTTTTAAATCAATCTTTGTCTAATGTTGAGGTTTATCATATATAATAAATTATATTAAATTATAATTCTATATTATATAATTATTGTTATTGTTCTTAATATTTTTCTAAATTTTTTTGATCTTTGTGGAACAATTCAAACTTTGCTAAACTTTAATGTAAACTTAAAGCAGATGACAAAGATCTGCCAGACTTACTTGCTCCAGGATAGATTCTTCCACTGAAGGATCGTTAAGATCCAACATCGAGTCCTTGGGGCTGATCCTCACTTTAATGAACCTCAATTTTTTTCCTAATATATAGAGAAATAAAGAGAATCTGCTGTTTTGTTTGAGTTTCCCTCTTTGTTTAATAAATGAGATTATCAAAAACATAAAGATACATGATATATGATCTTATGACATTTACTCACTGCAGTCACAGATGAATGGATAACTTTGCCCGCAGTTCATTTCATCCCATTTACCAGATTCCTGCTTCGACAAAGCACCACAGGTTGTGGTTCCATCAGTCCAAACTGCTTTGCCTTTTTTCCAGTATCTAAATGAAGAGCTACTTTGGTCTGACCACACCCAGGGGTCTCTGAAGAGGCCAACCCACACTCTGCGGCCATTGGCTACATCCTGGACCAGCTCGTACTCGGCATCATTTCTTAGACTTGTCAGGTCTGTGTGGTTTGTTCTGCAGTAGTCCCGAGCCGTGATCCAATCGGATGTTTGTGGAGAGATGACATACTGCTGCACACCTTGTTTAGTTGCTAAGAGGACGAGCAGAATTTGCTTCAGTCACTCTCTTCAATTTCACAAAAGTGATACATTTGTCAGGTAGCGGCTGTGTTCAGGTTTAGTCCTGATTGGTCATATTTCTGCTTACTGTAGTTCAGTGATCCTCAAATCCAGGCCTCGAGGTCCAGTGTCCTGCAGGTTATAGATGTGTCCCTGATCCAACATACCTGAATCAAATGGCTGAATTACCTCCTCAGTATGCAGTCAAGTTCTCCGGAGTCCTGCTAATGACTTCTATATTTGACTCAGGTGTGTTGAACAGAGACACATCTAAAACCTGCAGGACACCGGCCCTTGAGGCCTGGATTTGAGGATCCCTGTTGTAGTTCATTTTATTTTAGGTTGCCTTTGTCTTTTTTTAAACTCACAAGTCATTCCATAAAAGCCAGTCCCGTCAATACTAGCAAATCTTTCTGATCTCATTTAGTCAGAATTTTGAACAATGTTTTGTTAAGATCACTTAAAAGGAGAACTGACATTTCGTCAATTAGCATGCAAACATACCTGTGACTGTGAACCTGACAAAAATAATATCTGCAAAATATGTCGGCAATGGGCTCAACTACAGCCTCTAGTGACTTGTAACAATTTAGTTGTACACACCAACAAGCAAACGAAGGCCTTACCACATAACTTACCATCAAAGCAAATAGAATATTGACTGGTTCCGCAGTTAGACATAGTCAGTGTCCCGTCTTGGAAAGAACCACAGTTGTAGTCAGTGTCTGAGCTCCATTTCAAATAACTGCTTTCTCCCTCCTTGTAGAAATCCTTGTCTGCCAGAGACCAATGCCAAGTCCAAGGCGTGCCCTTTGTAAGCCCAATCCACACAGCGTCATTGTATCTGTCTTTGACAGCTTCAAGGATCTTTTCCATCTCTGTCATATCATCAACGGTGGCCAGATCAAAACATTTCTCCCTGCAGACACTCTGTGCTTCATACCAGGTTTGAGGCGTTTGGAATAAGACAAAACGGGACTGTAAAGATCGAAAAGACAGCCCTGTGGAAGAAAAAGAGTCCACACTAAACAATTGTGACAAACCATTTTAAATCACACACTCAAAAAATATTTGACTTTAAATAATTTGATTACATACCAATTTTCCATATAACTTTCTCACTTAAGTACAGTGTTACATTTAATGGAATCTTGTCAAATGAAATGTACTTGATTGGTATATATTTGGTGTATACCAAGCATATTTTTCTTAATGATTAATTAATTATTTGAAGAAATTAACCATTGATTTTATATAAATTTTAGCTGAATTTTACTCAAAATTATTGCTTTGTGTTTATGAGGGGAAAAATCTTTCTTTTTTTTTTTTAGTTCACCCCTGCTGGTAATTACTTTTTAAATCATAAATAGTATTTTTTCTTGTCAAAATTATAGTCTTAGAATGGAAAGCTATTCAGCGTAATGTTGGATTAAGTAATTAAGATATTTACATTTCAATACCATTACAATAGATTAAAAATAATTGAAGAGGTAATAAAATTATTTGTTGTTGTTTGTCAAAATCTTGAATACATATTCTACTTGTCAGATTGTGATTATCTTTAGTTGCCATAATACATGTGACTACAGGAATCCTAAGAGTGGACAGTGAACATGATTGAAAAATAAAATGTTCATAATATAAGTAAAATACAGATATCTGTGATATCTATATCATTTCAACTATATAGCATTTAAATGTTATCATGGATTGTCAAAAGACATTAAATACAAAGTCTATTAATGAAGACCTCATTTTTCGGCTACTTTCTAGTGAAACTGAGATGAACACTTGCTGAAAGCAAAGACAAACCATTCAGAAACTTGACCTGATTTTTGACCGTTCACAAAATAAAAGCAGCAACACTGACCTGACAGTAGCAGAAATAGATTCAGGATCTTTGCCATAGTTGTTATGATTTCTTTAGAAATCGTCTTCAAATTTTCCAGGTGAAATTCTGTTAACAAAGAATTCTGTGAAAATTTTGGCCTCTTTGTCGGATATTTTAGAATATTTGATGTCAGACAGAAAAGAAAAGAAACTTACCAAATGATGGTTGGAGCTTGATGTGCCAGAGGAACATAACTTTTTGTCTTTTCCTTCTCTTTTAAACAAGTTATGTGCTTCCCACATCCCAATTATTCAAATGTTTCTCTCCCATAATGCAAAACAGCCCTGATCTTTGTTTTTGTGCTATAGTGTTAATCCTGGCCAGGGTGAAGCCATTGACACTGATGGAAATACTGTGCAAACTACTTCCCCAAAGTGTAATGGTTCATAACGCTTCAGGTTGCATGTTTGAATTCTGTTAAACATATTTTGACATTTAGTCATTTCAGTATGAATTCAATGGGACATCAGGATGAGCTTAACTCAGTAAAGTATTTTCAAGTGTATGTCAATAATTGTAGTTCTGATATGGTATTTATCCAGCAGGATGATCCATACAACAGAAGTGCTGGAACGGTTCTTTTTCTGGACAAAAAAATAGAGGTTAAATAAAAATTATAAAGTAGTTTGAAGCTGTATGAAGAATGAAATATTCAGATAAAATGACCTCGTGAGCACATAGATTTGCAAATAAAGTAAATATTCTATCATGGAGGATGTGTTCTTAGAGTTGTAGTTCACTGAACATTGTTTGAAATATGGATGATGGATGATGGATGGATGACAGCCTTTAACTAGCTCTGTTGAGATGAAATTGCAAGTCCATAAATGAGCAACAGTAGTTGTCACATCATAGTCAAATGGATTCTTGATAATGTCTCCAATTAAAACTCACAGCAATCTCAGGAAACACCAGCATTTAACATCATGCCCATCAAGTTTAAGACTCCCAGGATGTATCTCATGTGGTTTATCATGTGCATCATTGCCTTATCCTTTCATTCAGTTCCACATACAGTACCAGTCAAAAGTTTGATTGATCTGTCCAAACTTTTGACTGGTACTGTGTGTGCACTGGTTGTCAACTTTTACCAGATTTTTGACATCTAAAACCAAATGAAAAGACACAATGCTTTCAAAGACATTATGTTCAATGGATGGACAAAAGCCAACCCAGCAGATTTGACAATATGACAGCTAATTAACCCTTTATACCCCAATAGGATGACCACTTAAGAGTTGTACACTTCATCATCTCTTTCTTATTATTTCTTTCTCCTCGTCCTCTTCTTCATCTTCCTCCATCACCATCAGTGTTGCCAACTTAGTCACTATATTTAGCAGGTTTTCGGACCCATCCATCCTCTTATCCTGTTCAGGGTCGTGGCACGGGGGCTTGGGAGGGCTGGAGCCTATCCCAGCTGACATAGGGCGAGAGGCAGGGTACGGACCCCTCTAGCATTTTTTTTTTTCATAAAACTGTTGCTGTTATAGAATTTCGAAGTCCTAAGAAGGAGTTTCTTAACATGTTTAGCCTCTAGCCTGATGTATTATCACTGGCTGTAATACATCAGGCAAAACAGCATCAGACAATTTTCCTGATGCTGTTTTGCCTTGTTAATAATCTCTCCCCAGTAAATGATCAAGTTGACCTTGCATACTAAAGAAGGACTTCAGGCTTAGTGAAGTAATTTCAGGCGTAACTCTGGATTTCACTCTTATGACGGTGGTTCACGTCTTTATCTTTCTTTGCCATGGTAATGGTGTCTAGGAGGAACTTCAGTCCTTGACTTTTTCTCTGTTTTCAGAAAAAAAATGAAACCATTTCATTTTTCTGTGAAAGTTAAAATAGCAGTATTAGAGGGCACTAAAACACGGCACTAAGACTGATTCTTGTTGTCTCTGTAAAATCAGGACAAGTAACCAGTTTGGTTATATTTTTATACTGTAGCCTATACTGTACTCAGGGCTGGACTGGCAGTCGGGCGTGGTTTGACCCGTGGGCCGACAGATTTTTTTTCTTTCCTTTTTTTTCTAAGATACCGACCCTCAATTTAGAGGGGGCGGCCCATTGGCCCATGTCCAATATAAACAGTGGATGGAACCAATCAGGATATAGGATGAAAGCGGCCCCACCCTTTCTCTTCGTGGTGCAGAACACTGAAACTACTCCCGCTAGCAGTGTTGCCAAGTCCGCTTATTATAAGCGACTTTGGGCTTGTTTTTTCTAAAGTCGCTTGCAAATCTCGCGAGTCGCGGGATGCGGTTTTTTGGGCTTATTTTTGAACGTGGAGTTGCTTATTTGGGCTTGACTTTCTTTCCGAGTGAAACTCATTGATTAGGTATCGGTATCTCGCCGGCGCCCTATAATAAAGCAAAAGACGAGTGGCAGGTAGTTTGTCCCTTCCAAGCCCCCGTTTCCTGTTTATCGCTCCTGCACAAGTTGACCGGGCGCACACCCAAACACTCATAACAGCCCAGAGTGAGGAGGCAGCGTAATAATGAGCTCCAGTAAGCGGGGAAAATATAGAAAAAAATATAATAAAGAGTGGCAGAAAGAGAGCGCAAGAAAGAGAGACAATGGCGCTAAAAGTGGGTATGCACCCTATGCAATGCATAGGGGCGCCGCACAAGAGGGCTGCGCCAAAACGATGCGACGAAATTATTTCTCTAGTCGGCATTTTCTGTATTTAACAGCTGTGCGTATGAAATGATCAGTAACAGAGGACCGGCGCTGATTAGGCACCCCTGTGCTCCTTCACCTCCCCTCCTCCTGCCCCCCCCCTCCCCCAAAAAAATAAATAAATTGTGTCAGCATACACCTCTGAAAGTAGCTGCGGTCCTAATGGGAGACGTAACAAAGGCATTCCCCAGATTTTGCAAGTGTGAAATATGTGCTCACCATGCTGATTTAGTTCAACATGCTGATACAGTTGAAGCACACACACAAAAAAAACTGTGCACCCTTCTCTTCTATGAGGCTAAGAAGAACCATGGGTTTTACTGCTCCAAAACACAATGAGACAAAACAAAGAAGTGAGCCATACTGTTTAAAAGCGGCCTCAGGTTTACACAATGTTGTTGGTTTGCCAGTTGGGATTCTTTTGGGCTTGTTTTCATAGAGCTGGTTGCTTGTTTCTGTCGCAAGATCTGGCAACACTGCCCGCTAGTAGTTTTAGCGTTCAGGGCGTGTGTTAAAGGAGAGGCAATATGGAGAAACCGAATGGCAGAAAGGAGGAGCGGAGAAGTTACATGTGAAGAAATTTAAGATTGTCTCTGTAGATGCTACAAAATGTGTAAAGATCACAGACATGTTCACTGCTGTAGCCTCCACATCCTTTATAACAGCAATGCTGCAGCAACAGCACGCTGTAGGCAGAGCCGGCCCGAGGCATAGGTGACATATGCGGCTGCATAGGGCCCCCTGACCACCAGGGGGCCCCCAAGCTCGCCCACATTTGTCATGAAACTTTTTTGGTTTGTTTTAATTTTTTTACAAAGCCAATTTCCTAAAAGAAAGAAGACACTATTCTAACTGTCCAGATTTGTGTACTTGTAACAACACTAATATAATGAGTAGGCTACACTCTAATATTTCTGTCTCAGACTGATGCTAAAAAGCTGATTCATGCATTTATTACTTCTAGGTTGGACTATTGCAATTTGATATTATCAGGCTGTCCCTGAAAAGCCTTCAGCTGACCCAAAATGCTGCAGCTAGAGTACTGACAGGGACTAGAAAGAGAGCAGATTTCTCCATTGGCTTCTTTTCATTGGTTCATAGTCCCATATCACTCCAACAGAGCACTTTGCTCTCAGACTGCTGGCTTACTTGTGGTTCCTAGGATACTTAAGAGTAGAATGGGAAGCAGAGGCTTCAGCTTTCAGGCCCCTCTTCTGTGGACCCAGCTGGGATTCAGGAGACAGACACCCTCTCTATTTTTAAGATTAGGATGACTGTTGGGTTTTCTCTGTAATTATTGTGGGGTCTTTACCTTACAGTATAAAGTGTCTTGAGGCGGCTGTTTGTTGTGAGTTGGCGCTGTATAAATAAAATGGAACTGAATTGAAAAATTGAATTGTAAAAGCTGAAACTGTAATACATCCTAAAAAAAAATCTAGTCTGATTGTCTTGTAGTAGTGGAGCAGTAATACTGCTGATAAGTCTGTTAACTTACAGGTTCCATTTTTCCAGATTTTTCTCTTGGCTTTAAATAGACTTTATTTATATACATTTTTTCCAGGCTTATTGACCGCTCAATCCAAGCTCACATATTTATACTGTCAGGATTTGCTGTTGAAGGAATTTAAATAATAAGAGTGTGTATGCTGCTTAAGCCTTTAGGTTTCTGCATGTTCATTTATCAAACAGGAATGAGACAATACAACAGAATAAGGAGTCCAATTATTAAATTTAATAAAACCATTTCAAACAGTTTACAGATATGTGGACCAGACTGCATGCCATGCCCGTGTGAGATGGCATGAAGTACTGGCACATTCTAATTCAACTTACAGTTTCATATAGTCACAGCTTATCAGTCTTGATTACGTCATTATGCAAAACAGAATGTGGAAATCAGAGAAATTCAACAACAGGGTGATCTCAAAGTCTCCATTTCTATCATTGTGTAGTCTCCATCAGTGTGGTTCATTGTACAGTCAGAACACAAAGTTCATGATGACACGGAACATTACAAGCTTCTGTATTTTTAATCAGTTTTGTTTATCTTCCAATCAAAAACAAATTTCTCAGACAAGTAAATGTACTTAAGATATACATGTGGCATATATCATGAATATCCCTTCACTGTGTGGAGAGTAATTGTAGTTTTGTGGATCCAAATGCAGTTCACAGGAGGCAGAGGTTAGCAACATCTTTAATAATGAAGGTGCAAAGAAAGATAACTCAGAATTAAAATCCATTTTCTATTGCTTATCTGGGTTCAGGTCACAGTGGCAGCAGCCTAAGCAGAGCCCAGATTTCCCTCACCCTGGCCACCTGTCCCAGCTCATCCAATGGAACACCAAGTTGTTTCCAAGCCAGCCAAGAGATACAAAATGAAAACCAGGAGTTGCAAGGAATGGTAACTAAACTGGGAAACACACATGTGATGACAAAGGACAGGGGGAACCTGAGACAATAAATACAAGAGGTAATGAGTAGTGATGGGACTACTGTGCCAAGGTTTTGGAGCATGTGTCAAGAAATCCAGGAAGTCTTTTGTGAAGAGTGTATCAAGACTTGCTTCATTGCTTTATGTGATAGACAGGCAGAGTGTAGACTGCAAAGTTAAAATTTCATCTCGAGCAGGCCCAACAAACAACCTGCACAGGCATATGTGACCTATGTGTATCTCTGTCCTCTCTTGGTGGGGAATAAATCATGAGGAGCTGCTCAAGCTGTGGCATCAGTTGTCTTTAATTCTCCATCTGCATTTTCACACAATGAACACAGAGGTAAGGTGTCTCTGGTGAGTAAAACAAGCGCTCCTTGTCATCCATGATCCTCGCGGCTCTGAGGATTACCCATAATACCTTGCTCCTAAGGGTGAATGTAGTACAACTTTTGACCAGCAAATGGTGCCTTTTAGCAGGATTTAACACAAACCATTTTAACTACATTACACATATACAAACTGTTCATCCATCAGTGCAATTACAAGAACAAAACAGGGCAGGTCATCTAAAGAAGGAGAAACATGATCAACCCGTCAGAGGCCCTTATTTTTTCTGAGTGCCATTCATTTGTTTTATAATTATATATAAAGAAACATTTGATATAAAGTAAAATCTGAGGAGCCGTTTGGACGGCTCTTTAGGCTCAGCTCCCAAATTAGAGCCGGCTCTTTTGGCTCCCAAGTGGCTCCTCAGATTTTACTTTAAAAAATGTGTAAAATGCTCTTGATTTCCCATCACTAGTTGCACTGAATGAGGTCAGTTTGGGATTTATGCAGATTATGTTAAAGTTCTAACCAGCTTGTTGAGTCCCAGCTAACACCATGCCATGTGCTCTTGTTTGTCTCAGTCAGCTAAATTTAGGAAAACTGGTAGATTTTAAAATTGCACATTGTAGGAGAAACTCGATGAAACAAGCAACACTCTGCTTCACCACTCCTGCCTGCCCATTCACTTAAAAAGAGAATGGCCATGAAGTGTATACTTGTAGACATTAAGTTAATGCTGACTATGAGGTAGGCTGAGCTGGACCTCGAATAAACAAGTTTACTGCCTGGACTTTGACAAGCTTGACTGTTTTATCATAATTTGTCAGTTGTACTGATCAGTACACATCATGTGGAGAGGTAAATTGTGTGTGTTCTCTTTATTTCCAGTCATAGGATTTCCACCTGCTGTCCTGCACACTGAAAAAAAGGAAACTGGCCTCTGTTGGATCTATCTAACCATCTTTTTAGTTACTTTAACATTGCTGTTTCATGTTCTGAAAGAAAATGTAATTTTGTTGTGTAGATGCCACATTATATGAAGAGTTTGTGTCTGAACATGTTCAATTCATTTTGGAATAAAATGAATCAATCATTAACTTAAGTTCTTTCTCCTCCCCTTCTATTGCATCTGCATCAGTGGTGCATGTGTGGATGTATCCCAGAATGCATTTCAAATAACAGTCAAACCTAACAATAGCAGAGTAGACCATAGACATTAATGCGTAGATGCCTCGTTGACTGGGCTGGCCCGTTGATGTGACGTGACCATGTGTCCGCCATATTGGAACAGGCAAAGCTGTGCTCTGAATTAATACAAATAGGATTTTAAAGCACATTTTAACAATGAATTTTACATTAATGCCCCAGCTTATTTAATTCACACACACACACACACACACACACACACACACACACACACACACACACACACACACACACACACACACACACACACACACACACACACATTAAAGTTAATGGGAAACAGGTACCAAAAACAATGTATTGATCCCACACATCAGTAATTCCCATTTCATCAGCTGTAAAGTAGTGCAGAAAAACCCAATGTATGTATGTTACACTTTATTAATATATGAATAACACTAAATGTGGATTAACCCCCTCCACACATAAGAAATAAACATTTTATTTTCATTTATTTTTTGGCCATTTGGACGCAACAAAAATCATTTTAAATACCACACATACACACAGTTTATGCACACTACTGACATTTTTCTGTTTAAGTAAGACCACTAAAATTTATCAAAAAGAATGCTTTTGCACATTTTTTTCCCTATTGTTGCCACGCTGTAATTGTATGGTTTTTAGTTTGGCAGTGTGGTGCAGTCTCAGCTTGTGGAACACAGAAACAACAAGTGACTTCAGGACATAGTGATGGTTATCAATTCCACACTGTGTTTCCTAGACCAACCACATCCTCAGCTCCAACATCAGCCCGTACAAAATGGTTGATATAGGACAGGTTGAGAGCTTGCCCAGACACAGACTGGCGAATGAAATGCTCAGCTGATCTGATTACCCTCAAAGTCCCCTCAGATGGAACCATTAGCCCCCCCTTTGTTTTTTAGTCGGAGTAAGTGGTAGCTCAGAACAAGTGATGCAGGTACAGCATCAGTGACCAAGCTACCACGGCACACATCACACAACAGCTTCTTTAAAATTTGCTGAACCACAAACCCAGAGATGTAGACAATGGCATTGTCAACAAGGGCACCAAAGCGAGTTGGGAGATAACTGTGGTCACGCACAATTGCAGAAGTGTTTGCAAAAGGGGATGGCAGCTCTTTGGTTTCTTCTGCTGTGGAGGAAGATGGCATTTCTAAAGCTGACAGAAACAGAGTCGCATCCTGTACTGCCACATTTCCGGATGCACTTGGAGGCACTCCACACTGCACCATCAGGCGATGGAAAATGGCTTGGAACTGGCCTGCTGAAGGGTTATTGTTCCAGCCCCCTGAGAAAACATAAAAGCACAGACTCAGCATTTTCACAGATTACTTAGTTGGACTTAACTTTATCTGAAATAAAACTAAAATAAACTAGAAAAAAAAGCATTTCCTGAAGAAAATGCACTGTGAATGCTGCAAGCTGAAAGATTGCAGCTGAAATGCTAAGAAATGCTTCAAAGAGCTGAAACTTTATTTGCTGAATGAGCTTCAACAGCTGAACTGCTGGATAGCTGAAATGCTTGGCTTTATTTTAAAGCTTAAATGGTGTCTCTAGCTGACTGTATGCTGAAGTTATTTTATTTCAAAGCACAGCTGAACAGCTGGACTGCTGGACAGCTGAACTGCTGGATAGCTGAACAGCTGAATAGCTGAAAGGCTGAAATGCCCCAAAGAGCTTAAATCTGGCTGAAAGAGTTTAAGCTGGTGAATGAATGCTCAATGGAAAATTTTTAAAGTCTGGAGTAAAATAGGACTTGAACCTGCTCTGTCTGCTTCTTGTGCATTGATGGTCCCCTTTTCTACCACTGAGCCAACAGTAGTGTCACACAAGCAGTGAGATTTGCATGCATACATATTGGAGAGCTCTGCCAAGCTGTATGCTTGTAAATGCGCCAATTGAAAACACCTGCCAGGTGCACTGCTTACCTGCTGAGATGCATGCGCTCTGTCAAATTTGCCTCGGGGCACCTATCAAATAACTGCTTCTAAGTCAAAAACCGTAGCTTCTATCAAAATCATTTTTGAACTGTGAGTGTCACAAGGACCTGCTCTAAACAGTGGTGTAATTGTTCTTTTCCTGGGCTCAAAAGTGTGGCCGTGGGAGCAGTTTAAAAGAGGTGCTTATTTCTGCTTTGGAGAAAATCAGCTCTCTGAAATTACTATGGAGGTTAATGAAGGAGTTGGAAGGTACTCCCTCTGTTTGAACACTTACAGTTTAAAAAGTGTACATTTGACAGGGTTTAGAGACACATTGTTTGAAAGTAGAGAAGCAGCTCTACATTTTGAGCATAAAATGATGGCTGTAGCGCAAAGAGTGTGGACACAGTGGCAGTTTAAAAATAAATTTTCCACCTGAAAGTTTTGAAGTCTCCCACTCTACTAATCAGGCTCCCACTCTAGCAAACGCAATACACAACCATTATAAACTCTGAAACGGCTGAAAAAACACCTTAAACTTAAACGCTCACTGTGCTTAAACTGTAAAAGATTTTGAAACACCAAGTAATAGCTGAATAGCTGAAAGGCTTAGCTTCATTTTAAAGCTTAAATGGTTTTTCCAGCTGAAAGTATGCTGAAGTTATTAGCTTTTAAAGCCTGAAAGGATTTGAAAAGGATTTGAAACTTCCCCATTAATTTTGAATGGCAAACATGAAGATTATAAAAAGTTCAATATCTTAAAAAGTATAAAGGTTACAAAAAAGAAAAGTAAAAGCATAAATCTCCAGAACAGGCTGAACGTTTTGATACCAGAACCGTGTCTGTAGCCCAAACGCTGCTTGAGTTTTTAGCGACCGAAGGTTTTTGGAGTACAAGAACAATACTTTTTGCAGCATTCACAGTAATGAATGCTTTGCAGCATTCACAGTAATAAAGCAATATATTATTGTCTATCTGAGAAAGTAATGACAACACTGTTAAAAGAAGGGCATGCATGCATGAATACAAACAAACCAAAAGTGAAAAAACAAAAACTGAAATTCCAACCTGATGCCCTGATTGAATTGAAGAGCAGCTCCAAGTGATCTTGGCTAAAGCTATAGGTGCAGATATACTGCTGTCGCTGTTCAGGAATCATCAACATCAGGGTGTCAATGTTGATGATAAATCCCAAGACAGATAGGTACCTTCACAAGAAATTGTTTTGTCAATGTTATCGTCACAGAGAAAATTTACTTCAAGACAAAAATGAATTACTAACATTTATAAATTTGAAAACAACGAGGAACAATAATGTAACAAAAGAAAACAGAAAACAAGGTTGTTATACATACCACAGTGATGCCTGAAAAACTGAAGTCCAACAGAAACAAAACAGAAAACTGAAAAAACATCAGAACCAGAGAACAGAGCATCATATGAACATATGATATGGAACAATAGAACAGAATAGGTCTGGACGATTAAAATAAGATAAGTCTGTTAAAAGATATTCTTGCTCTCTGCCCTCCAGCAAAGAGCAGTATTGTGTGAAAGCACCAGTTGTCATCTTTACAATATTCTGTCAATATCATTACAAGTTTCTGGTCAAAATTTAAACTTGACAGTGCAGTGAGATGAGCTACATTTATGGTGTGTAACTAATTTCATTTAAATCACCCAGCTTAGAACAGGACATCATTTGAACGTGATGCCAGAAACATGCTCAAAATTTTCCTAAAACCTCTTTGACCGATGAAGGGCTGCACCATTTGCCAGCACCAAACTCATCAGGTAGTCCCTGCCTTTCACCAAGAACTGGACTGTTTCATCCACACCACCCCACATGGCTCTCAATGTCTAAGATGTAAATAAAATTGAGGAGCAGGCTGCAGTGAACAGACAAGTGGGGCCACCTCAGCAGCTCCACACACTAACCACTGTGTGATGTCTGCCCCCCAAGGCCCTAGGTGTACTATGATGTGTTGTGAGTTGTATGATATAATTAAGAGGAATACGTCGCAGCGACAGAGAACTTCATAGAATCTGAGGGTTTTTTCTAACTCCTGATCCACTCCATTCCAGTAGGTAATGCAGCTCTAAGCTGGTTTGTTCAACCGCAGACCCACAAGAAGAAGAAGACGTCCGAAAACTGTAATGCAGCTAATGTGGGTTGGATCGGATTGCATTTTTTTATTTCTTTCCGATATCTGATCTAGTAATTTAGGCCAGTATCGGACCCGATACCGATACTGAATATCGGATCGGCGCATCCCTAGTTATGATGCTTAACTTTAATTTCAGGAGTTTGCTTATCACAGGAGCACTTCCAGCCTTCGTTGTTCTGTGTAGTAGACTGGTGGGAAAATAAACTAAATTTTGAAGTTTAAGCTTATGTATATTGATTCATTCATCAACCAAACTTAAATTAATATTTATCATGTTAAATATTTAAATGTGATTAAAATGCGATTAATTTTGATTAATTAATTACAAAGCTCCTAATTAATTAGATTAATTTTTTTAATCGAGTCCCACCCCTAATATATATATATATATATATATATATATATATATATATATATATATATATATATATATATATATATATATACACACACACACACACACACACACACACTCCAGTTGATGAAAACACGTAGGGTGGCTGTGGCCCAGGAGGTACAACAGGTCATCTAGTAATCCACTAATTGGACAGTTGGTGGCTCGATTCCTGGCTGCTCCAGTGTGCATGCCAAAGTATCTTTTGGCAAGAACCTGAACCCCAGATTTTTCAGGATGAATGCTAAATAGAAAGTACTTAGATATAGAAAACAGTGCTTGTGTGAATGGGGGAATCCAAACATGTTGCATAAAGTGCTTTGAAGTGCTCAACTAGAGTAGAAGGGAAAAGCGCTATATGAGAACTAGTCCATTTACATAAATTACAAGAATAATATAAGAGATAAAATAAATACAGTATTTGCCCTCAACAAACTTAAGAACCTTTTCCATCTTTTTTGTTGTCAAAGGTTGTCAAAGGTGAGCAGGTCAATGCATTTCTCTCTGCTTGAGCTCTTTGCCTCATACCAGGTTTTTGGGAAGGCACACAAAAATAAGGAACACATCCCTGTTGGAAAAAGGTCATATAGTATGTCTGCATAACAAATAGCTGCTTAATTCTGAAATTAAGAGAACCAAACAACAAGTGTGCAATAGTTGTAGCAAATTTTATCATAAGAGAAGTGATTTACTACCCTTAAAACTTCAGGAAACCTGAGGACAAAATGATATGTGACAGAGCTTACAGAGATACTGGTTCTTCCAGCATATTACAGCTGGCACAGGGTAAGATACTGGATACACCCTGGACAGGTTGCCCATCTGTTGTGATGCTAACACATGGAGACAGACAACCATTCATTCGTTTTAGAATCACCAATTAACCTAACCCCATGCATGGCTCTGTACTGTGGGAGGAAGCCAGAGTACCTGGATAGAACTCCTGCAGACACCGGGTGAACATGCAGACTTCATACAGAAAGGCCCCAGAATGGACCTTCTTGGTGTGAGTTGAAAGTGCTGACCATCACATGGTTGAAAATAAAATAAAACTGGTCATTTAACAAGTTCATAAAAGTCTGAGCTTCCATTCATTAGCCTTTAAATGGATTTGTATAATGCTTTTCTACTCCTGTTGCTCCTGTTGCTCAAAGTGCTTTTTACTATTTTTTTCTTTTTTACTAATTTCTTATAGTTTTTTTTAACATTTTCACCCAATCACACACATTCATAAAAGCACATTTTTTGCTATACCTAAGCTTTGGCTAATATTTGTTGGGGTTCAGCACTTGCAGACTGAGGGAATCAGAGGAATCGATCCACCAACTGTCCAACTGGTAGTATTCACAAGACCTCACCACAGGTTTATTAAATATTATGAAATTTAAAAATGGAGGTTTGACATTAAGGAAGAGAATGGAAAACAGTCATACTTCATGATCCGTCCCAGAATGACATTTTTGAGCAGCGTCAGTGTTGTAAATTTCTTTGTTTACACTGAAGTTGTTACTGTGCTAGAACATAATGAGATCAAAGAAACCTCTGAAAGGAAATTCAAAATGACTCATCATGAAAAGAGAACAATAGTGCTCAGAGAACCCTACTGGACCTTCACAAGACTAATTGTAAATGTGATGATAAAGATGTACACAGGTCACCCACAGCCAAATACCCCCAGAAGGTTAGACAGGTGCTGATATAAAAAATAAAAAAATATATGTGTGCATGCCGTGTCTTGGATGGATGTGTTCTTGGAGAAAAAATCCTGGCTGACAAAGTCTTAATGCATATATACAAAGTTTATTACAAAAACAGACAGTGTCAAAACAGGCGCTTTTTTCCTAGCTACCTGGGAGAGGATGCCCAATCTTCCTAACTCAGCTCAACAAAGGGATCACACAGGTTATATAGTATTCGCAAAACCCCCACATCCTAACTTTCCATATATGGCTATGAAAACAACTTCGACCACTAATCTATAGCTGGACATATGGTCAATTCCTTATATGGAAGCAAGAGAGCATGCAAAGGGTCCTCTCTGCATTCCTTTTGAGCTGAGGCCAAACCTTTATGTTAAATTCAGGTTACCCTTTTACACAAATCAATAAAGGCCTAAAGGAAAGAGACCATATATGCATATATAGAGTTTAACATAGCAGTACAGACACCACATGCACACCCTTAATAACAAAATGGTCAGTAAGTGTGTATGCTTTGGACATGAACTCAAAACAGTTGGTTCTTAATCAACTTTTCAGGACTAATTTATTTTTGGAACTTTACATTTTAATACAATAACTTGTAAAACAGATCTTTAAAGAAAACACAGTACTGTATAATCATAACATTTATCCTATACACAGTCCTGGGATATATTGTGTTGTTAAAATACATTTCATGACACACACACAGACATATATATATATATTAGGGCTGGGCGATATGGACCAAAAGTAATATCTCTGCAACATTTCAGGATTTCTGGTTTCCAAAACTCTCCGACCTCACCAGAAAAAGTTCTTCAATTTGTCAATAGTTGCTTTTGGGGAAAAAGTCGCCAATGGGGTTTGAAAAGCCACTAAATCTGGCAACAAAGTCATTAGGTTGGCAACACTGCCATGTGGTCGCTTCCTGCATGATTAACGCGGAGAGAGGCAGGGCAGTGTGAAGCGGTGCAGAGGCAAACTGGGAGACGGGAAAGGTGAACTGGTGGAGCTACAAGTATGATTGTAGAGTGAACTAGACTATATTGATATAAACAATATTGTCTCATATCGCGTATGAAAATATATCGATATTTTTTGAAAACTGACATATTGCCCAGCCCTAATGTATATATATATATATATATATATATATATATATATATAAAGAAAACACAGTACTGTATAATCACAACATTTGTCTTATACACAGTCCTGGGATTTCATGATTTAACATGCTTTTTTTTTTTTACCAATATATTTATTGACTTTTTGCATATATGAAACATAGAAAACATACATTCGAACAATAAACACCCCCCACCCACAATCCACAGTCTGGGTATAAAATTAAGATGAAATAAAATTAAATGAAAAATTAAATGAAAAAAAAAAAAATATATATATATATACACACACACATACATATATATATATTAGTAGTATTTTGAATTCTATTCTAGATTTAACAGGGAGCCAATGAAGAGAAGCCAATATGGGAGAAATCTGTTCTCTCTTTCTAGTCCATGTCAGTACTCTAGCTGCAGGATTTTGAATCAGCTGAAGGCTTTTCAGGGAGCCTAAAGCAGCCTGATAATAATGAATTACAATAGTCCAGCCTAGAAGTAATAAATGCATGAATTAGCTTTTCAGCATCAGTCTGAGAAAGGATACAGTGGTACCCTGATTTACGAGTGTCCCAACTAACGAGTTTTTTGAGATACGATTGGTCGCTTGGTCGAATTTTGGCTTCATGTTACGAGCAAATATCTGAGTTACGAGTGAGCGAAAATACACTATCCGCATGTTCTGTTTGTTTTTTTTTTTCCTCTCGCTGTGCACTCAGTTTTGTCGATGGCTGTTGATATGTTTGATTTTTTTTCACATTTACTTTGGAACATTTCCTTTTTATTAACCATGGGTCCAAAGAAAGTGAATGCCAAGATCAGTGCTGAAAATGATGATGACCATGGATATAAAGCACAAAATTATCGAAAAACATGAGCGAGGTGTGCGTGTTGCTGTCTTGGTGAGGGTAAGAGTGTGCCCAAAAAAAAGGCAAAAGAAGGAAGAGAAGATTACGTGAAGTGAAAAAAAGGAGCATTAAGTTTAGCAATCTCCTCCACTTTCATCTCTGCAAACATCTAATTTCGTTATGTCTTGACGTATAATGACAATAAAATCTTCTTGATTCTTGATTTTTGTCTTTCATTTAAAGCCAGTTTATTTCTTTACATTCTCTTTTGTTATACTGTATACAGTATTATTTTTCTACATTATTTGTTTATAAAGGCATTTTCTTATTAATGAACGTAAAAAAAAATATGTAGTGGTTTTTTGAAACAAAGAAGATGAGGTTCATTTTCCCACAGATTTCTATGTAACCTGACTTGTTTTTTTCAATTCGTTTCCTGCTTACTATTAGAAAGACTGCTTACTATTATTTTCTAAAGTTGAGTATTGATTTTGTCTAGGAGTTTTAGAAAGTTGTATTTGTAAATGGCAACTAAAAACAAATTGTGAAACATAATTTCTCAAAAATAAATACAGATGTTATCAAATCCAAAAAAATGTATCTGCTGTTCAGTATAAGATTATATCTATATAGCATGTTTGTCGTCGTGATTCATCTCTTTTCAGCCACTTCTTTAAGGTTCTTTGACGAAAACTCTTCCATCAGATTGTTCTGTCCACTTTAGTTGAACACCAGTCACATTCTTATTCCTTAGCCACCGGTTCATCTGAAAATATCCATATTTACATTTACCAGAGCAAAAATGACAGGAAGGAGGCACAAAGTACTTATTTCATATTTTAGACATCTTGGATATTTTTTAATATTAACACACTGTGTGTGTGACTAATATACTTCAATATGCACTATAAAAATAATGGCAGTAAATACCAATACAAAAGTGAATATAAAAGTGATAAAATTTCCAAACACCCAGGCCTAAGATGTACAGGTGCTGGTCATAAAATTAGAATATCATGAAAAAGTTGATTTATTTCAGTAATTCCATTCAAAAAGTGAAACTTACTTTACTTTATTTATTTTTAAAGCACTTTAAAAAACAGCAACTGCAACAAAGTGCTGTACAATAAAAAAGGGCAAAGCAACAAGAACAACAATAAAAAAAACAGCAAATACAAAATTAATAAGATTTCAAAGTATACTAAAAGCCAGTGAATACAAATGTGTCTTTAAAGACGTTTTAAAAGTTGACAATGATGGGGCACTCCTGATATGTAAAGGGAGATTGTTCCATAAAATAGGGGCAGCAATGCTAAAAGCTCTATTGCCTCTGAGCTTTAACTTAGATCTTGGGACCTGTAGCTCAGTAGGTAGAGCAGGTCACCTACTGACCGGAAGGTCAGCGGTTCGAATCCTGGCTACTCCAGGCTACATGCCAATGTATCCTTGGGCAAGATACTTAACCCCAAGTTGCTCTCCGACCATTCTGTCGGAGTATGAATGCGTGTGAATGTTAGTTAATTTAAAAAAAAAGCTTCATAAAAATGGAAGTGCTTGTATGAATGGGAGTGCATGGGTGAATGCACAGGTTGTATAAGCGCTGTGAGTGCTCATATTGAGTAGAAAAGCGCTATATAAGAACTAGTCCATTTACCATTACCTCAAGTAGCAGCTGATCTGAGGCAGCGAGTTGGGAGATAAAGAGTTATTAGCTCAGACAGGTACGATGGAGCTAGATCATGAAGACATTTGAACACAAATAAAAGAATTTTAAAACAGACTCTGTAGTGAACTGGTAGCCAGTGTAGAGAAGCCAAAACAGGAGAAATACTCTCCCTCCTTCCCACACCAGACAGGAGCCGAGCTGCAGCATTTTGAATCTGCTGAAGTCGTCTGAGGGAGGACTGACTGATACCAAAATAAAGGGCATTACAGTAGTCGAGCCTAGTAGTGATCATAGCATGGATCACCAACTCCAAGTGCTGCTTAGAAAGGAGGGGCTTAACCTTAGTTAATTGTCTTAAATGATGAAAGCAAGAGCGGACTACTGCCCCAACCTGGCGATCAAATTTCAGTTCACAGTCAAGTTTGAAGCCCAGGTTAGACACAGTCTGCTTTAAGTAAGGGGCTAAGGGTCCCAGGTCAATTTGAGATGAATCCTGCAGGCTACTCAGACAGAACACTATCACTTCTGTTTTATTTCTATTAAAGCTTAAAAAATGAAGGGCCATCCATGCTTTAATGCCCTCCAAATATAGCAATAATGATTTAATCGAGGAGGCACCTCTCTTTAAGGACATATACATTTGAATGTCGTCTGCATAGCAATGGAAGGAAATTCCATGCTTCCGCAGAATTGAGCCCAAAGGCAGCAAGTAGAGAGAAAAAAGCAGTGGGCCAAGAATTGAGCCCTGAGGAACCCCACAAGATAATGGGGCAGGTAAGGTTTAACAGATATAGACCTGCCAGACAAATAGGAACAGAACTATTTTAAAACAGTACCATGGAAGCCAACATGGGTATTTAAACGGGACAATAAGATACTGTGGTCTATTGTGTCAAAAGCGGCAGATAAGTCTAAAAGCACAAGGACGACATAGTTCCCAGAGTCATTAGCCCTAAGAACATCATTTAGAACCCTTACCAAGGCCAATTCGGTACTATGCTGAGCTTTAAAACCAGATTGAAATGGCTCTAAAATGTTGTGTTGGTCTAAAAAAGGCTTTATTTGAGAAAGGATGACTTTTTCTAGTATTTTGAATATAAAAGGCAGTTTGGAGATAGGCCTGAAATTAGCCAAAACAGTCTGGTCAAGGCTAGGCTTCTTAAGAAGAGGCTGTATCACCGCGTGTTTAAAACTCGCAGGGACATCACCTGACAGCAGGCTACAATTTACAATGGTGAGTATAGAGTGCCCAATACTAGGGAAGACGTCCTTATAAAAGTAAGGGGGAATAATATCATGAGGAGAGCCCAATGGTTTCATGTGTTCAACTATGATTTTTAAAAAGCTCAATTCTACTGGCTGAAACCTATCCAGAATGGCCAAACATGGGGCCAAACAGGCAGGGTCATTTTCAGGTAACACAATAAGAGATCTTAAATTGGACACCTTGCCAGTAAAGAAATTCATAAAATTGTCGCAGGTTAAACCGCCCATCTCCCCAAACAAGCACAGTGAAACATTAAGAACAGAGTCAAAGAGTTTTGAATAAGACACGCAGATTATGTTGATGAGAGAGAATAATCTTGGACAGGTAATCCTTTTTGGCCTCCTTAATGGAACTTTGATAAAGACGCCAATATTTCCTGAGAAGCAGGAAGGAGGCTTGCAAATTGTTATTCATTCATCACACACAGACTGAAATATTTCAAATGTTTGTTTCTTTTAATTTTGATGATTATAACTGACAACTAATGAAAAACCCAAATTCAGTATCTCAGAAAATTAGAATATTACTTAAGACTAATACAAAAAAAGGATTTTTAGAAATGTTGGCCAACTGAAAAGTATGAACATGAAATGTATGAGCATGTACAGCACTCAGTACTTAGTTGGGTTCATTTTGCCTGGATTACTGCAGCAATGCGGCGTGGCATGGAGTCGATCAGTCTGTGGCACTGCTCAGGTGTTATGAGAGCCCAGGTTGCTCTGATAGTGGCCTTCAGCTCTTCTGAATTGTTGGGTCTGGCGTATCACATCTTCCTCTTCACAATAGCCCATAGATTTTCTATGGGGTTAAAGGTCAGGTGAGTTTGCAGGCCAATGAAGAACAGGGATACCATGGTCCTTAAACCTGGTACTGGTACCTTTGGCACTGTGTGGAGATACCAAGTCCTGTTGGAAGATGAAATCTGCATCTCCATAAAGTTGGTCAGCAGCAGGAAGCATGAAGTGCTCTAAAACCTCCTGGTAGACGGCTGCGTTGACCTTGGACCTCAGAAAACACAGTGGACCAACACCAGCAGATGACATGGCACCCCAAACCATCACTGACTGTGGAAACTTTACATTCTGTGCTTCTCCTCTCTTCCTCCAGATTCTGTGACCTTGATTTCCAAAGAAGGTGCAAAATGTATTTTCATCAGAGAACATAACTTTGGAGCACTCAGCAGCAGTCCAGTCCTTTTTGTCTTTAGCCCAGGCGAGACGCTTCTGACGCTGTCAAGAGTGGCTTGACACGAGGACTGCAACAGCTGAAACCCATGTCTGCATACGTCTGTGCGTGGTGGTTCTTGAAGCACTGACTCCAGTCCAGTCTTTGTGAATCTCCCCCACATTTTTGAATGGCTTTTGTTTCACAATCCTCTCCAGGGTGCAGTTATCCCTATTGCTTGTACAGTTTTTTCTACCACATCTTTTCCTTCTCTTTGCCTCTCTATTAATCTATTAACAGATCCACAGAGGACGCCATCGCTGTAGCTCTCCACTCTGTGTTGAGCCACTTGGAGCAGCAGCAGAGCTACGCTCGCATGCTCTTTGTGGATTACAGCTCAACACATTCAACACAATCATCCCGGACATTCTCACCACCAAACTGCACACCCTGGGCCTCCCCCCTCTCACATGTTCCTGGATAAAGGACTTCTTAACCAACCGGCTCCAGACTGTGAGACTTGGCCCCCATCTCTCCTCCACCCGCACACTGAGCACTGGCTCCCCACAGGGCTGTGTGCTGAGCCCCCTCCTGTACTGCCTCTACACCCATGACTGCAGTCCGGCCCACAACAACAACCTCATCGTCAAATTTGCTGACGACACCACAGTGGTTGGACTCATCTCAAAGGGAGATGAGGCAGCTTACTGAGAGGAGGTCCTGAAGTTGACAGCCTGGTGTTCGGAGAACAACCTGCACTGAACACCTTGAAAACCAAAGAGATCATCATCGACTTCAGGAAGCACAGGACTGACCCAGCTCCCCTCTACATCAACGGCGAGCGTGTGGAGAGGGTCCACACCTTCAGGTTTCTTGGTGTCCTCATCTCTGCTGATCTCTCTTGGTCAGATAACATCACAGCTGTTATCAAGAAGGCTCAGCAGCGACTTCACTTCCTGAGGGTCCTCAGGAAGAACAACTTGGACTCAAACCTGCTGCTGACCTTCTACCGCTCATCCATTGAGAGCCTGCTGACGTACTGTATCACAGTATGGTACGGCAGCTGCACTGAGGCAGACAGGGTCAGGCTTCAGAGGGTAGTCAAGACAGCACAAAGAATTGTTGGCTGCCCTCTCCCCTCCCTGATGGACATCTACACCTCCCGCTGCATCAGCAGAGCCAGGAACATCATCAAGGACAGCTCACACTGTTGGGATTTATTTTTATCAACCATACTGATATTTAAAGTTATTATTCCTACTTCTGTTTATTTGCAACTAAACTGCTTTCTACACTGTAATAAATGCATATTGTGGTCTAAAAGTAGTAGGAAGATTTGAGGCCTGTTTGAGTTGCTCTTATTTGTGTTCAGGGCCCTAGAAGCTCTGCTACCCCTCCCTAATAGTCTGCTGTCACCCAGCAGGCACTCTCAGACCATCCTCAGAGCATACTCATCTTCTGCCCTAGCCCCGTGATGAACCTGTTGCTCATTAAATTCATGCTAAGGGGTCTTAACTCATAAAACTGCCCGATTTTGGGTTCGTGTACAGGACACCAGTCATCCTGTTTGCCCATTTTTTGATTTATACTGGATATAGGGATAATTCTGTCCAGTGAATCTAGCCGAAGGCTAACTTGCTTGTGTAGCACGGCCAAAAACTTTGGAAATGCAAATCAAGAAAGTATAAATCTGTCCATGCAACAGGTCCGGGGGCAAACTGGGCCTCATTTTCGTCCTCATATCTGGTCCTTCTCCCTCGTATCTGGTCAAGTGTATGTGTGAGGAGTGTAAATCCTTCTCCAAGAGTGCCTTAGGATGGCCTCAAGGAGGTTATGGCTGACAATTAATGTGATGAATTTTTCTTACTGTCTTGTTGATGTATTGAAAATGCTCCGGGATGTTTATGCCCTTTCAGATAATGACAGTAGAATTAATGGCAGTTTCTAATGAAAGTTTGCAAAGTGCAGACTCAGCACAAATCGTAGACAAAGAAAGGGAAAGAGTATAAATACCACGGTTTGAAGAGGAGAAGGGAGAGAGGAGAAGATGTAGTGACTGTCTTTGTCCGTGCTGTCCGTTTTTCCAGCAACTACTAAGGCACAACCTCCCGGGAGGGCTTCTTGCTTCTACTTTTTGCTTTTTGTCCTTTGTTTTTTGTGTTTGTATATTTCTAAGTACTAGTAACTTTTTTGCAACAGAGCTTGCTCATCGCCATGGATCATTTGGACAGTTTGATTTTATTTAGACTCACACTTAATCCCTGCACGGGCTCTCCTCGGTCGGAGGGAGTGATGAGGAAGCCGGGGCATGATCAACAGGTTCTTTCTTCCTTTCTGTTTCTCTCTGTGTGTAACACAGTCTTCATATGCTACTGTCTGTGTTTTTAACTATTTGTGTGCTCCTAAGATGTCTAATAAAAAGCCTGCATTGGAACCTGCTCAACACTGTGATTTGTTGGTAACTATGGTTTTAATTGGGTTTTAATTTGCAGTCAAAAAGGAACATGGAGACCCCTAAAATGTATCCTATATTATTTGGTGCTGCGAGCAGGGTTTGAGGTAATAAAGATGTCAGCGTCCAACGATCGTGCGGGTTTTTGCCGGCTGCTCAGAACGCACCAAAGCCGCGGCCAAAATTCAGTAAAGCAGAGTTTTTCTGCAATAAATTTGGTGCAGTTTGAGAGGCAGTGAGAGCTCTGCCCGGATCGGAGGAAATCACCTCCTAAAGCAAAGCTGTCATCTTACCTTCAAATAAAGAACAAAGTGTCTCCACCAAGCTGATAAAGGATAAAATGTTGCATTTTTTAGATTAATGATCACTGGTTGAGCAGGTTTCTGTGTTGTGTTATGTCTTGCATGTTTTAACTGGAGAAGTGTACTGCGGAGGCAGAGTAAATGGCGCCTTGTGTGTGTGTGTAACCGGTTTGTGTGTGTGAGAGTGACTGAAATCGCTGCGGTGTGTGGAGTTTTGTGTGTTTGTCTGTCTTGTCTTGGTTGATCTGTGTTAATGGTATTGGATAATATAGCGCTATAGTCCGTCACGGGGGTTACCGCCGGATTCGTCTTGCCCGAACTCTTTTTCGGGCACCACGGAACGGGGCTGCACACCGGGGATTAGGACGCTGCCCAAGGCGCAAATCTGAGGAAGCTTTTGGGGGTTTCAAGGCTTAGAATTTGAGACTTTTTAATTAACAAAGCCCGAGGAATAGGTTTGGAGGTGTATTGAATAAAAAAGCTAGCAAGCCACAAGACTGTTGCTGCCTTCGTCCTTCCCCATCCGGAGAGGACCCGGCGCGGAAGGAGGTCCAGTGCAGGGCGTTGGGGGCTAACAGACCGGCGGTTGAGATAAGCTCTTGGATTTTTCAGAATTGCAATTCTGAGATTTTTTAATTAACAAGGCATCGATACGGGTCTGAAGGATTGACGTCGGATATTGGTTGGGAAATGATATGCTTGAGCAAGCCGTGATTAGCCTGGGCATGAGTTGTGCACGAATGGATCCACTTTTGTTGTAAACTTTGCTTTGAAAATATAATACATCTGTTGTTAGAAATTGCTGTAAAGTTGCTTAAATATATGTGTAAATACAATTAGTCACGTTGTGTGTGGTGTGAATGAGAGAGAGCAGCTGCAGGAATGAGTGGAATGTCTTTGTGTGTGTGTATGACATCAGTGTGTGTGTGTGTAAGTGAGCAAGTGGGAGTTTGGGGGAGAGAGAGAGAGAGAGCTGTCGCTGAGCAGTTCTCTCTGCTCTAAAAAAGGGAAAAGTGTGTAAAATTTAAAAGTAAATGTGAACAAAAGTTTATGAATTTGGGGTTAATATTAAAATTATATGTCTGTGTAGATTCTCAGTCATCCAGGTCATAGTAGTCTCTGGAGCTTGAAAAAGGCGACTGGACTTCTTTTTGTTTCTTGAAGACGTTTCACCTCTCATCCGAAAGGCTTCTTCAGTTCTCAACCAAAAGGTGGAGAGACCCAGGTATTTAAACCCCTGTGGGCGTAGTCCCCTGGAGGTGGTTATGACCCTCTATTGATCATGTGCGTGAACACATGTGCCCAGGTGTGAAGGGGGCGTGGGTCATATTTAATCAGTGGTTTCAGTTGAAACCAATTTAGGACTCCGCTCCATTGTTTCCTGTGGTCTATTGAGGTCACTGGAACAAAGGTGTGAATGGGGGTTGAGACGTCTGGGAAGGGAGCTCAGGACAGCACTGTAAGCGGGGGCAAGTTGGTGACGTAATCCACCTCCTCTGTTCAATGATGGTTGTTCACAGTGGACATAGATGGCTTCTTTCACTCCTCTTTCAAACCATCTGTTTTCCCTGTCCAAAATGTGAGCATTGGCATCCTCAAAAGAGTGCCCTTTTTCCTTCAGATGCAGATGTACTGCTGAATCTTGTCCTGTCGAGGTGGCTCTTCTATGTTGTGCCATTCGTTTGTGAAGAGGCTGTTTGGTTTCACCAATGTAGAGGTCCGAGCACTCTTCACTGCACTGAACAGCATACACTACATCGCTGATCTTGTGTTTGGCGGGTTTGTCCTTGGGATGAACCAGTTTTTGTCTTAGGGTGTGACTTGGTTTGAAGTATACTGGGATGTCATGCTTGGAGAAAATTCTTCTGAGTTTCTCTGACAAGCCTGACACATATGGGATGACAATGTTGTTCCTCTTGTCCTTCCTATTCTCTGTAGTTTGTGTTTGGCCTTCATTCCTGTGCATCTTAGCTGATTTGATGAAGGCCCAGTTGGGGTAACCGCATGTTTTGAGGGCTTTCTCAATGTGTGTGTGTTCCTTATGCTTCCCTTCTGCCTTAGAGGGAACACTTTCCGCACGGTGTTGTAGGGTCCTGATCACGTGATCCCACAAGCAACTACAAGCAACTACAAGAAAAAAGTTGTTTGCTGCCTGCAACAACTTGAAAAGGAAAAAGCCATTGACCGCCCCACTTACTACCGCCTGTACCCTGGAGAAGCCACTCCATGCATTTATGGACTCCCAAAGATCCACAAAGAAGGAGTCCCACTTCGACCCATTATCAGCAGTATAAACTCGGTCACCTACAACATTTCCAAACACCTCGCCACCATCTTATCACCGCTTGTTGGCATCACACCCCACCACATTGAAAACTCTACAGATTTTACTAACAAGGTCCAGAATCTTGTACTGGATCCAGATGAAACCATGGTGTCCTTTGATGTGGTTTCACTTTTCACTTGCATACCCACCACTGAGGCAGTGGAGACCGTCAGAAGACGACTACAGGAAGACGATTCCTTACTGAACAGAACCAGCTTCACCCCAGATCAGATTTGTGCACTTTTAGATCTCTGCCTTACCACAACATATTTTAAATACAATGATGGATTCTACAGACAGAAGCATGGATGTGCCATGGGCTCCCCAGTGTCTCCCATTGTAGCCAACCTTTACATGGAGGAAGTGGAAAGTAAAGCTCTTGGTTCTTTCAAAGGGATGGCACCTAGCCACTGGTACAGATATGTAGATGACACCTGGGTCAAAATCAAAACCCAAGAAGTAGAAGCCTTCACTCGTCACATTAACTCAGTGTATAAATACATACATTTTACCAGGGAGGACACCAGAGATAACAAGTTACCATTCCTGGACTGTGCGGTGCTTATCGAGGAAGATGGAAGCCTCAACATTGAAGTTTACCGGAAGCCCACACACACAGACCAGTATCTCCTCTTTGACTCCCACCACCCTCTGGAACACAAACTTGGGGTGATCAGGACCCTACAACACCGTGCGGAAAGTGTTCCCTCTAAGGCAGAAGGGAAGCATAAGGAACACACACACACTGAGAAAGCCCTCAAAACATGCGGTTACCCCAACTGGGCCTTCATCAAATCAACTAAGATGCACAGGAATGAAGGCCAAACACAAACTACAGAGAATAGGAAGGACAAGAGGAACAACATTGTCATCCCATATGTGTCAGGCTTGTCAGAGAAACTCAGAAGAATTTTCTCCAAGCATGACATCCCAGTATACTTCAAACCAAGTCACACCCTAAGACAAAAACTGGTTCATCCCAAGGACAAACCCGCCAAACACAAGATCAGCGATGTAGTGTATGCTGTTCAGTGCAGTGAAGAGTGCTCGGACCTCTACATTGGTGAAACCAAACAGCCTCTTCACAAACGAATGGCACAACATAGAAGAGCCACCTCGACAGGACAAGATTCAGCAGTACATCTGCATCTGAAGGAAAAAGGGCACTCTTTTGAGGATGCCAATGTTCACATTTTGGACAGGGAAAACAGATGGTTTGAAAGAGGAGTGAAAGAAGCCATCTATGTCCACTGTGAACAACCATCATTGAACAGAGGAGGTGGATTACGTCACCAACTTGCCCCCGCTTACAGTGCTGTCCTGAGCTCCCTTCCCAGACGTCTCAACCCCCATTCACACCTTTGTTCCAGTGACCTCAATAGACCACAGGAAACAATGGAGCGGAGTCCTAAATTGGTTTCAACCGAAACCACTGATTAAATATGACCCACGCCCCCTTCACACCTGGGCACATGTGTTCACGCACATGATCAATAGAGGGTCATAACCACCTCCAGGGGACTACGCCCACAGGGGTTTAAATACCTGGGTCTCTCCACCTTTTGGTTGAGAACTGAAGAAGCCTTTCGGATGAGAGGTGAAACGTCTTCAAGAAACAAAAAGAAGTCCAGTCGCCTTTTTCAAGCTCCAGAGATTAAAATTATATAAAAATAAAAGGTTTAAAGTTGAACCATCTGGAGGAGCTCAAATCAGAAATAATCCTGTGAACAAAACAAAGCTCCTGCCGAAGCCAGTGAGTCAATCACAAATACAGAAAGTAATGTTTGCCAAGAAGTTAAAATCAATAGAAGCTGATTAGAATTAGAAGTATAAAATAGATGGGGGAGAGCAAATGCCTTAAACAGGTAAAGGGAGAAAAATAAGGGTGGAAATACTTGGGGAAACTAGAAGATAGTGGGGAAGTGAATAAAATATCTGTGAATGGTGGAATAACAGATAAAATTATGCAAAGGTATTAATAAAATATCTTTAAAATAATCTGAGCCTAGAGTAAATAAGCCACATTAGATAATTTTAAAAAACTGGTGGTAAATGTAGTGGAGGAGTGAGTTATGAGAGTGAGTGGGGAGTGGGCTGCTGTGGGCCTGAGGCCTCGGCTTGCAGCGGCTCAGCTCATCAATCACTGTGTGTGTTAGAAGCAGAGCATTTCTGTTTCCTTTTTCTGTGCAATTGGTGAATAAAAGTTTGCTTAAAATTGGGAGGAATAAACTAGGAGACTTAATCATGGAGGTTTGAAGTTAATACTACAGAGTGTAAGAAGTCTAAAATTAGATCATCTGGAGGGTTAGAAGGGTTAAATAAGAGACCAAAAAGGGAAAAAAGGAGTGGAAGAAGTTTGAATAAAAGAATAACCCATTTAAGTGTGACAAACCTCTGAGAGTAACTGGATTTGTTAAAAGTAATAATAACGAAAGTAATATTAATTATAGAGAGAGCCAAATTAAATTAAAAAGCTTAGAGAACGAGTATGAATAAATAATAAAGATGGATGAATAAAGGGAAATAAAGTCTGAAATATTTGGGAAAATTATAGGTAAAGGAGAATTAAATAAAATAGTTATAATGACAACAATAGTAAGAATAAATCATAATAAAATACTAATAATATTAATATAGCTTGGGCATAAACTGAGCTTAAAATAAAGGACGGAACTAGAAATATAAAGGTAGGTTTGAGCGAGGATTATAAGGAACACGTCTGTGTTTGAGAGACTGCAGGACACTCAGCTGATCAACCTGAAGCTTTGACAACTCACAAGAACCTTAAATTTAAAATGAAGTTGAAAGGAGTTCCTATAAAGAGAAAAAGTTTTAAGTTGGTCCTTGGTAATTGTTGTGTTATTTGGATTGTGTGTGTTCTCAGTGCGGATGCGGTCATCACCTCAGCTCATTTTTGAATAAAAGAGGGTTTAGAGGACGGGGGAAAAAGAAAAATTGAGTTGCAATGACCTCTCTGCTGTGTGTCTGCCTGGTTCCCATCATAGTTATAGAGGAAGCTGTAAATTTATCAACTTTAGAATAAATAAAATTAAATTAATTAAATAAACTTGATGAAGTTTAGAGATTACCTCTTGAAAGTAAAACAAAAGAGTAGAACTTGTAGGCAGAGAAACAGTTGTTTCACAGATCTCCCTTACAGGTGGACGCTGCATAAGTGTGTGAGTGTGGAGCAGGAACCCATGGAGAGGCTCTAAAACAGGGGGGTGATCCACAGCCCCATGCACATGGTAGTTAACGGTAAAACCTACCCTCAATCAGGAGTGTGTAATATGCAAAATGACAATGATGAACTTCCATCTCTGACTTTTACCTGGTGTCTTTTGACATGGCCTGTTGCTGAGTTAACATTAGATGAGAATGTGTTTACTGATAGATAAAAAAGTGGTTTGGGGGTTATGATAGAAGGGAAAGATTGAAACAAAATTTATGGTAAACAAAATGATGTGATGGAGTGGAGGTGAAACACTAGAAAAAAAAATATATATCTGTATGTATGTGTGTGTGTACATGTACATGTGTATGTATGTGTGTATACATAGGTGCAGGAAATCCTGAAGTGTCTCTTTCTGCCCCATTGTGGCAGAAAATGCCTCCACTCTATTTTTAAGTACATTGATATTTCTTGAGAGGCGTGTCCTCTGAGCAAACTGCAGTGAGTGACGTCACACAGGAAGTGGACTTTTAAACAAAAACCATGAAGAAAACAAAGAACAGCGCACAAACAGAGTGCAATCTGTTTTTCTTCTACTAACTATGTGTCCAGAGATGATCTTTCAGATGATGCTGCAGATCTCCACAGTAACCTTCCCAAACAACAACAATTGGAGAAGGAAGAGGATGGCCTTCCTGCAAAGGAGGCAGAAGTGAGAGGGAGACGACTGAAAGATGATGCAGCAGATGGGCAGCCTGCAAAACGACTTCCAGACACACAAGGACCCTTCACTCCTGAATGGGAGGAGAGGGAGTGCAGTGTGCCAGTGTGTCCACCCATGTGCTGTGGATGTCTATGGACATGGTGAGACTGGCTGACAGACTGTTTTCAACATCACACAAAGAGTAAGTAAGTCATCATTTCCTTGGGAGAAAATGCTGCAGGAGCTGCTCTGTACTTGGTGACATTCAAGCTCTGTTGACCAAGAGGCGGCCACGCTGAGCAGAGTATGCCAGACTAACCTGCCTGATCATGTGAATCTGGAGGTGCATCAAACTGTATTATGGAAGTTTTTCAGGAAACATCCTGATGGTGGAGATCTAAGATAGGCGAAATCCTGACAGAGGAGGAGAGTCCAACAAAATGGCTGCGTGCTTTCCAGCAGAGGAGAGACTGAGAGAGCTGACCAATCAGAGGAAGGAGAAGGCTCAGCACCTCTGATAACTGCACACTGAGGCTCAGACCCCAGTGCTGACTACTAACACTTGTCCGAGTCTTGGAGCTCAATCTTAGACACACCCAGCCTGTTCCTTCAGCTGTCAGCACCACACAGGTAATGGGGAGATTTCCTGCCCCAACTGATCCTAATGCACTAACTGAATCTGCTGTGCCTGGTATACACATGCATGTTAATCAAGATGACAATCCAGACTTGTACACCTGTGGGAGAGAAGGGAGGCAGATAAGAGGCAGAGTGACCTGGCATGGAGGAAGGAGAGGAGGACCATCACAGCCAGTACACCCACTTGGACTCGCTCAGCCTATTCAGAGGAATAACCTGCCTAGAGGTAACATCATATGTTGTGGGTGTGGCCAGACAGGTCACCTCCAGAGAGACTGCCCTGTAAACCTTTGGCTGGGCCAACAACATGTTGGCCATAAAGGTGTACGGAGAAGCCTGAAGAGAAAGAGGAGTGACCTGAGGGGACACCTACTCATGCACTGTAACTGAGGGAGGAGGACTCCCCTCATCTTCATCGTCTGTGAACACCTTTGGCTTCTCTGGAAAAACGCAAGTGATCCGTCAACCCAGATGATTCCAGATGAGGGTGGCAGGTAAAGCTATTGTCTCACAATTATTGTACCCAACTAACACTTCAATAAATCTCATGGGAGGAGACATCCTGTGTTCTATAGAGCAAAATCATGTGCACCACTGATGAACTGTATGCAGATTTTCAAAGGAGGAAGTATGAAGGTGCCTCATATTCAACCTAAAGTGTTTTGGTGGCAGCCAATGACTGAACACTCCAAGCTGAACGAACGATGGGAAATGTGAGTTTTGGATATGAAGAAGGTTGAGCTGAGGAACACTGATAGCTCAAAGTTCGTTGTTTGATGAAACAGGATTTAAAGACCATGAACTGAGCTTTGATGAATTGATTAATAAAAGAAGATTTTTTCTTTTTGTTAATGATAAATCTACATTGCTTCACAGGACGTGGCTGCTGCTGTTATTCTGCCCATGAACTAAAAGACTGAGAACAAGGCCCGAATACCGCACCTCATGTCATGCTGCTGTTTGCTCGTGGACAGGCTCTCATGTACGAGGGTTTAGGAAGACAATGCTTATCTTAGAGGGGATCTCACAAACAATAAATGCATGCACATTTCTAAAGACACAGTGGAGTAGGATTTCAATAAAGGGTAGCAACTAAAGTATTAGTAAATAAACATTTTTAAGCCAAATTCAATAAATAGGTGGATATGATTAGTTATTGAAACAGGTTCCATCTCAACTGAGCAAAACAAATGTGTGTGTGTGTGTGTGTGTGTGGGGGGGGGGGGGGGGGGGGGGGGGGGTCAAGTTTACCCCAACCGGATAGAGTTGAGCTGAAACCTGGGATCAAATTACCTTATTATATTAGACAATATTCACTTAAGTCACATGCCATTGAAGCTACCAGGCTTACTTTTGATGAGCTATTGGAGGCTGGCAGGATAATTAAAGCTACCGGTCCATGTAATACGTCTATTTATCCTACATTGAAACCAAATTTCGATAGTCCTCTAAATGTGTTTTTCTGACACATCTGTGGTTCCTGATCCATAACTCTACTTTCTAACTGTGCACCAGGTTTAAGTGGTACGTAGCTTTTAGCATTCTGGGATAACTGTAGAAACCGATTAACAGCCCCGGTGCCTTTAACCAAATTTTAGTGTAAGATTTGCAGTATCTGAATATTCTCAGTGCTGTCTCACAGTATGCAGCTGATTTATAGTCCTCTAAAAGAGCAAAATGAGGAGAATTCTTGTACTTCTGTCAACAAACCATTGATTATGTAGGAAGATAGTTTAGTGGACAGAGAAAGCTAACGGCTAATTAGAAACTGTGATTAAAACCTGAAAACTACAAACTACAAACAGTTTTTTTGGGAATGGCAGGATTCAGCAGACGGTAGATTTGTGAAAGTGTGTTTAAAACTGGATCTCTGCTGCTTCAATAATGGCAGCAGGACAAACTAACTCTGATCCTTAGTTGCAGTGGTCAACGGGAGCTGAGGCGACATCTGTTGCACTGGAGCAGGACACAATCTGACCTGGCATTGGGTAATCAGATTACTCAAAGCCTTTCCATCTATATGGGGCTAATAGGAGGGGCTATGTAATGCTGTTCTTATGCAGGACACCCCAGGAGGTAAGCAGCCCCTGCCTTATTATAATATAAAACCGGACAACAGGAAGGTTGATTTCCCATCTTGCTATCAAGGTTTGATGGCAGCAGCCTTTGTTTTTCAGAATCTAGGATTCTTAACTCTAGGTCATCTTGTGATTCTGTATACGTCACATTAGGTGTGTGCTTTGTCCTTTAAACCCGAGGTTTGGTATCACTCAAATAAGTCTATGGGGTAGGAGGTAAATTTATCTGCCCCTGAACTGTTGAAGGTGTAATAATGTTAACCCTGTTTTCAAAATGATTCTACTTAATGAAGGAACTTCTCATGAATGTGTGCTGCAGACCAACAAATTTGACAGCTTGAGAAAATGAACCTGTATAATGAATTTACTGCAGCAGATTTAAGACTGTTTTTGGATGGTTCTTGCTTTAGGGATGAGTGTGGCTGTAATGTGGGCTACACAGTTTAACTTGATTCTGCAGGTGTAAATTTTTCTACTCTAGAAGCTCAGAAGGTTGATCTGCTGAGTTCATCGTTGATCTCAGAACAGAAAGCTTTAACAGCTTGTAGACCGGCTACAGGTAAGAGACTTAATTTGTGCATTGATTCAGCCTTTGTTTATGAGGTTTGTCATGCTAATGCTAACATTTGGAGATAGAGAAGATTTCTGAGAGTTAATGGCAATCCTCTAGTATGTGGACTGTGTTACAGTAAATTGATGCATTACAAACAGGTCATGTTTGAAAATGAGAACTGGCTCTCAAGCATTTTACCTGGTAAAATAAAGGATAAAAAATATAGCTCCAGTGTAGTGGCCAATATTTAAAATTAAAATCAGACATTCAGGAGGTCTCAAAGGTGTAATCCAGGGAATACCTTAGTCAGTGTTAACTATGTCTTTCCAGGAGGTGGAGCACTGAAGAGTGACACTTCACTGGACATAAGTCAAATGACTACAAGTACTGTCAACATGAAGCTAAAAGACAAGTAGTGGAGCCAAAGTAGGAAGTTATGGACAAGCATTCATCAGCCTCAAGGGGGGTAATATAAGGAAATTAAAAAGTGAGGCTGATGATTTGCTATGTCATTAGTAACAATAACAGTGTCAATAACAGTGTCAATGCTTTGCATAGGTAACACAGTGTAGAAAGGGGGGTCAGTCTTGTCTAAATATGATAGTATAATTGGTAAGGTCAAGATTTTGTCACTAAATCAACAAAAAATAAATACTAAGAATCAATTAGAACATAAGTAAAAGCTGTGTTGGCACAGGAAAACCCAGAATACTAAGCTCAACTAAATCTGCACGCAAACAAGTATAAATATGGGTTTAAACATTTTTTAATGATTGAGAGTCTAGGATGCTTTTATGTGAAAGGGTGAGTTATTCCAGAGATTAGATGCCACCACTGTAAATGCTCTGTTGCCTCTGTTTTCAGCCTGGATTTAGTTGGTTAGTAGACTGCAGATAGGAATAAGGGGTTTCAAAAGTTCAGTTAAATGACCAGGCTTAGCAAAGTAGCAGCTGATTGCATCTAACATATAAAGAATTATAATGGTTTAAAATAAGAGGTAATAAAAGCATAGGGTACTCTCAAAGTCATGTGACAGGGGTAGGTCTTCACTTTACTGAGGAGCCTTAATTAAAAGAAGCTCAATTTAATACCAGAACTAATTTGCTCATCAGATTTTAGAGCACCATCAAAAATCACTAAGGTTTCTTACAATGGAGTGATAATAAGAGACCAAATGACCAATAGCACTGTTGTACCGTAAGAGGTGGGGTTGTCCAAAAATAACAATTTCTGTGTTGTTTTTATTCAGTTTAAGAAAGTTTATCTCCAATTATACCTGCACACCCTAAGACAGAAGCATAAGATAAGCTTCTGACTCTAACGTAGATCAGATAAAAGCTTATAGAGAAAAGCAACTGAGTGGCTACAAGAGGACACTGCATGCAATATCATCAACACCAATGTAAAATAGACTGAGTATGTTTTGTCTTCTGAAACACACTACTGTGTAATATAAGAACTAACCAAGTAAGACAACAAATGTAGATGCCATCCATCTGGTAAACATCATAAAGTCAGGAAAAATAAATAGAAAATGTATAAAAAGCAACTTAAAAGGAAGGAAGGGAAAGTTTCATTTTAGGCATATATAGCACTGTATGTTATGGATATTATTAATCTTGTCTTGTGTTATAAGCAGTAATGGCAGAACCAGAATGGAGAATAAAGTTCTCTGACAGTTCCATTCAGCCTATACCAGCCAGGATGCGGCCCAGCCTGGCCACATATTGGAGGAAATCCTGCTGAGATCCGTGACCAGCGAAGACTCACCACGTGCTGTGGGACGACTGAAGGAGAGGGAAGAATCAGCAGAGCGGGTGTCCAGTCAGGACCTAGAGCTTCTGGAAACGCAGAAGGAGCCATTCAACAAGGGTGTGACGTGGACTAAGGATGCCACCAGGAGTAGAGTCGAGTCATCTGATGGGTCTTCACTTCAAGATGACATCACATCCATGACTTCTGGGAGCTGCCTCCCCAGCCAGTGGGAGATCTGATGACAACAGCTGGCCAATACCTACTAACACTCATGCTGCTGAGAGCATGTGGGGCAGAAAATCCACTTCAAGATGGGAGAAATGAAGACCTCCCAGGCCATGCTGAGAGAAATGAAAACTTGCTCCGTGAATTAAACTAGCAGCAAAGTAAGGCTGCTGAGCTCAGCTGCAGTCGAGTCTATGCCTCCTAACAGCTGGCCACAGCTATCGTAGAACAGGCCAGGGCCATTCAGAGGCTCAATGCTGAGAACTCCAAGCTTAAGATCTTCATTAGCCTTTTCAGATCATCAAGGAGGGGGGACAGAAGAAACAGGGGATGAGGCCCCGACCTCCACCACCTGAAGAAGCTGTAACATCATAAGGACTGAGTGATGATTCCAAGGATGATCATGTTGTCCCGAAATCTGACCTGTCCAACACTGAGTATCTAGTTATTACTGCATTTGTACCAAGTTTTTATATCATGTATTCTTGTACCCAGTATTTTTTCAATTTATATATTAAATAGTTAGTGGCTCATATTTCTCACATTTCTATATCATATGCAACGAGTATTTTATCAAGTAGTCTGAACCCAAAGTCTTATGCTTTGTGCCAAAGAGTTTCTGTTACCTATTTTTGTGGTTATGTAGTTTCTGAAGCTTGCTAAAAAGTATTTTACCCAAACAAAGCTCACGCAGTAGTTTTGAGGTTCACCGTGTTTGTCAAAATTGACTGAGCAGACTCCACCAGGATCTGCCTCATACAGGGCCCTCATATTCTGTAGGTGATACCCTAAGAAGGGTATCAAGGGGGGAATGTTGGGATTTATTTTTATCAACCATACTGATATTTAAAGTTATTATTCCTACTTCTGTTTATTTGCAACTAAACTGCTTTCTACACTGTAATAAATGCATATTCTGGTCTAAAAGTAGTAGGAAGATTTGAGGCCTGTTTGAGTTGCTCTTATTTGTGTTCAGGGCCCTAGAAGCTCTGCTACCCCTCCCTAATAGTCTGCTGTCACCCAGCAGGCACTCTCAGACCATCCTCAGAGCATACTCATCTTCTGCCCTAGCCACGTGATGAACCTGTTGCTCATTAAATTCATGCTAAGGGGTCTCAACTCATAAAACTGCCCAATTTTGGGTTCGTGTACAGGACACCAGTCATCCTGTTTGCCCATTTTTTGATTTATACTGGATGTACAAAAGGCCATCCAGTCAGCCATTGCCTTACATTCTGTGGACTAAATAGCGGCAGTACTACCCCCCCAACCAACGTCAAATCGGCCCATCCCCCTGCACCAATCAGAAGATTCTGAGTCCGTCTCCTCATCGGGCAGAAGCGAGAGGAGCGGAAGTCAGTCGGAGCTGTTCGCGGAGACGATCAGCAGATGTTTATTCCTGTGCGGACTTTTTTTCTCCTCTTTCATGCTGGGTTAGTGGTGTGCGGCCATGAGACTAAACCACACCACCTCACTCCATCTTACATCATTTCACTCAATATCACATAGTCAACTCCATCTTCTTCCTCACTCCCCACAATTATCACCTGGATGTATATTTGTGGATTAAACCTGCAATAAATAAATAAGTGGACAATCACAACAACTACAGAGTGGACAGTGGGTTCATTTCAGACTGAGCCATCGGTTCTGACAGGACCAGCCTGTTGAGATTGTAGCCAGCCAAGTCAGCCCCTCATTATTGTTATTCCTTCTCACGGAGGACGAATCTGCTCCACACCAAGGTGCCTCCTCCTTTACACTGGATATAGGGATAATTCTGTCCAGTGAATCTAGCCGAAGGCTAACTTGCTTGTGTAGCACGGCCAAAAACTTTGGAAATGCAAATCAAGAAAGTATAAATCTGTCCATGCAACAGGTCCGGGGGCAAAATGGGCCTCATTTTCGTCCTCATATCTGGTCCTTCTCCCTCATATCTGGTCAAGTGTATGTGTGAGGAGTGTAAATCCTTCTCCAAGAGTGCCTTAGGATGGCCTCAAGGAGGTTATGGCTGACAATTAATGTGATGAATTTTTCTTACTGTCTTGTTGATGTATTGAAAATGCTCCGGGATGTTTGTGCCCTTTCAGATAATGACAGTAGAATTAATGGCAGTTTCTAATGAAAGTTTGCAAAGTGCAGACTCAGCACAAATCGTAGACAAAGAAAGGGAAAGAGTATAAATACCACGGTTAGAAGAGGAGAAAGGAGAGAAGAGAAGATGTAGCGACTGTCTTTGTCCGGGTTGTCCGTTTTTCCAGCAACTACTAAGGCACAACCTCCCGGGAGGGCTTCTTGCTTTTACTTTTTGCTTTTTGTCCTTTGTTTTTTGTGTTTATATATTTCTAAGTACTAGTAACCTTTTTGCAACAGAGCTTGCTCATCGCCATGGATCATTTGGACAGTTTGATTTTATTTAGACTCACACTTAATCCCTGCACGGGCTCTCCTCGGTCGGAGGGAGTGATGAGGAAGCCGGGGCATGATCAACAGGTTCTTTCTTCCTTTCTGTTTCTCTGTGTGTGTAACTCAGTCTTCATATGCTACTGTCTGTCTTTTTAACTATTTGTGTGCTACTAAGATGTCTAATAAACAGCCTGCATTGGAACCTGCTCAACACTGTGATTTGTTGGTAACTATGGTTTTAATTGGGTTTTAATTTGCAGTCAAAAAGGAACATGGAGACCCCTAAAATGTATCCTACACTACTGCAGGTGGCAGTTCTCGCGAGGCTAGTGACAGAATTCTGTTTGGAGCGGCACATGAATGCTTGAAAAAAAATGAAAATTGAAAACTGAAAATATGGGAAAATAAAAATACGGGATGACGCCGGGACAGAGGGGTAAAATACGGGAATTTCCCGGCTAAAATGGGACACTTGACAGGTATGGTGCACAGCCGAAAATCAGGTTCAAGCTAGCTGGTCTCAAACCAAGTACACGTGACAAAAGCGGCAGAAGGGCAGACTCTGCCGTCTCAACATAAAGTTTTCTGCCATATTACATGTGTATTACATGAGAAAAGCAAAGCGATTTTCACAGCTGTGAATTAGGTTGGACACAAAGTGCGTACTTGTCGTCTTACTCGTAATCGCTGTCTGTGTTTGCCTCTGTGCTGCACACAGATGCTGCAGTAGTTTTGTTTGGACCGTAAAATGTGTTCACAGCACAAGATAGGGGAGTGTGTTCTCCCATGTTTGCGCTCTTCGGCTTCCGTGTCCACACGAAGACCCGCCCACACTCATACGTAAAAGAGCAGTTCCCATAAAACGCGGTGAAAGCGCAGGCCCGTTCTTAACTGTTTTGCCAGTTCATTGAAACCAGCACCAGCACTGGCACCTCGGTGGTGGAAAAGTAGCATGTGCCTGCCTCAGCAAAGGAAAACGATTCCAAGCTGAAGGTGGGTGCATACTGAAGTTGTTTTCTGTATGCTTAATAGTGAAAACATTCTCTCAGCAGTAACTGCTAATATGCATTCTTATCGTAAGCACTGCTGATATGTAACCTGGAAGTTACAGGCACTTTGATTCACAACTAGTAACTTTATTCATGATCAGCACTTTTGTCAGTGTAACCGGTGGCTTCTTCCTCCATTCTCTACGTTGTGTTGAGTAAAGACAATCGGACCACCGACGTGTTTTGGAGGCAATCTCTGTTTATTTGCTGACAAAATATCAATAAAACATCATTCTCCAGTTGGCGATGATTGTTTTAAGCCCCTATACAAACAAAACACACAAAGACATTATTGTATACTACAGCTGGATTTACAATCACTAAACTTTCTAAACTTTCACTCACCGCTCCCGTCGAATGCCAGAGGAAAAGGGGGAGGGTGAAGCACGAAACTGCTCCTTATAAAGGAGTTGTCCCAGAAAACCAAATGTAGGGGTACAGAAAACAATAACAAAAGAAAGGTTCCGCACAACAACCAGAGTTATACAACCATATTAGGTAAGTTAAATAAACAACATTTTTTGTAGAATTCTATATAAACACTATTAACAAAGAATTGTCATTGTTACATTAATTCAATTCAATTCAATTTTATTTATATAGCACCAAATCACAACAAAGAGTCGCCTCAAGGCGCTTTGTATTGTGGGTAAAGACCCTACAGTAATACAGAGAAAACCCAACAGTCAAAACGACCCCCTATGAGCAGCACTTGGCGACAGTGGGAAGGAAAAACTCCCTTTTAACAGGAAGAAACCTCCAGCAGAACCAGGCTCAGGGAGGGGCAGTCATCTGCTGTGACCGGTTGGGCTGAGGGAAGAGAAAAAAAGACATGCTGTGGAAGAGAGCCAGAGATTAATAATAACTAATGATTAAATGCAGAGTGGAGTATAAACAAAGTAAATAAGGTGAATGAAAAGAAGTGCAAACTGGTCCTGGGTGAGGGTCCAGACAAAGAGCGGTTCAAAAGACCCCTATGTTTGCAACAACGAGGGAACAGTTTACCCTGCCCGGGACAGGGTTACCGGGGCCCCACCCTGGAGCCAGGCCTGGGGAGGGAGCTTGAGGGAGAGCGTCTGGTGGCTGGGCATTAGCCCATGGCGCCGTGGTGGTGAGTGGGATCGAGTGGCGGGGAAAGATGCTGGACAGACCTGGCACCCCTAAATGTGTTGTGAGGGTGCACTGCCAACACCTAGCAGAAGCCCCAGTCTGTGAGATCTTCAACTCCCACATCCGGCAGAACATGGACAGCATTCCAGGACATCGAGTCTGAATGGACCATGTTCCGCACCTCCATTGTTGAGGCTGCTGCTCAGAGCTGTGGCTGCAAGGTGGCTGGTGCCTGTTGTGGTGGTAACCCCTGAACCAGATGGTGGTCACTGGAGGTGAAGAGAGGCATCAAGCTGAAGAAGGAAGGAAGGAAGGAAGTCTTATCGGGCTTAGTTATCCTGTGGGACTCCAAAGGCAGCTGACAGGTATTGGCAGGCAAAATGGAATGCAGCTCAGGCTGATGCAAAAACGCGGGTGTGGGAGGTGTTCGGTGAGGCTATGGAAAAAGACTTTCAGACAGCATCGAAGCAATTCTGGCAAACTGTCAGGCGACTCAGGAGGGGAAAGTGGTGCTCTACTCACACAGTTTATAGTGTGGGTAGAGTGCTGCTGACTAAGCGGAAGAGAATGGGTGGATGGATGGATGGATGGATGGATGGTATATAGCTCATTAAAATAAAAATAAAAAACAATATGACAAGACAAAATAGTTCACCTAGGTAAAAATGACACAACCATTATTCAAAATATAATCGCTCAGTCCAATCTGATAACAAGCTTAATAACTTAATACCTTAATCAAAGATTTTGTGGTGACATGAATGAGGTGATAAATATTTCATATTTATAACTCTTCATAAACAGACTTAGTTCCTTATCAATTATAGCAAAAAGAGAGAGGTCTGATTTTTCTCAGATTCATTCTGCTGACACAAAGAGAAAGGAAAAGCAAAGGAATAAAAAGGACATTTGAAGACAGATAGAACTGATTCACAAAAAACACACAAAAAAACAATTATAGTTCATTGATTATTAAATATTGTGTTAAAATCTTAAGATCAGATTTAAGCAAGCATTAGAGCTACACTACAGGAATAAAAGTAAGTAAATGTGAATTCCTCTTAAGTAACAGAAGCATGACTGTATGTAAACTGTCCCGTCTGGATTTGTTAATGTGATACTGGCATGCAAAAAGATACAGAAGAAATCCCGGGAGGTTTTTCGGGAAGTGCTGAGACATTTGCTTATTTCTTTGGCTGAAATTCTAATGAGAGATTTAACAGATGCTGTTGAATAAACAAGTGCTTACACAATGGCTAAGAGTGTTGTTTACTGATATTCGTTATATTCGCTTTGTGGTGGGCTTTGGGGTCCTTTGTGTTTGTGGAGGTGGGGGTAATTGTTTGCGAAGAGGTTGTAGGTTGTAGGACAATTGGGAGGATTGTGGTTTTTTTATTTTATGTGTATATGTAGTGTTTACATTTACTGTAACTGTTGATCAATATACAATTTATTTATTTTGGGGTGTGTGTGTGTAAAGGAATCACTGAAAATAGACTGTTTTTTTTGTGATGAAGGCCCAGCATTTTCCTTCTTTTACAAATCAAGGCAACCTCTGATTTATATGTCTATAATTATAATTAATTCACAATATCAGTACATTTGTGTATAGCAGAGGATTCCTCATGGTAGTATCTTTCATTAGAGCCCTCGTTGATGACTGTATGTTGAAGCATTGAGGAGTTACAGCCATTTGAAGTTTGCATATCAAAGGCTGGCTCACATGTACAATTTGATGTCTCCAAATGGCACATGAGACCACGCCTGGACATCAACACACAAAAACCTTTACAAAACAGTAGGTTTTTGTGCTATCCTTTATGCTATCATTCTGCAGCTTCATTATATTTTCCACTCCATACTTTCAGTCTCTGTACAACCGCAGTGAGAGCTTGGTCCGTATAGCCGGTAATAAGTCGGATTCATTTCCTGTGGGTGTTGGACTCCATCAGGGCTGCCCTTTGTCACCGATTCTGTTCATAATTGTTATGGACAGAATTTCTAGGTATAGCCAGGTGGCGGAAGGCTTCTTCTTTGGTGGCCTCATTGTCTAATCTCTGCACTTTTCAGATGATGCAGTCCTGTTGGCTTCATCAGGGGGTGGCCTCCAGCTTGCATTGAAATGGTTCGCAGCCGAGTGTGAAGCGGCTGGCATGAGAATCAGCACCTCTAAGTCTGAGGCCATGGTCCTCCAAGTGGAGTATCTCGGGGTCTTGTTCACGAGTGATGGGAGAAGGGAGCGGGAGATCGACAGACAGATCTGGGCTGCTTCTGCAGTGATGCGGACACTGCTCCGGTCTGTCATGGTGAAGAGGGAGCTTAGTGTAAATGCGAAGCTGTCGATTTACCGGTTGATCTACGTTCCTACCCTTACCTATGGTCACAAGCTTTGGGTAGTGACCAAAAGAATAAGATTGCGAATACAAGCGGCAGAAATTTGCTTCCTTCGAAGGGTAGCTGGCCTCTCCCTTAGAGATAAGGTGAGGAGTGCGGCCATCCGGGAAGGGCTCAGATTAGAGCCGCTGCTCCTCCACATTGAAAGGAGCCAATTGAGGTGGCTCGGGCATCTGATTAGGACGCCTCCTGGCCGCCTCTTGGGGGAGCAACAGCCTCAACAATGGAGGTGCGGAACATGGTCCATTCAGACTCAACGTCCTCAGCCTCCCTCAGAATGCTGTCAAAGTTCTGCCGGATGTGGGAGTTGAAGATCTCGCAGACTGGGGCTTCTGCCAGGTATTCCCAGCGCACCCTTACAACACATTCAGGTGCACCAGGTCTGTCCAGCATCTTCCCCCCTCACGTTATCCAATTCACCACCAGGTGGTGATCAGTTGACAGCTCAGCTCCTGACTTCACTGAGTGTTCAGAACATACAACTGCAGATCTGGTGATACGATTACAAAATCAATCATCGACCTGCGTCCTAGGGTGTCCTGGTGCCACGTGCACTTATGGACATCCTTATGTTCGAACATGGTGTTCATTCTGAATATACAGCGTATCACAAAAGTGAGTACACCCCTCACATTTCTGCAGATATTTAAGTATATATTTTCATGGGACAACACTGACAAAATGACACTTTGACACAATGAAAAGTAGTCTGTGTGCAGCTTATATAACAGTGTAAATTTATTCTTCCCTCAAAATAACTCAATATACAGCCATTCATGTCTAAACCAGCGGTAACAAAAGTGAGTACACCCCTAAGAGACTACACCCGTAAATGTCCAAATTGAGCACTGCATTATGGGAACCCCCCAGCAGCCTAGGCCTATACAGTAGCAGCATAACTAAGGGATGGTTCAGGCTCACCTGATCCAGCCCTAACTATAAGCTTGATCAAAAAGGAAAGTTTTAAGCCTAATCTTAAAAACAGAGAGGGTGTATGTCTCCTGAATCCAAGCTGAGAGCTGGTTCCACAGAAGAGGCGCCTTAAAGCTGAAGGCTCTGCCTCCCATTCTACTCTTAAGTATCCTAGGAACCACAAGTAAGCCAGCAGTCTGAGAGCGAAGTGCCCTGTTGGGGTGATATGGGACTATGAGGTCTTTGAGATAAGATGGGACCTGATTATTCAAGACCTTGTATGTGAGGAGAAGGATTTTAAATTCTATTCTAGATTTAACAGGGAGCCAATGAAGAGAAGCCAATATGGGAGAAATCTGCTCTCTCTTTCTAGTCCCCGTCAGTACTCTAGCTGCAGCATTTTAGATCAGCTGAAGGCTTTTCAGGGAGCTTTTAGGACAGCCTGATAATAATGAATTACAATAGTCCACCGTAGAAGTAATAAATGCATGAATTCGCAACTTCACACTTCTGGGTTAAACCTGCTGGTCCCTGAAGTAGCCAGCTCAAACCCGTAGCCGCATGCTGCTCTCGACAACAGCTTAACAGTGCAGATCTGGTGATACGATTACAAAATCAATCATCGACCTGCGTCCTAGGGTGTCCTGGTGCCACGTGCACTTATGGACATCCTTATGTTCGAACATGGTGTTCATTCTGAATATACAGCGTATCACAAAAGTGAGTACACCCCTCACATTTCTGCAGATATTTAAGTATATATTTTCATGGGACAACACTGACAAAATGACACTTTGACACAATGAAAAGTAGTCTGTGTGCAGCTTATATAACAGTGTAAATTTATTCTTCCCTCAAAATAACTCAATATACAGCCATTCATATCTAAACCAGCGGTAACAAAAGTGAGTACACCCCTAAGAGACTACACCCGTAAATGTCCAAATTGAGCACTGCTTGTCATTTCCCCTCCAAAATGTCATGTGACTCGTTAGTGTTACTAGGTCTCAGGTGTGCATAGGGAGCAGGTGTGTTCTGTTTTTAGTACAGCTCTTACACTCTCTCATACTGGTCACTGAAAGTTCCAACATGGCACCTCATGGCAAAGAACTCTCTGAGGATCTTAAAAGATGAATTGTTGCGCTACATTAAGACTGTTATATAAGCTGCACACAGACAATGTGCAGAGAACTGCTCGCTGGACCTGCATAGCGGGTACTGTCAAGTGCCTCTTAGCCCTGGGGCATGGCCGAAGACTGCTTTCAGTACAGGAAGGGGATTGTGGCAGTTCCGTGTCCTGTGTTTTGGCTTGTGTAATGTGCGAGCCACGTTCGAGTGGCTGATGGAGAAGGTGTTGGCCGATATTCCCCGGCATGAATGTCTGGTGTACCTGGATGATATCCTGCTCCACAGGAGTTCCTTCGTGGCAGTGCTAGCATCCCTGAGGCAGACCCTGCAGTGGATAGCTGTGGCAGGGCTGGCACTCCACCCAGATAAGTGCTGCTTAATGAGAAGGGAATTGGAGTTTTTGGGGCACAAGATTGGGTCTGAAGGGATTGGGATGCTGGAGGAGAAGGTACAGGCAGTGAAGGACTGGCTGACCCACACAAACCTGAGAGAGCTGAAGAGCTTCTTGGGGCTGGCGTCCTACTATAGGCGCTTTATTTGTGGTTTCTCTTGTATTGCCGCTCCCCTGTTCCACCTGCAGCAGACGGACAAGGACTGTCTAGAATGCAAGGTTTGTAGAAGCTTTTGGGCATCTAAAGGAAGCCCTGACAGAAGCCCCTGTCCTTGCCACTCCAGACCCCAGTTTGCCCGGTTTTTTTGGATGCAGATGCCAGTGACATGGGGATGGGAGCCGTGAGTTGAGCCCAGAAGGGAAGGGAGTGGTACTTTTGCAGAGCCTTTAATAAGGCTGAACGGCACTAATGTGTGACGCGCTGGCTATTGTGCAAGCGATAGACCACTTCAGGTATTACTTGTGTGGCGTCCCATTCACGATTCTTTCTGATCACTCGGCCTTGCAGTGGTTGATGTCTTTCAAGGAGCCAGAAGGGCAGATCGCATGCTGGCTGGGGGAATTGACACCATACGCCTTCAAGGTGGAATACAGAGTGGGAGCCTGGCACACAAATGCAGATGCCATGTCAAGGCGCCCTTGCGCCCCGGCTAGTTGCTGTTACTGCAAGAGGCGCGAGGCTCAGGAGGAAGAACTCCACGCTGTAGGAGTGCACATCCCTGTGGGTGGAGGTGGAGGTCCGACATGTGGGGCTGCGCAAGCAATGGACCCGCTGGAATGGAGAGCGCACCAAGAGCAAGACGGCGACCTTTGGCCGGTGTTGTAATAGGTCGAGTCTGGGCAGAGTATGCAGTGGAGTGAGCTTGCCATCCACACCGCGAAACACCAACACGACTGGGATGCACGGTCCACACCGTGGTCTCCTTCTCATGCTGGGGCGGGAGCTGCGGATACCTGCAGGAATGGCATTCAGGAGGGCCCCAGATGCACCAGCAGGTCTGCCGGGCCCAGAATACACCAGGAGGCTACAGGACTGGTTGGACTTAGCTCATGTTTTCACCCGAGAGCAACTGAGGGAGAAACAGAACTATGACTTGAGAGCTAAAGGGAAGGTGCGGGGGACCTTGTGTGGGACTGTCAAAGGGTGGGCCCATGTGAGGTGATAGAGAGGCTCGGGGAGGTGGTGTACAGGGTCCAGCTGCTGGACCGAGAGAGAGACGGGTGGCCCTCCGTGTAACTGTTGTGAATGCTTCTGAGATTTTATGGTGGAGATTTCTCCTGGTGTCTATGGTGCAGAAGGATGGCACAGCAATACCGGACTTGCTCTTACTCAGCACTCCCTCTTTAATCTGGTACAAAAATCACAGCACACAGTCACAGACATCAGTGTGGTCATGCAACCGCAACATTCAGCTCTCCAGCTTGGGATCGTTTTGCTTTTGCTTTTGCTTTCAACAAAAGACATTACAACAAACGTGTAATCGTATAGTGGCATTCATTTTTCATACAGTACTTGAGAGTAAGAGCCATTATTTTCACTTCTTTAGGCTAACAATAACAAATCAACATCTTACAATTTTGCTCATATAAAACAAACAAAGCCTACCTGGTACAAAAATCACAGCACACAGTCACAGACATCAGTGTGGTCATGCAACCGCAACATTCAGCTCTGTTAACAGAAATCAGAACAATCACAGTCTTGTACTGCTATACAGCTTTAGAGCCAGGGGCAGCCTGAAAGCTGCTGACTGGCTAACTGGTATTAGCTTAGCATGCTAACAAAAATGCAGATCGTGAATAAAGTTACTATTTGTTAACCAAGTCAAGTCAAGTCAAGTTTATTTATAAAGCACATTTAAAACAACGACGTTGACCAAAGTGCTGTACAAGATCTGTAACCCCAAGGACTATACTAAATAAAAATAAAAATATATAAATAAATAAATAAAATAATAAAATAAAAATAAATAAATAAAAACATTAAGAACAATAAATAACATAAGAAAATTAAAAATTAAAACGTTTAAAACAAGTACCATAAAATACCATAAAACAATCATCTAAAAGGAGGTAGCACTGCAGCCAAATGCCAAGGAAAAGAAATGTGTTTTTAATAGAGATTTAAATGTGTGTATCGTCTGAGCTGTGCGGATATGGAGAGGTAGATCGTTCCATAGCTTTGGTGCTGCTGCTGCAAAAGCTCGATCACCTCTCTGTTTTAGTCTAGTTTTAGGCCTCTGTAAGAGCAGCTGGTTCGATGACCTCAGAGCTCTTACAGGGGTGTGACAGTGAAGCAGCTCAGACAGATACAAAGGTGCCAGTCCGTTTAAGGCTTTAAAAGTAAGCAATAAAATCTTAAAATCGATTCTAAAACGGACAGGGAGCCAGTGAAGGGATGACAGGACTGGGGTAATGTGTTCATGCTTTTTTAAACCGGTTAAAAGACGAGCTGCCGCATTCTGGACTACCTGCAGGCGGCGCACAGATGATTGATCTATGCCAAAGTACAGAGAATTACAGTAGTCCAGGCGGGAAGTAATAAAAGCATGAATAACTTTTTCCAGGTCCTGCTGTGGGAGATAAGGTTTTACCTTGGCAATGACTCTGAGTTGGTAAAAACTGATTTTGGTAACAGCACTTACTTGCTTCTCCATTTTAAAACTACTATCTAAAATGACACCCAGATTTTTCACAGCATCACGACAGTGAGGAGCCAAATGACTCGGAGTGCCAGAGGAGTAGCTTGAGGGGTCAAATTTACCAAAGCATATGACCAACCAAAACACCTGTAACTTCCAGGTTACATGTCAGCAGTGCTTACGATAGAAATACATATTAACATTTACTGCTGAGAGAATGTTTTCACTATTAAACAAACAAAAATAACTATAGCATTGCTCACACGCACCCACCTCCAGCTTGGGATCGTTTTCCTTTGCTGAGGCACGTACACTGCAGCAATGAACCTTGCAGTTGCATTATTTATCCACCAGGTGGCTCCAACTATTCACATGCAATAAGTACATCAATTTTGAAGAAATTCATATTATAGGTTATTTTAACTCTGTTACATCCACCCCCGCTGAATTTCGCTCAAAATTAAAGATGCACAACTCACAGTATTCACCATAACTCAAGAGAAAAAAAAAAAAAATCCAAAAGGAAAGTGACTTGACATGGTTATATAGACATACCAACTAGAAAAGTATCCCCAAAGGGATGAAGCAAATAGAGAGTGGCGCCAACTCACTACCGGCTTCTGGAAGCAGGATGCCATCTACACCCCACATAAACCATGCCCTACAGTAAAGACATGTCCCTTTAAACAAGACTGTAGCTCAGTTATGGTGATACAACCACAAAACAAAACAGACCAATGAACAAAGTGAACTTAAAACTGAAAAATAAACGCGTTATTGAAAAACTTCAAGGACCGACTTTGAGACTTTGCCAATGATCTGACTAGCATCATTAACAACCCCTTGGTTGGACATAACATGGAGCAACCGGTTAACCGGCTTGACAATGCGTCCAAAACGAGACCTGACTGGGTGTACATCACCAGTACAAGAGCTCAATAAAGGTTTGATATTCGTGCGCACGCTCTGAGTAACAGCTGAAGGCGTTTTTGAGTGGTCTAGCTCAGAGCTCGCCACATGGGATTGAGGGCATGAACCGTTCACGTGCTCAGGTTCATCTGCCATTCCCATAACATCATCAGAAGGACTGGTCTCCTCACAACTGTCTGTGCATGCAGTCGACAGACTGTCAACCCAGTGCTGAGTTCTGTTCACAGTATTATCTTGTCCTGCAACAGACAGCAACCCATCTACATCAGCAACATCATCAGATTCACCCACTGAAGAAGAGTGGTAAGTGTGATCCGGGAGACTGTTCACATCCACAGGTAGAAAGTTAACAGGCATCAACAGGTTACGGTGCACAACTCTCTGCTGTCCAGTCATAGGATTCTCGATCACATAAGTGTGAGTGGTGGGATTCACGCTAACAACAGTGTATACCGTTGACTCCCATCTGTCCGCTGTTTTGCGTTTCCCCCTCTCACGTCTGTTGGAGACCAGGACTCTATCACCTGTAGTGATCAAGTTCCCTTTTACACGCCGGTTATAGAGTTCAGCCTGCCGGCTCTGTTCCTTGTCAACATGTCCATGGGCAATAGCCATTGCCTCCTGAAGGTCCTTTGTCAGGGAAACTATATAATTGTCATAACAGCTGACCTCAGGATCTTTCAGTATGTTTTTGAAGAGGACGTCAACTGGAAGACGTGGAACTCTACCATACATGAGATAGAAAGGGGGGTAACCTGTCGTCTCGTGGACAGTACAGTTATACATGAATGTCAAGGTCTGGAGGCGCCGGGGCCAATCGCGTTTAGCGTCAGGAGGGAGGGCACGAATCATGTTGCCCAGTGTCCTGTTAAAACGTTCCACGCTACCATTGCCCATTGGATGGTATGGCGTGGTCCGAGACTTCTTCACACCAGCGACCCTCAGCAATTCAGCAACCAGCTGACTCTCAAATGAGGCCCCCTGGTCTGAATGGACCCTCTCAGGAAAGCCATAAATACAAAAGTACTTGTCCCAAAGTTGCTTTGCAACTTGTTTAGCAGACTGATCTCGGCAAGGGAAGGCCTGAGCCAATCTGGTAAAGTGGCCTGTCACTACCAGCACATCAACAGGTTTTTTATTTGAATCCTCTGCAGTCCAAAAATCAATGCACACAATTTCTAGAGGTGCAGAAGTCTTTATACTCTCCAGAGGTGCCCTTCCCTCAGGATCGGCTGCTTTGCCAACAACACACCGTTGACAGTGCCGCACGTAATCCTTCACATCCCGATCTATGTGAGGCCAAAAGAATCGCTGGCGGGCCAGGTACAAGCTCCTAAACTGTCCTTGGTGACCAGCATTGTCATGAATTCCTCGGAGAACCTCGGCTTTGAGGGAGTCAGGGACCACAAATTGGTACCTCTTCTTCTTAGAAACCTGATCCCGGGACACTCTGTAGAGGATACCATTACATATTGCCAGTCTGTCCCAGTGTTTAAGGAACCTAACGACCATGACATGCTCCTTAAACTTCTCTCTCCTAGAAGGTCGACGACCCCGTTCCACAAAATACAACACTCTTGAGAGAACAGGATCACTCATGTGCTCCTGATGGAGCTCACCCTCAGAAAACACAGGTTGGGGGTCACTAGCAGGTGGGACCAACTGCAGCAGCTGTTGAAGAACATCAGCCGCACCAGTCCTGGCACTCGACTCCCAAAGAGTGTGCGCCTCAAAGATGGCAGAGACCTCCTCTTTAGTGAATGATTGATTCTTGGCAACCATGGACACATAAGGCTCTTCCTCTGCCTGGCTGATGCAGAGATGTTGACTGGAGTTTGACTGCCTAAAAGCGCCCTGGACCAAGCCAGCAGAGATGGGAAGAGCTTCTCCAAGGAGATCACTGTAGGGGCAGCAAAGCAGCCGTTCGCCCACAGTGGATCTTACAAATGGCCGACGGCTCAGCGCATCTGCAACAACATTCTTAGAGCCAGGAACGTACTTAATGTCAAATACATAGGATGCCAATTTCGCCACCCACCGCTGCTCACAAGCGTCCAGGCGAGGTTTAGTCATGATGTGGGTGAGTGGGTTATTATCTGTCCACACAGTAAAGATGTGTCCCTTGAGCCAGTGGCTAAACTTATCGCACACCGACCATTTTAATGCAAGGAATTCAAGGCGATGAGCAGGATACTTCCTTTGGGCACGGGAGAGGGATTTGCTGGCAAAGGCTACTGGTCTAGCCACACAATCACCTTCCTGAACCTGTGAAAGAACTGCTCCCAGTCCATCCATGGACGCATCGGTGGATAAGACAAAGGGTCGATTGAAGTCAGGATGAGCCAAGACCACAGAGGACACCAAAGCTGCCTTCAAATCTTCAAAAGCCTGGTGATGTTCACTTGTCCAGTCACTGGGTGACAACTTCCGAAACTGAGCAGCATGTCCTGAGCAGCATGTCCTTGTGCCTCTGTTTCTGGCCGGACAGGAGGTCAAAGAGGGGCCTTGCTATGGCGGAGTAATTCGGCACAAAATGCTGGTAATAGTTTACCATCCCTAGAAAAGACCTCACACGAGACTGTGATGGGGTGGCCCCATCAGGCTCCATTAGGTCTCTAACTGTCATGCTGCTGACAGCCTCAACTTTGGCAGGGTCTGTGGACACACCAGATTCAGAAATGATGTGCCCAAGGAATTTCACGGATCTCCTGAGAAGCCAGCACTTTTTGGGGGCTAATTTCAAGTTGTGCAGGCGAAGTCGGCAGAAAACCATTTCCAGCCGCTCCAGAGCCAGCTGTTCAGATGGTGCAAAAACCAGCACATCATCGAGGTAGCACAACAGGCTGAGAAAGTTTTGGTCGCCAAAAATACAGGTCATCATTCTCATGAAGCTGGCTGGACTGTTGCACAGCCCCTGTGGGAGGCGGTTGTACTCATACAGACCCTGTGGGAGGCGGTTGTACTCATACAGACCCATGGGTGTCGTGAATGCAGAGTACTTGCGATCCTCCTCATGTAACGGCATATTATAGAAGCCAGATGTCAAGTCCATCGTGCTGAAAAATGCATTACCACCCAGGGCTGCCAAACAGTCAGCCTGATGTGGCAGGGGGTGAGCGTCTTTCAGTGTCCGCCTGTTGAGCCAGCGAAAATCAGTGCACACCCGCAATTCACCATTTTTCTTCCATACAAGGACAAGAGGCGAGGCAAACTCACTGGTTGACTTCCTGATTATTTCTCTCTCCTCCATCTCATTAAGAACTTGGCGGAGCTTTTGGTATTCAGCAGGTGGAACGCGTCTGTAGGGGAGACGAAATGGTCTCTCATCAGTCAGTCGAATCCGATGCACAAAGTCCTTAGCCTCACCACAGTCCAGGTGATGGCGGGAAAAGACATCTTCATATGTGACCACAAGGTCAGCCAACTTCTCACGCCAGTCTGATGACACATCACAAGACATGAGGTCTAGGTCCCCCAAGCCAACACGTTCCAACCTCTCCTGCACAGTGCCAGCATCCACTGTCGGAACAGATGTCCCAGTGGGCTTAGCATAAGTAGTCTGTTGCCCGAGCTCTGGAAATTCCAGATCCTCCAGTGCAAGGCAGGTGTAGACGTCGGCAAGCTTGGCATTTCGCCGCAGAACAACAGGGTTGTCTGTGATGTTAAGGATCTTGAGTGGAACCCACCTGTCACCCCAGAGAGGAGTCACCACTCTAGCAATCATGATACCTCTGGGTGCGGAGTGAGAAGAGGTTGGCTCAGTGATCACAGTAGAGCCAGGAGATATCCTAACATTTTTAGGTAGTCTCCCCCACACCAGATACTCACTATTAGCTGGCAGGGTGATGGCTCTGTTGCATCTGACTGTGCCTACTTTGTCTGGCACCTCATCACCAGGCCAGCGATCCAGGCCAGCAAGGAGAGACAGGAACTGTTCAAGTTCCTGATGCCCTGAACCAGATGTTGACACAGCCTCCCAGTAACTTGCATCTGCCTTGAACTGACGGACCAAATGTCTAATGACATTCGAGCCAATGATCAAGTCATCTTGCTGATTATCTACAACAAAAGTGGGAACAGAGATATGACATCCATAGACTTCCATCTCAAGTTCTACCACTGATTTAGGCTTAACACGTACACCGCCACAGCCAACAAAAATGACATTGGGTGCCTCCTCATTATTCAAATCAACAGCATTAGCATCAGCAAGCCTCTGTAGTGCTCCTACACTCAATGAACAGGCCATTGAACCGCTATCCAACATAGCGCCAAGGCTTGCCTTGCGTCCAACAGTAACAGGAGTGTAGAACAGACTGTCACTGCTTCTGATTCTTGTCGTGTTCTGAAAAATAACCGTCTCAGACTTGTCCAAGTCTCTTACACTGTTATACAGCTCTGCTGCATCATGTATATGGGAGTGTCCATCATGACCTGTACAGCCTCCCTCAAAGCACAGGTCGACTAGTTTTCCTGGGCATTGTCAGCTGTAGAGGCTCTATTAGGACATGAGCGCCGCGTGTGACCAGGTTTGAAGCATGTGAAACAAAGTCGGGCAAAGCGGCAGTGAGACTCCGTAGTGTGGCCTCCATCATTACAGACCTGACAGCTCCCTCCACGAATTAAAGGGTTCCGGTCTTGAACACGCCTACCTCCACGTCGGGAGGTGGAACTTCCATCCCCAACCTTCACTTTATTTAGCAGCTCCCTGAGCATTGACATCATCTCACCAAGCACAGCACTATTGTTTGGCTGCTGACTGGGAGGAACCTGGTCCCCTACTACAGGAAACCCAGATGACTGCTGGTAATGTGGGAGGGGGGTCTGACAAATATTCTGCGGCAAGGTTGTGAGGTTCCGCTCTCCATCCCGAGAAAAGGGAGGGGGGCCTGTCAGACGGGGTGGAGGTAGAAAATGCTGCCGGGTCTGAGACAAGAGAGATGAGGGTGAGACAGAGGGCGCCACTCCGTGAGAGAGAGGCAAGTCAGCCACTGGAGACTCCTTGTCATCTCTAACCAAAAGCTCAGCACGTGTATCATCACAGACCAGTGCTGCTGCTTGAGCCCCGACCAAGCGCACTCTCACAGGAGACACCCTCTCACGACGATGTTCATCTATCCTCTCCTGAATCTCTTTACATGTCCACTCATGTATCTGCTTGTACTTAAACACAGATGCAAGCTCTGGATCAGGGCAGTGCTTCACAAACATTTTAGCAATCTCACCACCAACATCCTCCATGCGTCTGCCCTGGCGCTCCAAACCTTCCTCAGCCATATCAGCAGCCTTGTTGAGGCGTATCCAGTAATCAACAGGATTTTCTCTGTGGGAGGGCAGGGTTGAATAGAAGTCTTGCAGGGGCAGGCATGAGGATGTGTTGCTGAAATACCTTATCAGTATGTTGAAAATCACATCTGGGTTGTGAGCATTGTTAAGTGAGGGGTCACTTCTCAAGCCTATCTTAACCACATCCCTTGCCTTCCCCATCAGTCTCCCCATAACCTCCTCTGTCTGTAATGAGGTATCAAGGCCTTGTTTCCTGATGTATGATTTCATCAGATCGACCCATTCAGTCACAGTGTATTTGTCTGTATTATCGCCCCTGAAAATAACAGGTTCCCTGCCAGATCTCACAGTAACACTGATGTGGGGGTTTTCGCTGAGTGTATTCACATTGCCACTGGGTTCAGAATGCTGGTTATGTGAATGAACACTATTTTGTTTAGTATCACCAACAGCCCCACCAGATATAATTCTGGCTGCAATAGACTCTCCTATCTGTGAACCCAGTTGACAGATAATGTCACTAAACTGGTGTAATGTGTCATTCCCATCACTGGGAGTTGAGTGATGAGCTCCCCCCGACAAGATTTGTCCCTCAGGAGACCCGTCCGGGACCACACCTGACCCCATTTTTTTGTCTCTCCCAGGCAACACAGGTGAAGCACCCACATCCCTCCCAACTGACCTATTCGACAGTAAATGAATACCTGTTACACCTCTACCCCTCCCAACAGAGGAACGAACATTATCACATATATCACTCAGCTGTAATTTGCTAGCCATTGTACCATAAAACAGAGAAAAGAGAGAAGAAAAAAAAAATATATATGTGTAAAACAAATCACAACAAATGTTCAGAGTTGCAGGTGGCAATACAACCAGTTCAGAGAGTGATCCACCTAATCAAAAAAAGATAGCTGAGACAGTTCAGTACCTCAGCAGAAAGCAAGAGTCCAGGACCGGCAACATCCCACCATGAATCTTTAGGAATAGCAACCTCGGGAACGCGATCCGCATCAAGTGGATCTTGAATCACGGAGTCACGGCACCAGTGTAACTGTTGTGAATGCTTCTGAGATTTTATGGTGGAGATTTCTCCTGGTGTCTATGGTGCAGAAGGATGGCACAGCAATACCGGACTTGCTCTTACTCAGCACTCCCTCTTTAATCTGGTACAAAAATCACAGCACACAGTCACAGACATCAGTGTGGTCATGCAACCGCAACATTCAGCTCTGTTAACAGAAATCAGAACAATCACAGTCTTGTACTGCTATACAGCTTTAGAGCCAGGGGCAGCCTGAAAGCTGCTGACTGGCAAACTGGTATTAGCTTAGCATGCTAACAAAAATGCAGATCGTGAATAAAGTTACTATTTGTTAACCAAAACACCTGTAACTTCCAGGTTACATGTCAGCAGTGCTTACGATAGAAATACATATTAACATTTACTGCTGAGAGAATGTTTTCACTATTAAACAAACAAAAATAACTATAGCATTGCTCACACGCACCCACCTCCAGCTTGGGATCGTTTTCCTTTGCTGAGGCACGTACACTGCAGCAATGAGGAACCTTGCAGTTGCATTATTTATCCACCAGGTGGCTCCAACTATTCACATGCAATAAGTACATCAATTTTGAAGAAATTCATAATATAGGTTATTTTAACTCTGTTACATCCGCAGTGACAGGTTAGCCCCATACAGGGGTGATGCTAAGGTGGGTCAACAGACGGGAGCTCAGTTGACCTCCCCAAGGCACCTCACAAATGTTTCCCCGGGGTCACTGGCTGCGATGCTTTTTAGAGGACCACAGGGCCATGTGGCTGGGGGTCAGGGTCTGGCCCGGCGACAGAGGACTGTTGGTCAAGAGACACAACAGTGGGGTGCAATGTCTGGGAGGCCGTAGAGGTGGTCAAGGACCCCAGGGTATTTTGGGGACTTTGTATGTGATCCCTCGGGGCGAGGAATCTAGCAAGTTTAGTTTGGTAGCTCTGTTCTTTTTGAGTGTTGGGAGGTCTTTGGACCAGGTCTTTGGAGCAGGAGGTTGGGGGTTGAATCCCAACCAGGGTGTACTTCCGTTAAGGGTCCCCAGGCTAGACCCCCCATGCTAACCAAGCCTGCCTCGGAATATGAGCGAGAGATACATGATTGAAGCCATACCGATTCGGACGTCACCCGGATTAACAAGGTCCGCGTCAGCTATTGAGGAACCAGGGCATTCTGATGATAAGTGGGCTAGAAGGTTACGGCATAAGTGGACACAAGGTGAAAACCGGGAACTGTTGGAATGCTACTGTGCATATAACCCCAGCGAGAGGGGTTACATGGAGAGGATGTGCGATCTATGGATTCTTCGAAAACCCAACATCCACACTGACGGTGAAATAACTTGTGGCTCAGTGTTCCAACATACGAAGGAAGTAGCTGCTATCACAGCTAGAGATTGATGAGGTACAACACAAATGCTACGGCAAGGGGGAGCCAGGACGACAGGTCAGGGGGGAGATTTCATCATCCCCACACTCAGATATTGGGTACCAAGCCCCAATAATAACAACAAGTAAACTGAATACCAGAGCAGCTGACCTGAAAGATAAGATCATGGCTAAGAAGACAAACTGGACCCCTCGGCGCCGACTACCAAGACTATGTGAAGTACTCTCTGAAGACCTACTAGAAGATGCGAATACGGACAGTCCCTACCACTACCATCACTGAAACCAATCAGTTGATGTATAACATGGCAGCAGTGATCCTTGAGATGCTTGGCTATAAAATAAACAGCAATAAGGAGCAGTATCCTCCATGGAAATGACGACTAGAGGCTAAGATCAAGGCAGAATGGAGGGAAGTTAGCCAGCTCTCAGAGTTGCAGAAGGGTGGGATGAAGAAGAACGCGGTGCCTAAGAAGTACAACAAGCTGTCCATACCCAAGGCCTTAGAGACTGCCAAGCAAAGACTCACAGCCTTGGCTAGCCACCTGAAGAGGTATACCAGAGAGATAGAAACCAGGAAAATAAACTGGATGTTCTCCACCGAACCATCCAAGGTATACTCTCAGTGGCAGGGGAACAATATGAGAACAGCACCTCCACCACGGCTGGAGACAGAGCAATACTGGAAGAGCATATGGGAGAAAGGTGCATCACAAAACACCAATGCACAGTGGCTAGTGGATCTAAGAGCAGACCACAGCAACCTCCCTGAACAGGCCCCAGTAATCATCACAGTGGCAGACAACCAGGAAAGAGTCTCACACATGAAGAGCTGGACAGCACCAGGCCCTGATATGCAGGGGTGAAAGTAAGCCGGTATGGTCCGGTACTGTGTACCACTAAAAGATTCTGTGCCGGTACGCAGTACTGACAAGAGCTCGTGCGGCTGTCTGCTGTAAAGCCGTCATTCAGAACCGGTCACGGCTGCACTTTGGGTCAGAATACATCCGTTAGCAATAAGCAGTCTAAAACACGACTTAATCAGTTAATAAATTGCTTTTTTTTCTCATTTCAAATTGTTTCTGAACTGCTCGTGCTATGCTGGAGCCTCAATTCTCTTGCTTCTCTCCCCTCAGAGACCGAGGCTTTCGTCAACGGACAGCCACGTCTCATAAGCGGGACGGATGTAGTGCATTGTACATGACAGGCTAGACCCTCCTATTTTGATTGACGCCTCATTCAGCCGTGACTGCTCTATCTACTAGTAGTTGGTGTTTTGCTCCCCTGGTCTCTCTGCCTATCCCTTTCTGGCCCTCGCTCATGTATTGCGCCACACGCCTACTCATCTTAGCTGCTATGATGCCTGACAGGAGTTTCCATGTTGTACTGAGGCAGGTTATGGGCTGGTAGCTGGATGGGACTGGTCCCTTCCGGGGGTCATTACGTTTTATGTAATTTTTAATGTATATGTATATGATATAATGTTGCTGGCTATATATTGTCATTCAGATTGTCTTTTGTTAGCGCCTAAAGATCACTAATTGTGTGAAAATGCTCATTTGTTTGCATCATTGTCCACCTGTAATTTGCTTTAAAACATATCACTTTATTTTTACATGGCACAGTAAGCTTAATTAATAAACAGCTTCATGTTCACTGTGTGTTTGACAAACCTGTTGATCTATTCAGATGATATTTCTCTAATATGTACATGAAATAGTTTTCCCCTAAAAATAACCCAAATGAATTATTATAGCTGAGTATTGTTGTGTTTATTGTGTTTGCAGCTCATCTTGATATTTAGCTGTCATGTGGGGTGCAATACCTGTTTGACACTGGCAGAGAAGATCTAACAAGTTCTTCATGTGTGCACGCACAGTCAACTCTGAGTATGTTTTCTTTACAAATGTGACTCCATTTAAGGGACAATAAACAGGCTTTCCAGTAGTGTAAGATTTATTTAAGCAAAGAAATAATCAACCAAACACAAAATTTACTTTTTGTGCTTTTTATTATATATTAGACACATTTATTTCTCTTTGCACAGATTGCATATACACATATTACACAGTACTATAAGTTACACATCAGCTTTCATAAATATGTTTTATTTTCTCTTCTATAGCCTTGTCCTTGGGCTTTGTTGCCCTCTTTTGGTGAAGCCTGCAGCTGATCCAAAATGCTGCAGCTAGAGTTTTGACAGGGATTAGAAGGAGAAAGCATATTTCTTCCATACTGACTTCTTTTTACTGGCTCTATGTTAAAGCCAGAATTTAATTTAATATCCTTCTTTTCACAAGGCCCTTGGTCATGTTGTTATAGGCCTAGGCTGTTGGGGGGCTCCCAGTGATGCACTGCGTATTTCTTTTTCATTCACCTCTTTTTACTCCGTTTATACCCCACTCTGGATTTATTCATTAGTCATTATTAATCTCTGGCTCTCTTCCACAGCAGATGACTGCCCCTCCCTGAGCCTGGTTCTGCTGGAGGTTTCTTCCTGTTAAAAGGATGTTTTTCCTTCCCACTGTTGCCAAATACTTGCTCATAAATGGTCGTTTTGATTGTTGCAGTTTACTGTGTAATTAATTTATGGTCTTTGCCTTACAATATAAAGGACCTTGAATTTGTTGTGATTTGGCCCTATATAAATAAAATTGAATTGATTAAACTTTTTCCATAACTGGGTCAAGGTCAGAAGTCAGAGGTGAACTTTCTGTAAATCTTGCCAATGAGATAATTTGAACGATTTCATTTAGGAAGTTCAAATTTACACCATAGATGTAACTACTAGAATTCTTTGACAAGTTTGAAACTCAGTGACCTTGACCTCAATATAAAGGTAAATTATGGGCATGTACAATAGAACCTATGTGTCATCTCTTTGTTCAGTGTTTGGGGCAGGGATTGGTGTGCCTGGCACCACAAGATTGAGACTAAAGTTATTAGTAAAGTTTTCACTGTTGAATTGCAACAAAGAGACAAGGACTGTTTTCTCACAGATTTCAGTGTAACCTGACTTTCTTTCAACAAGAAGAGTTGCCCCCTGCTTACTATTAGAAAGACTGCAGGTATAATGCACTTCTGCTCTGGTTTCACTTTTCAGAACTGGCATCTAAATTGATTTACTAAATTTTTTACTTTCTAAGGTTGAGTATTGACACTGATTTTTTTTCTAGGAGTTTTAGAAAGTGATCTTTGTAAAGGAAACTAAAAACATTGAAATTTCTCAAAAAATAATCCAATCTTGATCTAATATTCTGTGTGAGATTACATCTATATATCATGTATAGATTAATCACAAATAAACTGTTGTGATTCGTCTCTTTTCAGCCACTTTGTTTAAGTTTCTTTGATAAAAACTCTTCCATCAGCTTGTTTTCTCCACTTGAGTTGAACATCAGTCACATTCTGATTCCTTAGCCACTGCTTCATCTGTGGAACAGAAAATATCCATATTTATATCTATCAGAGCAAAATGACAAAGCAAAAAGTACTTATTTCACATCTTGGATATTTTTTTATATAATTTAAAAATAAATAATCTAGATACACTATATTATGGTGCACTATAACTGAACTAGATGTGTGAAGATCTGTTAGACTTACTTGCTCCAACATGTTTTCTTGTATTAAAGGGTTCTCTGAATCCTGTGTGCTGATCCTCAGTTTAATGATCCTCTGTTTTTTTACTTCTATAAAGAGAGATAAAGAGGATGTGTTTAGGATTGTCTATTCATTTCGCACATTTTTGTTGTCATGAAACAAAAAAGACTGATAGAATAGAATAGAATGCTGTTATTGTTATTATACAGGATGTACAATGAGATTGGAGATGATGATAGTTGATCTCTGAAAATCATGGTATTCTAGCCAAGAACTTTACTCACTGCAGTCACAGAGGAATGGATATGTGTCTTCACATCTCAGTTCATCCCATCTACCTGAATCTGTCTTCACCAAGCCATTACAGTTGTAAATGTTAGACGACACTTCATGGTTTGCTTTCCAGTATCTAAACGAGGAGTCAGTTTGGTCTGACCACTCCCAGGAGTCTTTGAAGTGGCCAACCCAGGCCCTATGGCCACCGACTGCGTTCCAGACCATCTGGTACTCAGCATCATTCCTTAGACTGGTCAGGTCTGTGTAGTGTGTTCTGCAGTACTCACGAGCACCGATCCAAGTCAGATATTGTGTAATAAGGATGTACTGAGCTGCACCTTGTTTTGTTCCTATAAAGAAAAGCAAATTATGCTCCTTTTACTTCAACATTTCACAAACTCAGTTAAAACATTTGTTAGGTAGTGTCCATCCCTAGGCTCAGTGCTGTGCTATGTTACAGTTCTGCTTCCTTACTTGAAGTAAAGAATTTCAGAACAGCCACTCCTACCTGTCTAACTTTTGTTGCACTTATATCATCTAATTTTCTACTCCTCAGTATTAGCTTCAAGCATTAGTCCTCTCAGTAATTAAACTGTCTGTTCAACAATCATTTATTAACTTTTCAGCATTTCATAAGTGTTTGTGCCCTTTCGTGATATTGAAATGTTGCCTATAAGTCAAGAATTGCAATTTTGTTTAGCCTGTTTTGCCTATCCACCTACCTGGTAAATTAACTTAATCCAGTAAGCAACAAATTCATCTTCATGCACCTTTCTCTGCATTAGAATACATTTATAAAAACAGACCTATAGAAAGCCTTATAGTAATGAAAACATGTCTTTGTACCAAAAGGTTTTATAGTTTGAAAAATTATCATTACACAAACTGTTCACAGTTGCCAAAATCACAGATGAACAAATAAAATGATTTTGTCAGCAGTTTCTCTGAACATTCTTGATTTGGTATATAGGTTCATATCCATCTTGAAGATAAAGTGTAATTACTTTGATGATTCACTGACTTTTTGTTATCAGTAAAAACATTTTATTCCATGACTGGAGGTTATAATCACCTCCTTAGAGAACTGACACTTGCATGTAAGTGAAACACTGACTCACCATCAAAGCAAACTGCATAATAAAAGTAGCCACAAGTTTGTGTTTGCAGTTTCCCATTTGTGAAACATCCACAATCGTAGATGTTTGTTGGTGAGCTCCAAAGAAAATAATTTTTCTCTCCCTCTTTGTAGAACTCTTTGCCTGTCAGAGACCAGAGATACCTGGAAGTGGTCCCTCTCCAAAGCCCGATCCACACAGCAGCATCGTATTTGTCTTGGACAAGTTCAAGCACCGCTTTCATCTCGCTCATGTCGCTGATGGTGGCCAGGTCAGAACATTTCTCTCTGCAGATACTCTGTGCTTCATGCCAGGTTTTTGGTGTTTGGAATAAGACAAACTGTGACTGGAGGCCATGTAAAGATTGAAAACACAGCCCTGTGGAAGAAAATCATCCACAGACTAAACACTTAAGCTGTTTTAAACCACACTCAGATAATCAGTAGTATTTCTTCTTGTCAAAACTATATTCTTACCTAGAAATGCAATTATAAATTTCCACTCCAACATTCTTCTGCTAAGAGAGGCGAGGTGACGCCGAGCAATTCAGGGAGCAACGGCAGGTGAAGTGATTGGTACACCTGCTGGTGTTTACTTATGAACTACTCCTTTTTTTCTTTTTTTTTACACAAGTGTGGATGACACAAGCAAACCACACCCATGTGCACGTGTGTGACACACACACACACACACACACACACACACACACACACACACACACACACACACACACACACACACACACACACACACACACACACAGGGATTTCACAGTTGATGTTGGGCTGTGTACTGAGCTAAGGACAGTTTTTGAACTAAGTTGTTTTCAGGAGTCAAGAGTGCTAGGTCCTCCCAGGCAAACTCAAAGAGAGTGTTTATTCAGTGTGTGTTCCCTTTCTGCAGAAAACTGCAGCAGGACGTGCTGCTCAATCTCGAAAGTTGACGCCCAGCAACTGGACATGTGATCACCACCAGGCTTTTGAGGATTTGAAGACAGCGTTGATGTCCTCTGTGGTTTTGGCTCATCCTGACTTCACTCGACCCTTTGTCTTTTACACCAACACCTCCATGGATGGACTAGGAGCAGTTCTTTCACAGGTTCAGGAAGGTGATTGTGTGGCTGGACCAGTAGCTTTTGCCAGTAAATCCCTTTCCCATGCTCAAAGGAAGTATCCTGCTTATCGCCTTTAATTCCTTGGATTAGAATGGTCAGTGTGTGACAAGTGAAACTGGCATCCTATATATTTGACATCAAATACGTTCCTAGCTCTAAGAATGTTGTTGCAGATGCACTGAACTTGGCCATTTGTAAGGTCTACTGCGGGGGAACAGTTGCTTTGCTGCCCCTACAGTGATCTCTTTGGGGAAGCTCTTCCCATCTCTGCTGGCTCAGTCCAGGAAGCTTTTAGGCAGTCAAACTCCAATCAACATCTCTGCAACAGCCAGGCCGTGTTCTTATCCAGGTACACAATAATTTTCGTATTGTATTTGTTTGTTAAATGCCTCTGGCAATGTTGTAATGTGGCCAGATCATGAGAGACGAGCCTGAGAGCGCTGTGCTTGAGCTGCCCCGTACTGAGCCAACCTGCCTGACCAGTATATGTTCTGTTCTTATCCAGACAATAAAACGGATCACATCTTAAAGATAACCAAGCCTTCGTCTATTATTACTACACAACGCAGAATCGAAGAGGTTTATTTGGACCAGCCAGTTACAGTGTAATTGTGCCTGGTTACACATACACACATCATATATAAGAAAACAAAAACATTATGACATATAATGCTTTGCTACTTCTGGGCCATGTGGTGGTGGCTTTCTCTCAGAGCATGGTCCAGCATACAAACACTTATGGTGCACGGCGTTGTATTTAGGGTGAGCTTCTAGTCTGTCTTGCAGTTTGGCTCAGAGGGGTCTTAATCCAGCCCGATACGCGCTCTGAGACGCCATCCTCCTCATCTAACATGAGGTCAGTGGTGACACCGTCCCAGAAGGCAACCTCCTTCACTGCCAGGACACTCGCCCTCACCTCCAGCAGCTGCTGACACAGAGCACACATTAAGTCATTATAAAACTGTATGAAATATTGTGAAAAATCAGGAAACTACACTGAAAGTTTGAGTCAAAACTTTCCGAATTGTAATGCAATATTTTTTTTGTAAAACTATTCTTTTAATTTAAATGACTCATTTTTTTCTCATGAAAAAAAAAATTATTTGCAAAACCTAAATTTTTATTTGCATGTCAGAAATCTTTGGTTATGATTCTCTAACTTTTGGTTTTGACGTTCCGTTTTTTTTGGTTGAGGTGAGTGTTTTTTGAACTCTCGGAACGTGAACATCCTGGGGCGGGGCCTAAAGCTAAACGATGTAACACGTGTCCCTATTGGTTAGCGCTGACTAAAGCGGCAGCCTCTGATCCCTCCCACCTCTGAACTTTGAAGCAAAGCCGCAAGCCCTGCAGTTTTGGGTAGAGGACATCAACGGTAAAGAAAGGCGGTAACAGCAAAAGTGAATGGTAAGTAATCTTCACAAATTTACACTGTTTAACACCTGCTAACGTGTCCATCCCTTTTTCAACGAAGAAAGTCGATATTATCTTGTGTGCCGCGGTCCCGGTTAGAATAGCATACTAGCTAATGTTGGAATCAAAGTGCATAAACTAGGCTTGTGTAATGTTCGCCTGTCTTTATGTTGAATCCGTTAACTAGCGCACCTTTGTCGAGTTGCACTAAGCGTGGCAAAATACCAAATGTATCTGGAGGAAATGTGTGTTAAAAAACTGTTAGTTAATGCCTCCGTGTGTGTACTAACTAGCGGTGATGCTAAAGTGGGAAAACACACCGGACCGCTGCACCACAGTGTGTCATTAGGCCCACGTTAATCCACACCACACGTGTCAAGTCACTGTACAAACAGATTATTAGTTGAAGCTTGGAACTCTCTGCTCGTACTAGAGCCTAAAAGAAATCCAACCAGACCCGGCCTAAGCCCATACACATTGTGTCAGATCACCTTTCTTCCTTGTTTTCCAGTCACACGGTTGAATTTTCTGTTATTCAGAATTGCAATGGAATGATATTACCCTCTCTTTTACACAGAATGGAAAACCAATTGGACAGTTCCCAGACCCATGTATGTTGCTGCCTAATTGCATTTTGATTTATTTAATTTGGTCAACACCAAAAGTACTATGCTGTATTAGTTGCATGTAAAATCATAACCTTGTGGAATTTATTAAATGTGTAATGGTTAATAAATATGTTGTGTCATTGGGTTTTTTTGCGGCATCAGCTTTTGCAAAGAGTTAGGAATAGTGATTTCTACACTCAACAGGCAGCCCATCGACTTTGACTACTTGCACTTTGTCTGTTCTCAGGAGTTGCAGTTTCTTAGAGCTGGAGCAGCTTATCTTGACCTTGCGGATACAGTGGTTAAGAATTTTCAGAGGTTGACTGAAATTGTCAGTTCTTATGCCTCAGCTAATGCCTCTGCCCCAAGATTATGCAATGTAGCTCAGGTTGAACACAGTGGGAATGCAGGGAGACCCAAAGTCAACATAGAAAGTGAAACTCTCACAGATCTACTTAGTAGTGGTTTACCATTGACTTCCTTATGTAGCCTTTCTGGAATTGCAAGGTCAACTTTGTACAGAGTTTGAAATAGCATGATCTGTCTGTAAGAAAATGCAGCATTTCAGATGATGCATTAGATCAGAAGGTTAGGTCTATAAAGACCAGAATGCCAAATGCTGGCTACAGATTAGTGAAAGGGTCTCTTCAAGCAATGGGTGTCCGGATTCCTTGGAAGAGAGTGAAAATGTCCTTGCAGCGTGTGGACGGGGCAGGAATTATTGCCAGAATGGTCCAGCTAGCTTGCATTGCAAGACGGCAATACTGTGTTCCAGCTCCCTTATCTCTTGTCCACATCGATACAAATCATAAGCTCATCAGGTTTGTATATCTAATACATAAAAAAATATATATACATATATTCTGTTGATGATAACAATGTGTATGATCCTAGGTACAACATTGTTGTCTTCGGAGCAATTGATGGCTTTTCAAGGAAGGTAAGGTTTTTTTTTTTTGTTTGTTTTTTGTTTTTAAATATTTTTATCACTTGTGTCTGTTTAATTCTAAAAATTGTCCTACAGATCTTTTACTTGGACACGGCTGGCAACAACAAGGCAGAGACAGCGTTTCATTTCTTCATGGATGGGGTTTGTAAACATGGATGGCCATCAAGGCAAGTTAATTAAGGTTAAAAAAGAGAACACAGATTGTGTAGGATGATCTTGAATTACACTGATTATTCTTCAGTAAAACTTTTATGTTTTAAAACCCAAAACAGCATGTTGGAGCAGTGCTGAGTATTTCTTCTGGTACATAGTGCCATTTTATATCACAGTCAAGTAATTTTTACTTTCAGTTCTTAGAAAAAAGCTGTATATATATTGTTGAAGTTTCAAAAACTTTGTGTTCGTTTCTGATTGAGGAGACGTGAGTCAGCTGATTCCTCTCCAAGCATTTATTAGGAGCATCAGGGAAGGTGGGACATTATCAAGCAATGACCAATTCCAGGGTGGAAATGGTAATGATCTAACATTTAGATCTTGGTTGGATACCTTTGAATGACATCAAACAAAATTAAACATAGTGGATTAGTTCCACAGTTATGTTCTGCCCTAAATAGGTACACTAGTGATACATAGCATATTTTGTGGTATTAAATTAGTGGTGGGGGTCCTAAATAGACACTTCTGATACTTAGCATTGTATGACATACAAGGTGGGTGTCCTGAATGGATATGCCATTGATGGATCTTATTATCAATATACATTGCCTGAGTACTTTTCTGAACAATACAGAAGGAGTCGTCTTCTCGCTGTTATATGGGGCAGATGCAGCTAAGCTGGCTAGTTACATGCTGTCCAGTCTGAGCCAGCTGGTTGTATCTGATTTTCCACATACTCCTGTTCTGTTAAAGTGCCATTTAGAAAGCACTCATACCCCTCTACAGGCATCTGGGCCCCCCCTCTTGAATTACAATTTTCCTACCTTGACAATATCAGACAATAAAGATCTTGCATCATAATCATAACCATATCTAACACATTGAAATTGGCCTCTGTCTCTTAAAGAGCTTCTACTGTCTGACACATCAGATCAGTGCTCCCCCATGATGCAGTTTACAATTGGTAGGAGTAGCGTTGCACTGAGAGGTAGTTCCTATGATAAGCTCAGCAGACAAGGTGTCTGCTTGTTGCTCCTGATGCTAGTCTGGTGGTGCTTACATTATGACATGATGTAAAGCTCAAAAAGCTAATTTTGCATATTGTCCCCCCTTTTAACATATTGAAAAACCTATTTTGTTACCGAGGCAAAACCAAAAAAGCAATTTGCAGCCTCAAGTGTCATATTTGGGCATTGCTGTTTGCACAACAGATGGGATTATTTACTTTAATTTTCTTTTGCCTTTTCCCTTCATCCATCTCTATCTGCATCCTCTTCTTTTATTTGTACTTCTTCATGTCCTCTTTTACAGCATATATACATACATACATCTTATTGTAGAATAGGTGAGGATGTTGCAAAATGTAACTTTCCACTTTGTCTTATAGAGTTCGAGGTGATCACGGGGTTGAAAATGTGGACATTGCAAGGTGCATGTTTACTGTACGAGGTACTGGACGTGGCAGTTTCATTGCTGGGAAAAGTGTTCATAACCAGAGGTAACATACCAGAAATGATTTCTTTTTTTTGTCTTTCCAACAAGAATCTAATATCTATAATAAATATATAAATGTCTGCTACAACACTCACTGACAACATTTTCCTAATAATACAGGAAAGAAAACTGGCAGATCTGCTGAAAAGCATAGTAAACAAAAGACCCAACAGGTTGTGAATGACTCGTGTTGCTCCTATTTTGTGGAATTTGCTAAGCTCCCTTTTGGAAAAACATATAAAGCTTTAATGGTAACATCTATTTTAAATATTGGAGTAATTTCCCATTGTTTATTCCTGACCTTATATTTGTTCTGATATGTTTTTTAACTACCATGTGAAACCGAAGCCAAATTTCCACATTTGTGAACAATAACAATAATAATAATTAATGTTCACTATACAGTTATTTCAAAAAAAGAAAGTTGCCTGATTTTGACAGTTTTAATGTTTTGTCTATATATACGCCTTTTTTTTTTTTTTTTTTTTTTTAAGAATTGAACGCCTATGGAGAGATGTTTGGAGTGTAACTTCAAAGTACTACAACTTGCTCCACAGTTTGGAAGAAGAAGGTCTCATTGACCTGTCGAACGCTGTCCATCTGTTCTGTGTGGGGTATGTCTTTATCCCACGACTACGAAAAGATTTGCAAGTTTTCGAGGAGAGTTGGAATTCTCATCCCTTGAGAACAGAGAGAAACCTTACACCCAGTCAACTGTGGATGATCGGTATGCTGCAGGAACCAGTGTCAGAACCAGATCTGGCAGAGGTATGTTTTGCGTGTTTTATTTGGATTTAATTGTAAGATTCAGGCTTCATTCATATGACAGATGACTACATGGATGTATAGATTTTTATTTGTTTTCCCTCTAATTAATGTAAGTAATCTGTCCATGGCTTTTGTCAAAGCAGATCCAGCATGCTGAGGAATGGCTGTCCCAAGAACAGCAAAGTGAGATGTTGAACGAGGGGTTAATGTGCCTGATCTCCAGTGCCCGCTATCAACTGAGAGACTGCATGCGCTCCAACAACAAGTAAACCCTTTGGCAGAGTCTGACTCACTTGGCCAAGACATCTATGTAGAAGCTCTTGAAGTGGCCTTTGGTTGATGTGAGATATATAAAAAAAAAAAAAAAGACTGCTGGAGATAGGCACCAGCCCCCCTTGCAACCCTGCTGGGATAAACATGTTAGATCACAGATGGATTTTTTTTTTTTTTTTAACTTGAAAATAAAAGTTTAGAATGTGGTTTAGAGTCTGTCCCTGTCTTGATGTATTTGTGAAATTTTCCTAAAAGAATAAATATTTGAATTAACATGTTTTGGTCGTCAAATAATATGCTGTTCTCCAGAAATAAATCTTGTCAATTTTTTTTGGATTAAATAATAGAACATCTCTTAACTTTACATGGACACACTCAAAAAACTAATTACAAATGCTTCCTTTATTTTATTTTTTTCCAAATTCACAAGAATCTTCATCCTAAATCTGTTTATCTCTATTTTTTGCTTGATATATTACACACGATTTAAAAAAACAAACCTCACATTCATTTAAATCTAACTCAAACAAGGCAATTTGATTTCACATACAAGCACATTCAAACACTTGTGTATTGTATCAAAACTGTCCAGGGAAATAACATTAGAAAAAGTAACAATGTATTAGACAACTACAACTATGAACAGTATTTTGAGTAAAATACACAAACTACAAAAGACAGAAAAAAATCTCTCTTCAAAGAGACAATGAAAGGAACAAATTAAAAACTGAGATGACACTGCACTTCTGTGCCATTTCAAACACATTTCTTTAACACATGAACTATTAGCATTAAAAGTGTAAAATGCCTTTTGTAAAATGAAGTCTGAACAACTTGCCAAACTGTGACTGTTTATAAAAACATGCTTGACTACAGCCTGTCAAAAGTGGCTCCATATTTTACTGCAGTGCTAAGGTTGCTCCTGAAGGATTCATAATCCCCTAGATGGGCTGTTGGAAATGTCACAGTGCTGGTACAAGCACTTACAACTGGATAGCACACAGTGTGGCCTGGTGTGTGCTCTAGGCAATTGTGGTCAAAAATTACTGTGACTTTAAAAGAATTTCTTTCTGATAAAAGCAAATGTTTGTGTGCCTGCCCAGTCATCCACTGCATCACCATTGGAACAGTTAGAGTCTGTGTCTCCTCATTCTCTGCTGGTTGTGCATCTATGAAAACAGGAAGAAAATTGTTATTTAATTAAAGTATTTATTTCACATCAATATCTGCAGTAGGATTAAAACTTAAGCCCAATCGACCAGTAATAGGGGAGGAATTTACCTTATTTTTTAATTCAATTACTTTTTGCAGCAATTAAAAACTATTTAAATATTCATAATGTTAATTATATTTTGGTAATCATTATGACATTTCTGTGGATTCAGTTCATCTGGAGTTAAATTAATGTAGAAACAAAAGGAATTTAAATTACTCTCCTGATACTGGGGCTAAAGAAGTTCCAACCAACATGACCACAAGTCATAATTCTAGTACCTCATGACACAGATATAGAATAACTAGAAATATATAAGTATTCACCCCTCTTGGCATTGTTTGATTACAACCTTAATAAGCCATACAGTTCATAGAGATGTACTTATGGAAGAGTGACCAGAAAAAAGCCTTTATTTACAGACAAAAACAAGAAGGCTTGTTTAGAGTTTGCCAAATGGCATGTTGGAGACTCCCCAGAAGTATGGAGGAAGGCGCTTTAGTCAGATGAGGCCAAAATCAAACTTTTCATTTATACAAGGATATTTCGATCAGTAGGAAACTTGGGGTTATGTGCCTTGCCCAGGGGCACATTGACATGTGACAAGGGCAAACTGGAATCGAACTGAACACCTTATAAAACTGTTCTACAAAAAACACCCTTGCTGTAGGTGACTGTGGCTATACTGCTTAGCCACAGTCACCTACAGTACATTTGTGCAACGATTTACATACCTTCAAGTTCGTACAAGAAATCTTGCAAGTGCTCCAAGATTTTGGTCTCCTTTGCTTGTTTTGTTGAACCCTGTGGACTCAGTTCTGGGGCGATGTGTGACATTACGTAATTTGAGTCAACCTAGGAAAAGAAGCAGCTCAGAACATTAAACATTTATAGATAGCTTTATGGATCTAACAAAGAGATGAACAAGATGAAGTAAATTGACAGTGTACCTTGTCATCATGTCCAACAACAAATAGACTGCGACACTCGTCTGGCTTTCTCTCCATTACATTGATGAAGTTGTAAACTCCAAGGCCTTCTCGTAGTTGTTGCAGCATTGGTGTGCGTTTTGTTGTTGCATGCAGAGTGATAGCCCTGGAAAGTTCACGCAAAAAATATTAATGTATTGATCCATTCAATGTTAAACATGACTGAATTTTAAGGTCTTGTACAATCTCTAATAATTTCCTAGTAGTCACAATAACTTTTTGTGTTACACTGATAATTTGCACTGCCGCAGTACTTCTAATTTCCAAATTCAAAACTTGCCTCATAATAGTGTCCTTATGGTCTGTATTAATTGGACCGGTGTAGCCACAATCCAGTATCTCTTTAGTGTAGACAGATAGGTCAGATGCATCTTCAATCTATAGTTGTGATGCACAGAAAAAAAAAGAATAATTTCTTCAAAATGACAATATTGAATGCATGTGTTAGGGATTATGTTTTACTCAATGAATAAAAGGACAAATGCTTAAAATTAAACTCCAGCAAGTTAAATAAACAGTGGATCAACTAAATAAATAATACATTAGAGAGAGCAACAGATAGAAAGTGCTGACTAACTTCTCTGTCTCAGTGGATCTTATCTTGAGGTTCAGCCACCATACGTACAATTAAAACATCACCAACTTCACCATGTTCTGGACAAGATTGGTCTTTATGACAAAATTAAAACCTCAGGAAGAAGATGTGCTTTATGACTCCACTGCTGATGAGAGGAATCTGGATCACAAAAAAACAGCTTGGACCAGACCGAGGACCAAGGCCGACTCATAGCACCATAATCTCTTTAGATAATGGCAGTCTAAAGACGTTATGGTTAGTTTACAGCAGTGCTCTTCTAGGGAGAGGGCCACAGGCAGCTGCTGAGATGCCTGTCTCTCCCCCAGGATTTGCCCACATGTACATGTGATAATTTTCTGATTCTTCAATATATAAAATCTTTTGCATGATAACTAAAGTGTTTATGACTCATTCCTTCACAAGCAAAAAAAAGCACGCTGTAACACATGAGCTAAGCTTTTTACATCATTTGTTGGTGTTAATGGAAGTGCTTCACAGTGCTTCTGGAACTTACTTATATGGGATTAAATTTGTCTCAATATTATTCAAACAAACAGGTACATAACAATAATTGACTATCAACACACAATGTGAGAACGGCACTAACAAAAACAAATGATAACTTTTACCATGGATTCAATTCTTTCACTGAACATACCATTGTTATTAATGTTGACAACTCAGTGTCATATACACCATGAGTTTGAAGTTTTCCAGTGACGAGATAGTTGTAACACCACTCCTGCATAAACCGTGGTGCTGGTCCTCCTTGGGCTACACTCACACAAAATATTTCCCCTGCGACTCTGTAAATATGAAAGGTCAATCAGTGGCTGTATCGCAAAGCTTAATACACCTTGTTACATTTTCTCATATTTTAAAATGAGTATGTATTTTTCAGATTATGAAATTAATAAAAAGTGAAAAACATACTTGAACAGCTGTTTATCAAGATCGTTGAGAGAGTATTTTGGTATTTTTCCCCTCTCGCTGTCACCCTCAAACAGTCTCTTCTCAATCCCTACAACCATAGCTATACACCAAATCAGATGAAAACAAGTCACATTATAGACACAACATGGCATTTTACAATTATCAAAAGGAAAAAAAACTATCTTTTCGAAGAAATTCAACATCTGACAGGACATTGTTAAAGTTTTTCACGTCATAACTTATCACAATTTGGTTCCTGTTGCTGTACACACTACTCCACATAACAAAAAGACAGACTTACTTGTAAGAAACTCCTTTCTGAGAGCCCCAGTGTCCACACCTAATTCTCCTAGGAAGGAGATTTTTAAAAGGTTCACTGGGCCACCATTTTTTTGACGCTGCCAAAGTTGAAGTCCTCTTTCAACCACACTGTCTCGTGAAACACATATTTCAAAGGTTTTGCTGTTGTCCACCTGTGATGCTGCCCAGCAAACAACATCTTCTTCACTGTTGACATTTTTAAATCACTCAACATTAATAAAAACAATTATTACTTACAAGAAGTTCCTAAAATAAAAAAGGAAACAGATTGATTACCAAGAAATATGATCCAGATTTTTCTCATTTCCCTCAGCTTGGTTTAGATATTGGTCCACTCTAAAACAAAACAAAAAAGCAACTATCATTCAAATTCAGAGTTTCTTATTTTTTCTATATAGTGAAATAAAAACCAGTGAGGAACAAATATTGTTTATTAAAAAGCACACAAAAGCAGTGGCTGAAAACATGAATGAAAATACCACAGATCACTATATAAACACATCTGGTTGCTTAACACTTACCTTTCACCGCAGAAGCTGGCATGACCTTTTATGTCTAACAACGGAAACAATTTGTTGCATACTGGACATCTGATTTCATCCATCTAAACAGGAAGAGTGGTTTAAAAAAAGAAAAATATACATTTGTAATTTTAAGGAACCATGCATTAAAAAATTAAATTACATAATATAAATTAAGGTAAGAGGAATGCACACAGAAAATCAAAGTAGCTGGCTATGACACATTTGAAAGGAGTTTTAGGTATTACAATTTTACATTTGCATACATCTACAATTCATATTTCCATCTCCAACTGACATAAACTTGAATGAGGGTGTGGCCTATATAAAATGTAAAACTATCAAGATGTGCATAATTATTAGGCACGTTCATTTCCACAGTAAAAAGGAGTGAAGGGGGGGGGGGTGCTTTGTAATAATGATCTGAAAATCAATGCAACCTGCTGCATGTACCTGCTGAGAATGATGCTGATCAGTGGGCCATGGTGATTCTAAGGGGCTCGACACACGGGGAGCGACGTCGCTCGCTCTCCATTCATTTCCTATGGAGCTTGTGCGATGAGGCGACAATCGCTTGCCCTCCTCCAGCTAAGCGACCGGCGACGTTCGTGCATGTGAAATTTCGAGCTCGTACACGTAGACGTGCACACGCGACCAGGCGACGCGACACAACAAAGTTGGAAAATGTTCTACTTTTGTCGCTGTCGCGTGGCACTAAACCAATCAGCAAGAGTTTCATTGACTGACCAATGAGCGAAGAGTATGCTACACACTGCAGTCTGCAACCACTTTGAGCAGGAAGGAAAGCATCGTTTTAGCTGTGTTTGACTTTCCTATATTATATGACACTTCACGCAGTGATTATCGAGTTAAACATAAAAGGCAGCCATATGAGAACGTGTTGGTGCAAGACTAACGTTAAACAGACGGATAGAGAGGACTTTTGTGCTAATATAGGATGAACGCGAGGTTGTCTTTTTCTTTTGTAGAGGAGACTTAACAGCAAGATTTCTGTCAGTTCCAATAAAATCTTCAGACTCCTCATCTTTATTCCCGTGTCTGACACGGACTGCTTTGAAAATGTCTAAATCCCTCCAGTTTCATAACCAATCACATTTCTTGGAGACGAGTGACGTAAGAGCGCGATTCGCAAAGCTGCCGTCGCTTTCGCGTCCCGTGTGTTCGGTTTCACCCCAGTGGCGATGCGACCCATTCGTCGCTGTCGTTTGTCGCTCCCCGTGTGTCGAGCCCATAAGCATGCTGCTCTGTTGGTAGAGGTTAGGCTTGAGGCAGTCTTCTCAATGGAAATCACATCTGCCTCCTGAATACAGTAACAACATTAGTTTACATCTGAAAATGGGTCATTTGCAACCTTGATACCCCAACCAAATTATTTACCTCGCTGTCTAAGCTTGATAGGTCATGGCATTTTTCAATGTGCAAGGCCAGCATTTGCAGAGGCATTGAAGCCTTGCATTTCTTACAAGCTGCTTTTGGCATAAGAGCAAACTCAGGTGAATCTGCAGGCAAGGGTGTTAAATCCAACTCATCTTGGAGGGGCAATAAGTATAGCAAACATTTCCCCCCACTTGATGCTCTTTTGATGAGAGATGCAGTGTATCCCTCTGCCTCCAACGGGACAGGAAACAGTTTTCGCCTTTCATGCCCACCTTTTAACACAAGAAAATAAGTTCAGAGCCTTCACAAATATTCTCTTAGTAGAATAAACCAAATCTGAAATATGTAAAGATGGCTGGAAGCCCACCTGCAGCTTTATATATTAACCATCTGTCCTCTAGATCCAGCATCTTAGGGTAAGCAGTCCTCAATAAAGAGGATAACTATTAAAAAAAAAAAAGGAATAATAAAATGTTGCAATGACACAATTGTGTATGTGCACTAAATGAAATTCCAGATCCAAAAACAATAATATCTTTGTAATCATGCTGTTCGTCTACAGTTAGGTGCAAATGTGTGTACCTAAAACAATAAAAACTTTTTGTGTTAAATAACTCATGTCAACAGTAAAAAGTTTATGAATAGATATGGAAAATGTTCAATGTTAAGACAACAATACACTGGACTTTTTTCCCTAAAAGAACCAATTGAAAGCAAAAACACAGCTGCTTAAATTCTGATTACCTCTGCATGTGTTAGGTCAGTGGTGATGGACAAAGTCCTTTTCCCAAGTCCTGCTTGCAAATGTTCAAGCTCAACAGAAGAGGTAGGGATGGTGTCATTTTTTGAAGCCAACAAAAAAAAGATACTTCCAGTGGTTTCCAAATTTTTGCAACTTTTGCTATACTGTTGGGCCTCATCAGACCATTTCTCTTTTTGCCACCTCTTTTTAAAAAGCCAGGGAAGGATCTGTAGATTTTCAAGCAAAATGACAAAGTTAAAACTTCTGCAATGTAAAAACACCAAACTAAATCAACACATTAATAATTAGAACCGTGAATACATTTTCCTACAAGAAATACAGCTCTTAAAAATGAATCTAATTATTAAAAAGAACAAAGATCAAAGAAGAAATGCACAAAACTATTGAAGGCAAAAAAAAAAAATCCTGCTGTGGAATAGAAACAGGGAACAGCTACAGGTTCAATGGCGTTGGTCAGGGATGGTGTCACAGTTTGTGGGAAACCCAGAAAATTCTGGTCAAGCAATGAACAAAGATGTCAAAGATGAAATGAAGATGTCCCCAGAGACAAACTCAACTTTAAATATATTCAAAGAAATAATACACACCTCAAGTGCGGGCTAAAATCTCAGTGCTTAACAAAAGATTTTATGCTGGATGCATGCTATTGAGTTGCCATGTACTGGATAAGATTTCAGCTGCAGGCCTTTTGAATGACTTTACCAGTTGCTCCTTTTATTTTACTTTGTTAGCTGGTGTCAGCCATAAGCTGTCAGTTCTATTATTCAAATAGATGGTGTGACAGTAAGGTTGTCTTTTTTAATGCTCAATACATATGCATATTATGAACATTTGAAATAAAGTAATCCTACTCCGTTGCCCTTCCCTTGGATCATGAGTACAATATTTCTATTTCCAGTAACTGCACAGTATTTTTATGTTATAATCTTGTACAGTATATTATTACCATTACTGTTGATCTTGATTTTTATATATTTTTTTAAACTTTGTGTGACCCTGTTGTTAAACCTTAATTTCTCCTCTGTGGGAAAGTAAAGGCTATTTTTATTGTTCTAATCCCCTCCATCTTAACACAGAAAAAAAAACAAAGAGTGTGTGGTGGACGTTATTGGATCCAACAAACTACAGCACTTATGAAACTGTACTACACATTCCATTTGCCTGAGACCCAGGAACTTGCTGACATCACAAGTTATATTTTTTAGTATCTCTGACCAGCGCCACTGGATACATAACTTGTTTACATTAATATCATTCTAATTGCTAATCATATGAATGCCTAAAATCTGCATGTGACTCTATTGTAAATAAAAAATATACATAAATACATAAAAACATTAAAGAAACTGACTTACAAAAATATAGTGAACTATATACACATGACCCTTACAAAAATACACTTCCTTTTCTACCTGTCCATCTCAGACTCAACACTTGGTGGTCTATCCACCCTCAAGTTCTGACCCTCTCTAGGAGCTTGAGGAATTGCTCTGTTCTGTAATGCCAACAAGTGCTGTCCTGCTTCAGTTGCACTCTGATGGTCATACTACAGTAGGAAATTAGGAGAACACCAATTTAATTTCATGACAACCCAGCAAAAGGCATATTACATATAATTCAAAATAAATCTATATACCAGACACATACATACTCATTAACAATAAAAAAAAAGGCGGAAATTATGTGAACATCCTACCTCGGCCCATGATCTACCAGTTTGGTTTTCCATTTTGCATCTGGAAGAAAATATATATATTTAGATGTTACATTGTCTCTTCTCATCCACAGCACTGATTTTGTGCTCGGGAAATAAATAATCTGTTTGTACAGTGACTTGACACGTGTGGTGTGGATTAACGTGGGCCTAATGACACACTGTGGTGCAGCGGTCCGGTGTGTTTTCCCACTTTAGCATCACCGCTAGTTAGTACACACACGGAGGCATTAACTAACAGTTTTTTAACACACATTTCCTCCAGATACATTTGGTATTTTGCCACGCTTAGTGCAACTCGACAAAGGTGCCCTAGTTAACGGATTCAACATAAAGACAGGCGAACATTACACAAGCCTAGTTTATGCACTTTGATTCCAACATTAGCTAGTATGCTATTCTAACCGGGACCGCGGCACACAAGATAATATCGACTTTCTTCGTTGAAAAAGGGATGGACATGTTAGCAGGTGTTAAACAGTGTAAATTTGTGAAGATTACTTACCATTCACTTTTGCTGTTACCGCCTTTCTTTACCGTTGATGTCCTCTACCCAAAACTGCAGGGCTTGCGGCTTTGCTTCAAAGTTCAGAGGTGGGAGGGATCAGAGGCTGCCGCTTTAGTCAGCGCTAACCAATAGGGACACGTGTTACATCGTTCAGCTTTAGGCCCCGCCCCAGGATGTTCACGTTCCGAGAGTTCAAAAAACACTCACCTCAACCAAAAAAAGGGAGCATCAAAAACCAGAGTTCAAAAAACACTCACTTCAACCAAAAAAAACGGAACGTCAAAACCAAAAGTTAGAGAATCGTAACCAAAGATTTCTGACATGCAAATAAAAATTTAGGTTTTGCAAATAAATTTTTTTTTTCATGAGAAAAAAATGAGTCATTTAAATTAAAAGAATAGTTTTACAAAAAAAATATTGCATTACAATTCGTAAAGTTTTGACCACAATTTTTTTTTTTGATTGAGATTAGGTTTTTTTTGTTTCAATAATATTGAGACAAATTGAATCCCATACAAATACAGCAGACCAACAATCCAATCCAATACGTCTTACTGGCTTCCTTCTTGCACGTCACCGGGCAGGATTTTTAATGGCTGCCGCCTTTTCCGGAACGTGAGGCTGACTGTAGCGGAAGCTGCGGCGGACCGTCTGTAGGTTTAACAAGAAGCTGGAAAACATTTTTGTACATTGTAAACAAAGAGCGTAAACACAGTGTATACATAAACATATGCAGGCAAAAAACACACAAACAAACAACACCAATAGATACTTACACACAATTATATCAAGGTCCACGCATTAGGAACACTCACACTCGCGTTGAGAGGCAAACACAGTCTGTGGAAAATAAAGGTGAAAATAAATAAGAGTAAAAACATTTTAAATTCTTCTCTCCTCCACACATTGAATACTGCTGCTTTGTTTCGGATTCTTACCTCTGCAGAGGATCATACCGGCTTTTATTGGATTCAGAGTTGTGCAGGCCGCGAACTGCTTCCTATAAGATGAAACCAAATAAAAATAAGAAAGCAAATCACAATACGTCTGTCAGCTTACTGTGACCATTCCTCCACTCTTAGTATTTTTGTTTTAGAAACGACCAAGTCTTACCGCGGTTTTCGGATTGTGCTGCCGTCTTTTCTTTTTTAGAGTCCAGAGCATCGAGTCTCTACACAATAGACACCATCTTGTCTTTAAGTTGCGAAAAAACAGGAGATAACCCACTCATTGCAGCCAGCAGTGTCTTCTCGTCTGCAGCGGGGCTGGTTGAAGCTGGCCGGTAGAGAGGCCTGCTTTCACGAGGAGCTCCTGGGGTGTTGAAAATATAGACGTCCTCCATTGTCGTACCAGAAAAGCAGCGTAGACAAAGAACGCCATTCAGTTTGAACGGAAGAGAACGACAGCACTGGTTTCCTTTGGTCTTGCAAGACCTTCAGCGTGATCCCGCACGTGATCTGTATTGTCCAATCACAGGCGAGGAAGCTGCCACACGGAATTCAATTCATTTCATTTCAACTCAATTAAATTTTATTTATATAGCGCCAAATCACAACAAACAGTCGCCTCAAGGCGCTTTGTATTGTGGGTAAAGACCCTACAATAATACAGAGAAAACCCAACAGTCAAAACGACCCCCTATGAGCTGGAAGACACACATCCACTGTCTGTTGTTTTTTTTGTTTTACATTTTAATTTTACTTTTTCTGTTAGTTTTTTTTTTTGCATTTTTCCTCATGAAGGTTTTGCTGATATCTCTTATGTACATCCATGTATAGCAAAATAAAAGTTTATATGTTTTATATGTTTATATGTTTTGTTATTACATCTGCCTTGGTAGTCTTTAATGTCATTAATGCATGTGAACATTCACTGAACGTTTATGGCAGCGTTCATGGGATGTTGTCTGAATGTTCAATGCTGGGAAGCCACTGCACAGAAGAGGATGATGGTGTGACAGACTTTTTGTTACAGTGAATTAGACTGAAAACTGAGTATGCTTTTCAATGAAAATAATGCTTGTAGTGTCACCAAAGTCAAGTTATAGCCTTTGTTTATCTCCCTCAGTCCACTAAAGTTCAGGGTTCACAAAAAACTCCATGACAAAGGCTCACAGACAAAAGCTCACAGCCTTATTGGAAAAAGGGACAAAAGCTGAAAACGTCCAAAAGTATATTTCTAACTAGATAATACTAATTTATAAAATAGAATGACTTCTTCTGAGTTTAGTCTTGTTTGAATGTTTCGCTGTATAATTTATGTGTAGTCACATTGTAATGGAAAAAGGCTTAAAAGATGATAATGTAAATTTGATTACATATATCTCAAAATAAAAATATGCTACTTACAACTGTTGGGAGGGGTAGACCACTGGGGAGTACTGGTGACCACTGATGAGTACTTGCTTTGCATTTGTATGACTCACAGAAACCACCTTTACATATGAGAGCCTGCCCTAGACCTGAGAAGAGGGGGGGAGCTGAGGGAGCACTGACACAGAGAGTCCACGGCAGTTTCCCTACAGTTTATTGTTCTGGCCAAAGCCTCCTGCTGAGAGCCCTAAAGCTCAAGGCGCGCGGCAATATTACACGCAAGAAACTGTCGAAAAACCCACTTTTCATGCAGTGTTATTCTTGTAAAGCAAAACAATCCTTATTTGGCGAACACTCCTCGCAAGCCCTGTAAGCAAAACAAGCCTGTAGGCAAAACAAGCTGGGAGGCCAAACAAGCCCATAGGCAAAACAAGCCGGGAGGCCAAACAAGCCCGTAGGCAAAACAAGCCGGGAGGCCAAACAAGCCCGTAGGCAAAACAAGCCGGGAGGCCAAACAATTCAATTCAATTCAATTCAATTTTATTTATATAGCGCCAAATCACAACAAACTGTCGCCTCAAGGCGCTTTGTATTGTGGGTAAAGACCCTACAATAATACAGAGAAAACCCAACAGTCAAAACGACCCCCTATGAGCAAGCACTTGGCGACAGTGGAAAGGAAAAACTCCCTTTTAACAGGAAGAAGCCTCCAGCAGAACCAGGCTCAGGGAGGGGCAGTCATCTGCCGCGACCGGTTGGGGCTGAGGGGAGAGAAAGACATGCTGTGGAAGAGAGCCAGAGATTAATATCAATTAATGATTAAATGCAGAGTGGAGTATAAACAAAGTAAATAAGGTGAATGAGAAACAGTGCATTATGTGAACCCCCCAGCAGACTAGGCCTATAGCAGCATAACTAAGGGATGGTTCAGGGTCACCTGATCCAGTCCTAACTATAAGCTTTATCATAAAGGAAAGTTTTAAGCCTAATCTTAAAAATAGAGAGGGTGTCTGTCTCCCGAATCCAAGCTGGAAGCTGGTTCCACAGAAGAGGCGCCTGAAAGCTGAAGGCTCTGCCTCCCATTCTACTCTTAAGTATCCTAGGAACCACAAATAAGCCAGCAGTCTGAGAGCGAAGTGCTCTGTTGGGGTGATATGGTACTATGAGGTCTTTAAGATAAGATGGTGCCTGATTATTCAAGACCTTGTATGTGAGGAGAAGAATTTTAAATTCTATTCTAGATTTAACAGGGAGCCAATGAAGAGAAGCCAATATGGGAGAAATATGCTCTCTCTTTCTAGTCCCTGTCAGTACTCTAGCTGCAGCATTTTGGATCAGCTGAAGGCTTTTCAGGAAGCTTTTAGGACAGCCTGATAATAATGAATTACAATAATCCAGCCTAGAAGTAATAAATGCATGAATGAGCTTTTCAGCATCACTCTGAGAAAGGATGTTTCTAATTTTAGAAATATTGCGCAAATGCAAAAAAGCGGTCCTACATATTTGTTTAATATGTGCATTGAAGGACATATCCTGGTCAAAAATGACTCCAAGATTTCTCACAGTGTTACTGGAGGCCAAAGTAATGCCATCCAGAGTAAGTATCTGGTTGGACACCATGTTTCTAAGATTTGTGGGGCCGAGAACAAGAATTTCAGAACAAGCCCGTAGGCAAAACAGCAGACTGGTAGGGAAGAAATCCCACAATAGTGGTAGCCACCAATTGACCCAGGGACACAAAACCTAAAAGAAATAAACTAGATTTAGTACAGTCTATGGCGGTTAGGGAGAGAGAAGGCACAACACCATGAAACTTAGGGGCTCGACACACGGGGAGCGACGTCGCTCGCTCTCCATTCATTTCCTATGGAGCTTGTGCGATGAGGCGACAATCGCTTGCCCTCCTCCAGCTAAGCGACCGGCGACATTCGTGCATGTGAAATTTCGAGCTCGTACACGTAGACGTGCACACGGGACCAGGCGACGCGACACAACAAAGTTGGAAAATGTTCTACTTTTGTCGCTGTCGCGTGGCACTAAACCAATCAGCAAGAGTTTCATTGACTGACCAATGAGCGGAGAGTATGCTACATGCTGCAGTCTGCAACCACTTTCAGCACGAAGGAAAGCATCATTTTAACTGTTTGACTTTCCTATATTATATGACATTTCACATAGTGATTATCGAGTTACACATAAAAGGCAGCCGTATGGGAACGTGTTGGTGCAAGACTAACGTTAAACAGACGGATAGAGAGGACTTTTGTGCTAATATAGGATGAACCCAAGGAGGAGATTTAACAGCAAGATTTCTGTCAGTCCCAATAAAATCTTAAGACTCCTCATCTTTATTGCCATGTCTGACACAGACTGCTTTTAAAATGTCTAAATCCCTCCAGTTTCATAACCAATTACATTTCTTGGAGACGAGTGACGTAAGAGCGTGATTCGCGAAGCTGCCGTTGCTATCGCGTCCCATGTGTTCGGTTTCATCCCAGTGGCGATGCGACCCATTCGTCGCTGTCGTTTGTCGCTCCCCGTGTGTCGAGCCCATTATGCTGCCGCGACACTGCACCATAATCAGCCACAGGTGTGACGCAACAGGCGGAAATGGAATGCGAGCCACCAGAAGGGAATAACCACCAAACTAAAGCCTCACTCGGCCACAATTGCAATATAAGATATCACGTATTGCACAAATTTGCAATGCACTTGAATTATTTTGCTCATCTATAAATGAGGCAGTATAAAGCCTTTATTGTTGGCACCACTCTCTATTTGCTTCATCCTTTTGTGGATACTTTTGTGGTTTATTTTTTTTCTTGAAATACAGTGAATACTGTGAATTGTACATCTTTAATATTGAGTGAAATTCAGCAGGGGTGGATGTAACAGAGTTCAAATAACCTTTATTATGATTTTTTTCAAAATTGAATTAGTTGTTGCATGTGAATGGTGTAACTTGGTGTTGGCTCTCACTGCGGTATTGTATCACTTCCTGTTCCTGTTTCGGAGCACAGTGTTTTGCTGTCTGTTAGCTGTTATATCTGTATAACTCGATTTATCTGGATAATAACATTTTAGTGTAATCTTCACCTACTTTAAATAGCATACTCTTTGCTGAATCACCTATATTCACATTATTTGTTTTTAGAAATTCGCTAGCTTAGCTCAGCTAGTAGTTTAGCCCTTAGCCGACTCACTACCAGCATGGCTTCTTCTCCTGTCCCTCCTGCACTTTCCTGCTCTGGGTGTCACATGTTTAGTTACTCCTCTGCCTCCTTTAGCAGTAACGGTACTTGTAATAAATGTAGTCTGTTTGTAGCTCTGGAGGCCAGGCTTTCTGAATTGGAGACTCGGCTCCGCACCCTGGAAAATCCTGTATCTAGCCAGGCCCCTGTAGCGGGTGCGGACCATGGTAGCTTAGCTGCCGTTAGCTCCCCCCCAGCAGATCCCGAGCAGCAGGGAAAACAGGCCGGCTGGGTGACGGTGAGGAGGAAGCGTAGTCCTAAGCAGAACCCCGGGTACACCACCAACTTGTTCACGTCTCTAACTGTTTTTCTCCACTAGGCGACACACCCGCTGAGGAACAAACTCTGGTTATTGGCGACTCTGTTTTGAGAAACGTGAAGCTAGAGACACCGGCGACCATAGTCAAATGTCTTCCAGGGGCCAGAGCAGGCGACATTCATGGAAATTTGAAACTGCTGGCTAAGGCTAATCGTAGATTTGGTAAGATCGTTATTCACGTCGGCAGTAATGACACCCGGTTACGCCAATCGGAGGTCACTAAAATTAATATTGACTCGGTGTGTAACTTTGCAAAAACAATGTCGGACTCTGTAGTTTTCTCTGGGCCCCTCCCCAATCAGACCAGGAGCGACATGTTTAGCCGCATGTTCTCCTTGAATCGCTGGCTGTCTGAGTGGTGTCCAAAAAACGACGTGGGCTTCATAGATAATTTGAAAAGTTTCTGGGGAAAACCTGGTCTTGTTAGGAGAGACTGCATCCATCCCACTTTGGATGGAGCAGCTCTCATTTCTAGAAATATGGCCAAATTTATTAACCCTCCTAAAACCTGACTACCCAGGGTTGAGACCAGGAAGCAGAGCTGCAGTCTTACACGCCTCTCTGCAGCTTCTCTCCTCCTGCCATCCCCCCAAAACCCCATCCCCATAGAGTCGGTGCCTGCTCCCAGACCACCAAAAACCAAAGCTAAAATCAGCAAAAAGCTATTTAAGCATAAAAATTCAAAAACAATAAATAATACAGCTTCATCAACTGCACCAAAAAATAAAACAATTAAATGTGGATTGTTAAACATTAGGTCTCTCTCTTCCAAGTCCCTATTAGTAAATGATTTAATAATTGATCAACCTATTGATTTATTCTGCCTTACAGAAACCTGGTTACAGCAGGATGAATATGTTAGTTTAAATGAATCAACACCCCCGAGTCACAGTAACTGTCAGAATGCTCGAAGCACAGGTCGAGGAGGAGGATTAGCTGCAATCTTCAATTCCACCTTATTAATTAATCAAAGACCCAGACAAAGTTTTCATTCTTTTGAAAGCCTGACTCTTAGTCTTGTCCATCCTAATTGGGAAAATCAAAAACCTGTTTTATTTGTTATTATCTATCGTCCACCTGGTCCTTACTCAGAGTTTCTGTCTGATTTCTCAGACTTTTTATCTGATTTAGTGCTCAGTTCAGATAAAATAATTATAGTGGGTGATTTTAACATCCATGTAGATGCTGAGAATGACAGCCTCAACACTCCATTTAATCTATTGTTAGATTCAATTGGCTTCTCTCAAAATGTAAAGGAGCCCACCCACCACTTTAATCATACTCTGGATCTTGTCCTAACATATGGCATAGAAACTGAAGACTTAACAGTATTCCCTGAAAGCCCCCTCCTGTCTGATCATTTCTTAGTAACATTTACATTTACTTTAATGGATTACACAGCGGTGGGGAATAAGTTTTATTACAGTAGAAGTCTTTCTGAAAGTGCTGTGACTAAGTTTAAGGATCTAATTCCTTCATTGTTATGCTCTTCAGTACCATGTGCCAACACAGTGCAGAGCAGCTACCTAAACTCTGCTCCCAGTGAGGTCGATTATCTCGTCAATAGTTTTACATCCTCACTGCGTATAACTTTGGATACTGTGGCTCCTCTGAAAAGGAAAGCTTCAAATCAGAAGTGCGTGACTCCATGGTATAATTCACAAACGCACAGCTTAAAGCAGATAACCCGAAAGCTGGAGAGGGAATGGCGTCTCACTAAATTAGAAGATGCTCATTTAGCCTGGAAAAAGAGTTTGTTGCTCTATAAAAAAGCCCTCCATAAAGCTAGGACATCTTACTACTCATCATTAATTGAAGAAAATAAGAACAACCCCAGGTTTCTTTTCAGCACTGTAGCCAGGCTGACAAAGAGTCAGAGCTCTGTAGAGCCGAGTATTCCTTTCACTTTAACTAGCAGTGACTTCATGGATTTCTTTACAAATAAAATTTTAGACATTCGAGAAAAAATTATTCATAACCATCTCAAAGATTATTCTTCATGTTCGGCTGCTTTCAGCACTGCTGGTATTTGTTTAGACTCTTTTGCTCCAGTTGATCTTTCAGAGTTAACTTCAATAGTTACTTCCTCCAAACCAGCAACATGTTTATTAGATCCCATTCCTACTAGACTGTTCAAAGAAGTCTTTCCAATTATTGATGCTTCAATCTTAAAAATGATCAATCAGTCTTTATTAGTTGGCTATGTACCACAGACCTTCAAGGTGGCTGTAATTAAACCTCTACTTAAAAAGCCATCACTTGACCCAGCTGTCTTAGCTAATTATAGGCCAATCTCCAACCTTCCTTTTCTCTCAAAGATTCTTGAAAGAGTAGTTGTAAAACAGCTAACTGATCATCTGCAGAGGAACGGTTTATTTGAAGAGTTTCAGTCAGGTTTCAGAATTCATCACAGTACAGAAACAGCATTAGTGAAGGTTACCAATGATCTTCTTAGAGCCTCTGACAGTGGACTCATCTCTGTACTTGTCCTGTTGGACCTCAGTGCAGCTTTTGATACTGTTGACCATAACATTTTATTACAGAGATTAGAGCTTGCTATAGGTATTAAAGGTACTGCACTGCAGTGGTTTGAATCATATTTATCTCATAGACTCCAATTTGTTCATGTAAATGGGGAGTCTTCTTCACACACTAAGGTTATTTTTGGAGTTCCACAGGGTTCTGTGCTAGGACCAATTTTATTTACATTATACATGCTTCCCTTAGGCAGTATTATTAGAAAGCACTGCATCAATTTTCATTGTTATGCAGATGATACTCAGCTTTACCTATCAATGAAGCCAGATGACACACATCAATTAGTTAAACTGCAGGAATGTCTTAAAGACATAAAGGCCTGGATGACCTCTAATTTCCTGCTTCTAAATTCAGATAAAACTGAAATTCTTGTGCTCGGCCCCACAAATCTTAGAAACATGGTGTCTAACCAGATACTTACTCTGGATGGCATTACTTTGGCCTCCAGTAACACTGTGAGAAATCTAGGAGTCATTTTAAACAAATATGTAGGACCGCTTTTTTGCATTTGTGCAATATTTCTAAAATTAGAAACATCCTTTCTCAGAGTGATGCTGAAAAGCTCATTCATGCATTTATTACTTCTAGGGTGGACTATTGTAATTCATTATTATCAGGCTGTCCTAAAAGCTCCCTGAAAAGCCTTCAGCTGATCCAAAATGCTGCAGCTAGAGTACTGACAGGGACTAGAAAGAGAGAGCATATTTCTCCCATATTGGCTTCTCTTCATTGACTCCCTGTTAAATCTAGAATAGAATTTAAAATTCTTCTCCTCACCTACAAGGTCTTCAATAATCAGGCACCATCTTACCTCAAAGACCTCATAGTACCATATCACACCAATAGAGCACTTCTCTCTCAGACTGCTGGCTTACTTGTGGTTCCTAGGATACTTAAGAGTAGAATGGGAGGCAGAGCCTTCAGCTTTCAGGCGCCTCTTCTGTGGAACCAGCTTCCAGCTTGGATTCGGGAGACAGACACCCTCTCTATTTTTAAGATTAGGCTTAAAACTTTCCTTTATGATAAAGCTTATAGTTAGGACTGGATCAGGTGACCCTGAACCATCCCTTAGTTATGCTGCTATAGGCCTAGTCTGCTGGGGGGTTCACATAATGCACTGTTTCTTCTCATTCACCTTATTTACTTTGTTTATACTCCACTCTGCATTTAATCATTAATTGATATTAATCTCTGGCTCTCTTCCACAGCATGTCTTTCTCTCCCAACCGGTCACGGCAGATGACTGCCCCTCCCTGAGCCTGGTTCTGCTGGAGGCTTCTTCCTGTTAAAAGGGAGTTTTTCCTTTCCACTGTCGCCAAGTGCTTGCTCATAGGGGGTCGTTTTGACTGTTGGGTTTTCTCTGTATTATTGTAGGGTCTTTACCCACAATACAAAGCGCCTTGAGGCGACAGTTTGTTGTGATTTGGCGCTATATAAATAAAATTGAATTGAATTGAAATTGAATTGAATTGAATTGAATAGTTGGAGCCACCTGGTGGTGGGCTATCAGGTTCTCCCATGGAATGCCTCTTTTTCTATTGAAAATAGGAAAAAAATGTCACAAAAGGTCTCAGACAAAACATAAGATCATAATTAAATGCAAACTACTACACACATCAACAACACAGTGCATTTCCTCCACCTTAGTGCTTCACGCAGTTTTTCATACAGATTTTCTGCATTTCCTACATTGCATACAGGCATCTCCATGAATCTTGTAGTGACCTGCTGAGTGGCTTCATCGTAGAGTCTAGCCAGGATGACGAATTGTTTGTCTGTTTTTCTGTTGTTCGATTCGTCGCACATAAGTGAAAATGGTTGAGATTGGCATGTTTTGGCCAACTCATCATCTAGCTCTGCTGCTATGGCACCTATTGAGTGAGTGCCCAGTAATTAGCTAACAATTAGCCTACAATAAAGCGACATTATCAAATAGGCATACACAATATACTTAATTTAACTCAACTTACCTTTGATGAGTTAAGTAGCCTTGGTTTTTCCTGCTGAGTATTTTCGTGCGAAAGCAGAGTCCGGGAATATCTCAGCTACACACTTGTTGAAGTCGTCACAGAAGGTGAAAGCAATGTTGTTTTTCGCACACAGCATTGCCATTTTAACCTCTGTATTTAGGACTTTGTCTGCCTCGGTGGTATTTCTACTCACAAATGGTGATATCTCCTGGGCATATTTGTGTGCCTTTAGCCCGCGTTTGTGCTTGGCGGATTTTTCGTGCTGACGGACATCGTTCCTTCCCCCATGAGAGACACTAAAATCACAGTTACAAATCTTACAGAATGAGTAGTTATGCCCCATCATGCTCCTCTTTAGGAAAGTAAATTCCCTGTCCCATTTTTCAAGGTATTTACATGAACGCTTAACTTTTTTGGCAGGACTGCCTTCTCTCTCGTTAAACCCATCCATCTCTGATTTGTTGTTCCAGGTTTGCTCCCGCTGTTGGCACTAAACTCGCGAGAACTGCCACCCAGACTACTGCAGGTGGCAGTTCTCGCGAGGCTAGTGACAGAATTCTGTTTGGAGCGGCACATGAATGCTTTAAAAAAAAATGAAAATTGAAAACTGAAAATACGGGAAAATAAAAATACGGTATGACGCCGGGACAGAGGGGTAAAATACGGGAATTTCCCGGCTAAAATGGGACACTTGACAGGTATGGTGCTCAGCCGAAAATCAGGTTCAAGCTAGCTGGTCTCAAACCAAGTACACGTGACAAAAGCGGCAGAAGGGCAGACTCTGCCGTCTCAACATAAAGTTTTCTGCCATATTACATGTGTATTACATGAGAAAAGCAAAGCGATTTTCACAGCTGTGAATTAGGTTGGACACAAAGTGCGTACTTGTCGTCTTGCTCGTAATCGCTGTCTGTGTTTACCTCTGTGCTGCACACAGATGCTGCAGTAGTTTTGTTTGGACCGTAAAATGTGTTCACAGCACAAGATAGGGGAGTGTGTTCTCCCACGTTTGCGCTCATCGGCTTCCGTGTCCACACGAAGACCCGCCCACACTCATACGTAAAAGAGCAGTTCACATAAAACGCGGTGAAAACGCAGGCCCGTTCTTAACTGTTTTGCCAGTTCATTGAAACCAGCACCAGCACTGGCACCTCGGTGGTGGAAAAGTAGCATGTGCCTGCCTCAGCAAAGGAAAACGATTCCAAGCTGAAGGTGGGTGCATACTGAAGTTGTATTCTGTATGCTTAATAGTGAAAACATTCTCTCAGCAGTAACTGCTAATATGCATTCTTATCGTAAGCACTGCTGATATGTAACCTGGAAGTTACAGGCACTTTGATTCACAACTAGTAACTTTATTCATGATCAGCACTTTTGTCAGTGTAACCGGTGGCTTCTTCCTCCATTCTCTACGTTGTGTTGAGTAAAGACAATCGGACCACCGACGTGTTTTGGAGGCAATCTCTGTTTATTTGCTGACAACATATCAATAAAACATCATTCTCCAGTTGGCGATGATTGTTTTAAGCCCCTATACAAACAAAACACACAAAGACATTATTGTATACTACAGCTGGATTTACAATCACTAAACTTTCTAAACTTTTCCCGTCGAATGCCACAGGAAAAGGGGGAGGGTGAAGCACGAAACTGCTCCTTATAAAGGAGTTGTCCCAGAAAACCAAATGTAGAGGTACAGAAAACAATAACAAAAGAAAGGTTCTGCACAACAACCAGAGTTATACAACCACATTAGGTAAGTTAAATAAACAAAAAAATTTTGTAGAATTCTATATAAACACTATTAACGAAGAATTGTCATTGTTACATTAATTCAATTCAATTCAATTTTATTTATATAGCACCAAATCACAACAAAGAGTCGCCTCAAGGCACTTTGTATTGTGGGTAAAGACCCTACAGTAATACAGAGAAAACCCAACAGTCAAAACGACCCCCTGTGAGCAGCCTAGGCCTATAGCAGCATAACTAAGGGAGGGTTCAGGGTCACCTGATCCAGCCCTAACTATAAGCTTGATCAAAAAGGAAAGTTTTAAGCCTAATCTTAAAAATAGAGAGGGTGTCTCCCAAATCCAAGCTGGGAGCTGGTTCCACAGAAGAGGGGCCTGAAAGCTGAAGGCTCTGCCTCCCATTCTACTCTTAAGTATCCTAGGAACCACAAGTAAGCCAGCAGTCTGAGAGCGAGGTGCTCTGTTGGGGTGATATGGTACTGTGAGTTTTTTGAGATAAGATGGTGCCTGATTATTCAAGACCTTGTATTTGAGGAGAAAGATTTTAAATTCTATTCTAGATTTAACAGGGAGACAATGAAGAGAAGCCAATATGGGAGAAATCTGCTCTCTCTTTCTAGTCCCTGTCAGTACTCTAGCTGCAGCATTTTGGATCAGCTGAAGGCTTTTCAGGGAGGATGTTTCTAATTTTAGAAATATTGCGCAAATGCAAAAAAGCGGTCCTATATATTTGTTTAATATGTGCATTGAAGGACATATCCTGGTCAAAAATGACTCCAAGATTTCTCACAGTGTTACTGGAGGCCAAAGTAATGCCATCCAGAGTAAGTATCTGGTTTGACACCATGTTTCTAAGATTTGTGGGGCCGAGCACAAGAACTTCAGTTTTATCTGAATTTAGAAGCAAAGCATGCTAAGCTAATACTAGATAGCCTGTCAGCAGCTTTCAGGTTGCTCCTGGCTCTAATGCTGTATAGCAAGCCTATTCAATTACATTTTCTTCTGGGCCAGATTTGAAAATTTTCAGATGCCACTGGGCCAAAGGCCCCTACTTATATTATTTCTTGAGACTTAACTCTAAATATGCTACCACCTGAACTAAATCATAAAAATAACGGAATTCACAATCAAGGCTTTATACTGCATCATTTATAGATGAGCAAAATAATTCAAGTGCATTACAAATTTGTGCAATATGTGATATCTTATATTGCAATCATGCAGTCTCTGACAGTTTCCAAATCAGTGAAGGGTCATTTTTTTCTTTGCTAAATTCCAGGACACTCACAGTGAGGCGGCCGTGGCCCTCTCTTGTACTGTAAATGTTTAATGTCTTTGTGGAGCAACTCCTGTTATAAGATGCTAGCAGGCTCTGCACCTTAGTCGCCCTCTCCTCTGTCCCTTCAGGAAATGCTGTCCCAAAAGCTCTGTGTTTCTCAACATGGTGCCCCCGAATGTTATATTCTTTTAATACTGACAGGCTTCCGGCGCCGCGCGAGCAGGCAGCCAGTTTCAGCAGCTCCGCACTAATTCCGTGTTTTTTCTCATTTTGTTTAGTATTAGATGTGTTTTTGTGTTTCTGTATCTTCTGCTCTTTTTCCTCATGATGGAGCAGACTTTTTTCTGGAAAACTTTGTTTTTATTTACCCTTTTTATGGTGTTTATGTTTGGAGACTGCGAGAGTGGCCACGCTCCTATTGTTTACTCGCGGGACCAGCTGATCTCCATCGGGTGCTCCGCTGTGCCTACTCCTGCAGAACGACTCGATATTCCCCGCGAACTGAGAAGGAAGAGACGCGGGAGACGTGCGGGCATAGGTCGTCGTTGCCAGGGGAGAAGGTACAGGCCCGTCATCCCGTCCATCATCATGGGAAACGTGAGATCTCTTCCCAACAAAGTGGACGAGCTGGCGGCGCTAACGCGACATCAAAGGAGCTACCGGGAGAGCAGCCTCATGTGCCTGACGGAGACGTGGCTAACCGAGCTAACCCCGGACTCACACATAAACATGGACGGCTTTCATTTGATCCGTGCCGACAGAACCAAGGAGAGTGGTAAGAAGAGGGGCGGGGGTCTGGCTGTGTTTGTGAACGATAGATGGTGCAACTCCAGACATCTAACCATCAAAGAGACGCTCTGCAGTAAGGACATTGAACTGCTCGCTGTTGGTATGAGACCGCACTATCTTCCTCGGGAGTTTTCACATGTTATTGTGATAACTGTGTATGTGCCGCCCTCTGCTAACGCTGCTGCAGCCTGCGATGTCCTCCATGCTACTACCAGCAGACTCCAAACACAGCACCCACAGGCCCTCTTTCTGATCTCAGGGGACTTTAACCACGTCTCCCTGTCCTCCACTCTCCCCACCTTCACCCAGTATGTCACCTGCCACACCAGGAATACCAACACACTGGATCTACTGTATGCCAACATCAAGGAGGCATACAGCTCATCACCTCTGCCTCCCCTGGGGGGCTCAGATCACAACCTGGTTCATCTCCAGCCTGTGTACAAACCCTTGGTACACAGAGAACCAGTTGTGACACACACAGTGAAGAAATGGTCTGAGGAGACTGAAGAAGCTCTGAGAGACTGCTTTAGCTCCACTGTGTGGGAAGAGCTTTGTGCCCCTCATGGGGAGGACATCGACAGCATCACGGACTGCATCACTGATTACATCAATTTCTGCGTGGAAAACACTGTGCCCACCAGGAGGGTACGGTGTTTTTCAAACAACAAACCCTGGATCAACTCTGAAATAAAGGCTCTCCTGAAGGAGAAGAAGAGAGCCTTTAGATCAGGAAATAAGGAGGAGCTGAGAGCCGTGCAGAAGGATCTGAGAAGGAAAATCAGGGATGGAAAAAACATCTACAGGAAGAAGATGGAGGACCAGCTACAGCAGAGCAACATCAGTGGGGTTTGGAGGAGTTTGAACTCAATTTCAGGCCACAAACCAAGCCCTAGGGTTGTGGGAAACTTAGAGTGGGTTAACAACCTGAACCAGTTCTTTAACAGGTTTGACCAGCCACCCACCCCTCCCCCAGCCCAGTCCCCCCTGCTGTCAGCCCCACCATCTTTAATGACTGCCAACCTTTCTTCTTCTTGGGACCTCACACCTCTCAGCTCTCAGCCATCACCCACCCCCTTCACTTCTGAGGACTCCATCTCACAACCCCCATCCCCCACCTCCATCTTGTCCCTCTCAACTCATCATGTGAGGAAGGAGCTACGTAAGATCAAGGTGCGAAAGGCTGCTGGTCCAGACGGCATCAGCTCCAGGCTCCTGAGGTGCTGCGCAGATCAGCTGTGTGGCATCATGGGATACATGTTCAACCTGAGCTTGAAGCTGGGGAAAGTACCACAACTGTGGAAGACCTCCTGTGTGGTACCGGTACCAAAGACCAAACATCCAAAGGATCTCAGCAGCTACAGGCCGGTAGCCCTGACATCGCATCTAATGAAGACCCTCGAGAGGCTGGTCCTCAACCATCTACGCCTCATGGTGTCGTCTTCGTTGGACCCGCTGCAGTTCGCCTACCGGCCTGGCATCGGGGTGGATGACGCCATCATCTACCTCCTGCACCGAGCTCTGACCCACCTGGAGAAGCCTGGAAGCACTGTGAGGATCATGTTCTTTGATTTCTCCAGTGCTTTTAACACCATCCAGCCAGGACTTCTGAGAGACAAGCTGGAACTGTCAGGAGTGGACCACCACATCTCCGAGTGGATACTGGACTACCTCACTGACCGCCCACAGTACGTGAGGACACAGGGCTGTGTCTCTGACAGGCTGGTCTGCAGTACGGGGGCCCCACAGGGAACTGTGCTGGCACCGTTCCTCTTCACCCTCTACACTGCAGACTTCTCCATCAACTCCCCACGCTGCCATCTGCAGAAGTTCTCTGACGACTCTGCCATAGTTGGCCTCATCACAGGTGAGGATGACTCAGAGTACAGACAGTGGACTCAGGACTTTGTGGACTGGTGCCAGCGGAACCACCTCCTGATCAACGCCGCTAAAACCAAGGAGCTGGTGGTGGATTTCCGCAGGCGCAGACCCACCACACGGACACCGGTGAACATCCAGGGAGTGGACATTGAGATAGTGGACTCTTATAAGTACCTGGGTGTTCACCTAAACAATAAACTGGACTGGACTCATAACACTGATGCGCTCTACAGGAAGGGTCAGAGCAGACTCTACCTGCTGAGAAGGCTGAGGTCTTTTGGAGTGCAGGGGACACTCCTGAAGACCTTCTATGACTCTGTGGTGGCATCAGCCATCTTCTATGCAGCAGTATGTTGGAGCAGCAGCTTGTCTACAGCTGAGAGGAAGAGGATAGACAAGCTCATCAGGAAAGCCAGCTCTGTCCTAGGATGTCCTCTCGACTCAGTGCAGGTGGTGGGAGACAGAAGGACTCTGACCAAAATAACATCACTGATGGACAAGGTCTCCCATCCCATGCATGAAACTGTTGCTGAGCTGGAAAGCTCCTTCAGTGACAGACTGCTGCATCCTAAATGCACAAAGGAGCATTACCGCAGATCCTTCCTCCCAGCAGCTGTAAGACTTTATAACCATCACTGCTCCCAACAAAAACCACAATAACCTACACAATGTAGGATAATATATAATATACTGTAAATAGTCCGGCCTGTTAAGGTTCAACACACAGGCACATCATGTACATTGTATATAGTGTTATTATTATTAGTAGTATTAAGGTTAATATTGTTTGTTGATTTTATATATATTCTTTTCTTAATAGTGTGAATTATTATATCTTTATTTATATTTATAATAACTGCGGCTGCTGTTACACCCAAATTTCCCCTCTGTGGGACAATAAAGGCTGTTTCTTCTTCTTCTTCTTCTTCTTCTTCTTCTTTCATTGCAAATCAAACACAGTGGCTTAGAGTTCAGTCTTTGGGGTAAAATAAACACGTATTTATCAGTCCAGGCAGGGTTAAAACGGCGATTTTCATTGTTAATTTTACGTTTCTGACCTGTCAGTGACATCTTTGTCGTACATGGAAAGGGTATTCTGGGCTGGCGTTGCAACGGCACCGGTAGTGGTGCGTTCAAGAACAACAGGAAGGGTGGGAATTTTTAAAACTCTCACAGCAGATATGATTTAATTTTTTTTTGCGGCTTAGATTCTATATCCAAAAACTTTAGTTCGCAGTGTGTGTGTGTTTATTTGTATTTTTTATACTGGAAATGTTTTTATACAAGTGTTAAGTTTTGTATAGAGATGTCACGCCGTTGAACTTCAGGTTTAATGTGATGGAAAAAGATTGAACTGACAGCCATCTTAATACTAGTTGAGAGTCACGAAAAGTCATGTTTGCACTACTTTATTTACTATGTTGTTTTTACAGTGGAAATTTTCCACTGTAGATGTCTGTTGAGTTTTAAGCATAAAAGGGTCCATCCTACAACTTGATTTTGTTTTTTAATTTGTTGAATATGAACAGTATTTTATGCTGAAATTGCACTTTGTTTTCAGAACCTAACAGCTTTTGAGATCTAGCATAAAGTTGCACTTTGAATTTCATTTTGAATATTACTTCAATCCTTAGATTTAAAGTTTTGCTTAAAATGTTAAAATTTCAGGATAAATGTCTGAATAGTGTTGACCAGCTATATGCTGTGAAAAGTTATGTTTAAATAAAATAATCAGTACTGGTAAACTGAACTGTGTTTTGGGTGCAATGTATTTCTTGCAAACGAGTATAATATAATAACATTACAATTCTTTTTTTATTTGACTGTTGACTTACGTAAAATGCACCCAATGCTTTTTTTTTAAAAAGCAATTTAAAAAAAAAAAATCGGATTTGTATCGGTATCGGCAGATACCCAAATATAAAATATCGGTATCGGTATCGGACCTAAAAAAGTGGTATCGTGCCATCCCTAGTATTGTATGTATGTATTGTATGTATGTATGTATGTAGCTATATATTTTCATTCAGATTGTCTTTTGTTAGCGCCTAAAGTTCACTAATTGTGTGAAAATGCTCATTTGTTTGCATTATTGTCCACCTGTAATTTGCTTTAAAACATATCACTTTATTTTTACATGGCACAGTAAGCTTAATTAATAAACAGCTTCATGTTCACTGTGTGTTTGACAAACCTGTTGATCTATTCAGATGATATTTCTCTAATATGTACATGAAATAGTTTTCCCCTAAAAATAACCCAAATGAATTATTATAGCTGAGTATTGTTGTGTTTATTGTATTTGCAGCTCATCTTGATATTTGGCTGTCATGTGGGGTGCAATACCTGTTTGACACTGGCAGAGAAGATCTAACAAGTTCTTCATGTGTGCACGCACAGTCAACTCTGAGTACGTTTTCTTTACAAGTGTCACTCCATTTAAGGGACAATAAACAGGCTTTCCAGTAGTGTAAGATTTATTTAAGCAAAGAAATAATCAACCAAACACAAAATTTACTTTTTGTGCTTTTTATTATATATTAGACACATTTATTTCTCTTTGCACAGATTGCATATACACATATTACACAGTACTATAAGTTACACATCAGCTTTCATAAATATGTTTTATTTTCTCTTCTATAGCCTTGTCCTTGGGCTTTGTCGCCCTCTTTTGGTGAAGCCTGCAGCTGATCCAAAATGCTGCAGCTAGAGTTTTGACAGGGATTAGAAGGAGAAAGCATATTTCTTCCATACTGACTTCTTTTTTACTGGCTCTATGTTAAAGCTAGAATTTAATTTAATATCCTTCTTTTCACAAGGCCCTTGGTCATGTTGTTATAGGCCTAGGCTGTTGGGGGGCTCCCAGTGATGCACTGCGTATTTCTTTTTCATTCACCTCTTTTTACTCCGTTTATACCCCACTCTGGATTTATTCATTAGTCATTATTAATCTCTGGCTCTCTTCCACAGCAGATGACTGCCCCTCCCTGGGCCTGGTTCTGCTGGAGGTTTCTTCCTGTTAAAAGGATGTTTTTCCTTCCCACTGTTGCCAAATACTTGCTCATAAATGGTCGTTTTGATTGTTGCAGTTTACTGTGTAATTAATTTATGGTCTTTGCCTTACAATATAAAGGACCTTGAATTTGTTGTGATTTGGCCCTATATAAATAAAATTGAATTGATTAAACTTTTTTCCATAACTGGGTCAAGGTCAGAAGTCAGAGGTGAACTTTCTGTAAATCTTGCCAATGAGATAACTTGAACGATTTCATTTAGGAAGTTCAAATTTACACCATAGATGTAACTACTAGAATTCTTTGACAAGTTTGAAACTCAGTGACCTTGACCTCAATATAAAGGTAAATTATGGGCATGTACAATAGAACCTATGTGTCATCTCTTTGATTCAGTGTTTGGGGCAGGGATTGGTGTGCCTGGCACCACAAGATTGAGACTAAAGTTATTAGTAAAGTTTTCACTGTTGAAATGGAACAAAGAGACAAGGACTGTTTTCTCACAGATTTCAGTGTAACCTGACTTTTTTTCAACTAGAAGAGTTGCCCCCTGCTTACTATTAGAAAGACTGCAGGTATAATGCACTTCTGCTCTGGTTTCACTTTTCAGAACTGGCATCTAAATTGACTTTTTTTTCAAACTTTTTAAGGTTGAGTATTGACACTGATTTTTGTCTAGGAGTTTTAGAAAGTGATCTTTGTAAAGGAAACTCAAAACATTGAAATTTCTCAAAAAAATAATCTAATCTTGATCTAATCTTCTGTGTGAGATTACATCTATATATCATGTATAGATTAATCACAAATAAACTGTTGTGATTCGTCTCTTTTCAGCCACTTTGTTTAAGTTTCCTTGATTTAAAAACTCTCCACTTTTTCTCCACTTCAGTTGAACATCAGTCACATTCTGATTCCTTAGCCCCTGCTTCATCTGTGGAACAGAAAATATCCATATTTATATCTATCAGAGCAAAATGACAAAGCAAAAAGTACTTATTTCACATCTTGGATATTTTCAATACAATTTAAAAATAAATAATCTAGATACACTATATAATACTGCACTATAACTGAACTAGATGCATGAAGATCTGTTAGACTTACTTGCTCAACATGTTTTCTTGTATTAAAGGTTCTCAAGATCTGTCTCTGACTCCTGTGTGCTGATCCTCAGTTTAATGATCCTCAATTTGTTTCCTGGTATAAAGAGAGATAAAGAGGATGTGTTTAGGATTCTATCTTCATTTAGCAAATTTTTATGAAACAAAAAGCTGATAGTTGATCTCTGAAAATCTTTATATTCTAGCCAAGAACTTTATTCACTGCAGTCACAGAGGAATGAATATGTCTTCACATCTCAGTTCACTCCATCTACCTGATGCTGTCTTCATCAAGCCACTACAGTTGGAAATGTTAGACGACACTCACTGGCTTGCTTTCCAGTATCTAAATGAGAAGTCAGTTTGGTTTGGATAGCTTGGTTTGGATAGTTTAGATAGTGGCAGTATAAAAATGTTATAGTTAGTAAGGAAGTTAGTGAGGGCTCAGAGGGGAGGGAGACAGAGCACACACAGGCCTTCCTCTTCTTGAACTCCGACACCCACACATGCATGTGTGATATCTTCTGATTTTTTGATATAATAAATGTCTTCATTTTTTAATTAAAGTGTTTCAGGTATACTTTTTCCCTCTATTAGTAGTGGATATCTGCCACTATATCCATATTTCATACACTACCTGTACCATTTTGCCCCTAACAGCCCCTTATACTGTCAGTACTTTCTCTCCCCTCTTTGAACTTTCTCCCACTTATGCTGGTTGTACTTCTTTACCCCTTTCCCTGCTTGTACTTTTTCTGTCCCTCCTTAATTGTCCTTATCAACTTCATATACTGTCCATACCTTTCCCCCACCATTAGCAGTGATTATCCTTCACTTCTTATGTAAAAAAGGGACTTTCCCTATTGCTAGAAGTGATTTATTCATATGCGGTTAAGTGTGGCCTCATAACGGGCCACTACTCTGTCATCACTATTTATATTTATCATTATATGGGGATATATTTACTTGTGTTACTTATCACTTATATTATTTGTAGTGTTATTAGTTTTGTCACATGTGCACATATTATTCTTACACTGTATATCACTTCCATATAAGTGCCTGGGGTTGATAGTTTTTTATCTTAAGTACCAGGCACCACTTTTATGGCACGTGCAGATAGGAGGCTGACACACACACACACACACTAGCACAAGGAGTGCTTTATGTTCTTTGGGTCACTGAGGGGAGGATAGGACCTGTGTGATCTGATGTGTGTGGGTCTGCAGCTTTTGAAGAGTTGCCGGATTAAGTACTGTTTCACTTAACACTTGTACCCTATCGTTATATTTCAGCAGTGTTTTACTGCAGGTATGCTCCTAAAAGGGGAGTTCCGTGGGCCTCTTGTGTTTTAGTAGCAGAAAAGGGGGGAAGGAATAAAACATGGCAAAGAGGAGTGGTACAGGTGATCTTATCTTTACAGATGGTTGGGTGGAAAGGGTCATCATTGGTCATCACTTCCTGTTTTATTTTGGTAGTCTCGTGCTCCTTGTGTGTTGTGTTCAGTTTGCTTCCCCTGTGTCATTAGGTTCATTTGTTTCACCTGTTCCCTGTTGTTTCCACTCCCCCTGATTTCCTTGTGTGTATTTAAGCCCTTAGTTTTCCTTTGTTCGTTGTTCAGGTCCTCGTCATTGTATACATCCAAGTGCATGTGCCTGCTGTGTGCTTTCAGTTTAGTATTTCGAGTTTTGAGTTTGAGTTTCAAGTTTTCGGGTTTTTTGAGTTTTCGTGTAGCTGGCTCCAGACCAGCTGTGTGTCAAGGTGTAAATAAAGATTTAGTACAAATTCAGCTCTCGCCTTCTGTCCTTCTCTGAGGTCCTCCCTGCCTTGTTAGCCGCAGCAAACGTGACATAAAGTGGGTGAAAGGTGCCTGAAAAGTTGACGGGGTGAGGATTAAATATCAAAGGGTGAAACTTATGCATATTAATTTGGGTCAAAAGAGTGTGGAGCAAAATCCCATGCAGTGGGTATAATTGCCCTGTTTTTTGCGGTTGAAGCAGCTTTTTTCTTTGTCTGCCCTGCTTCTATTTTCTGCTGGACTAACCACTTAAGGTTGTACACTCCCGGGAGGCGCTTTCTTGCTTTTTGTAACACTTTGTGGAAATAAATCCTTGATATGAGACCTGCTTGATTCCAGTGGATTATTTTTTTAAAAAATGGATTATTTCGATGCCAGTGGATTATTTAGGAAAAGTGGATTTAATTGTGAAAAACTTTCAGCCGGAGCCGGGGCCACCCTGACAGGATAAAATGGTAAAAAGGGAACCCCGACCACGACCGACATATAACCAATGGATGGATGAGCTGCTTTGGCTACAAGTTTCATTGAGCTTATATAGTACGTATATGATGCAAGTAGTGGAGACATGTAAGGGCACTGTGGGTGCAATTTTTTTGAGGTTCTCATTTTCAAAATACAGCTGAAATACTGACCTCCCAACCTGGCAACAACATCATCCGTGACTATGATTTTTTGAGGCTGAGCCAATACAGGTCAAATAATGAATTTAGGACAATTTACTACATAGATTTAATTGATTTCCATGAAACTCAAAATAGACACTAACTAGTTGTGTCATTAGTCAGTTTTACCTAGACAAAATAAATATAAAAATATATATTTATATTTACTATATTTATAAAATGGCAGCAACCTTTTTATATAATTACCACAGAGCAATTCATTATTCTCCATACAATATATAGACGTGGGAAGAATAAACCTGGAAAATGTCAAGGTGTGTGTGTGCGTTGTCCCTACACTATCCTATCCAGCATATATAACTTTGAGATTTTGAAGTGAGCCATGTCCCAAAAAATACAAAAGCAATACATATGCACTTTTTATTCTGGTGACATGCAATTTAATACACCAACGTTTTCCCTTATACACACATTTATGTCTCTATTGGCCAGTTTCAGTTCAGTGAACATGCATACTGCCTCTCTAATGTCCTCTGGTTGTCATTGGTATTTCATGATAATGACAATTTTTAAATTTTAAATTAAAAATACAGAAAGAAAACATAAAATGCAATGAACAGAATATATTCCTCAACCATATCTAATAGAAAGTTAATGTATGAGTAGATGACTAATACTACTGTTAGATCACATGCATATGCTGTTAATTAATAATCTGCTCAATCCTGCTTCAACAATTTCTTCAAAGCTCCTTCTTAAAAACTCTCCCATCATTTTGTTTTCTCCACTTCAGCTGAAAATTATTAGTCACGTTCTGACTCTTTATCTTCTCGTTAATCTGTGAAAGAGAAAATATCCACAGCAAACTGATGAAGGTCAGAGTGCACCACAGCTCTTTATTTTTAAATCAATCTTTGTCTAATGTTAAGAAAGAAGAGAGAAAGAGCTTTATTTGTCACATACATATACATGCAGTGAGATTCATTCTCTGCATTTAACCCATCACACACATGGAGTATGTAGTACACACAGCACAGCATGGAGCAGGGGGCAGCCAAGGGGCGCCCGGGGAGCAACCTGGGGGGGTGGGCTTGCTCAGGGACCCACAGTGATGCCAGCCCGAGGATTTGAACCAGGGTACTCTCACCACTGGCAACAACATCATCTGTGACTATTATTCTATATAATAAATTACATGAAATTATAATTCTATATTATATAATTATTGTTATTGTTCTTAATATTCTTCTATAAGTTGTTGTTCTTTGTGGAATAATCCAAACTTTGCTAAACTTTAATTTAAACTTAAAGCAGATGACAAAGATCTGCCAGACTTACTTGCTCCAGGATAGATTCTTCCACTGAAGGATCGTTAAGATCCAACATCGAGTCCTTGGGGCTGATCCTCACTTTAATGAACCTCAATTTGTTTCCTAATATATAGAGAAATAAAGAGAATCTGCTGTTTTGTTTGAGTTTCCTTCTTTGTTTAATAAATGAGATTATCAAAAACATAAAGATACATGATATATGATCTTTGACATTTACTCACTGCAGTCACAGATGAATGGATAACTTTGCCCGCAGTTCATTTCATCCCATTTACCAGATTCCTGCTTCAACAAAGCACCACAGGTTGTGGTTCCATCAGTCCAAACTACTTTGCCTTTTTTCCAGTATCTAAATGAAGAGCTACTTTGGTCTGACCACACCCAGGGGTCTCTGAAGAGGCCAACCCACACTCTGCAGCCATTGGCTACATCCTGGACCATCTTGTACTCTGCATCATTTCTTAGACTGGTCAGGTCTGTGTGGTTTGCTCTGCAGTAGTCCCGAGCCATTGTCCAATTCAATGTTTGTGGAGCGATGACATACTGCTGCACACCTTGTTTAGTTGCTAAAAGGACGAGCAGAATTTGCTTCAGTCACTTCTCTCTTCAATTTCACAAGTGATACATTTGTCAGGTAGCGGCTGTGTTCAGGTTTAGTCCTGATCGGTCATATTTCTGCTTACTGTAGTTCATTTTATTTTAGGTTGCCTTTGTCTTTTTTTAAACTCACAAGTCATTCCATAAAAGCCAGTCCCATCAATACTAGCAAATCTTTCTGATCTCATTTAGTCAGAATTTTGAACAATGTTTTGTTAAGATCACTTAAAAGGAGAACTGACATTTCGTCAGTTAGCATGCAAACATACCTGTGACTGTGAACCTGACAAAAATAATATCTGCAATGGGCTCAACTACAGGCTCTGGTGACTTGTATCAATTTAGTTGTACGTACCAACAAGCAAATGAAGGCCTTACCACATAACTTACCATCAAAGCAAATATAATATTGACTGGTTCCGCAGTTAGACATAGTCAGTGTCCCGTCTTGGAAAGAACCACAGTTGTAGTCAGTGTCTGAGCTCCATTTCAAATAACTGCTTTCTCCCTCCTTGTAGAAATCCTTGTCTGCCAGAGACCAATGCCAACTCTTAGGCGTGCCCTTTGTAAGCCCAATCCACACAGCATCACTGTATCTGTTGTTGATAGCTTCAAGGATCTTTTCCATCTCTGTCATATCATCAACGGTGGCCAGATCAAAACATTTCTCCCTGCAGATACTCTGTGCTTCATACCAGGTTTGAGGCGTTTGGAATAAGACAAAATGGGACAGGACGGCATGTGAAGATTGAAAAGACAGCCCTGTGGAAGAAAAATCATCCACACACTAAACACCTGTGGCAAAACATTTTAAACCATACACTCAAAAAATGTGATTACATGCCAATTTTCCATGTAACTTTCTTAAAATTCAGTAAAATTTTCTGTAAAATGTTACAATGTTACAATGTTTAGTGGAATCTGGTCAAATGAAATGTACTTAATTGGTATATTTAGTGTATCCCAAGCATGCTTTTCTTAATGATTAATTAATTATTTGAAGAAATTAACCCTTGATTTAACATAAATTTTAGCTGTATTTTACTCAAAATTATTGCTTTGTGTTAATGAGGGGAAAAATCTTTTTTTTAATTAAACCTTTCTGGTAATTACTTTTTAAATCATTAATAGTATTTTTCTTGTCAAAATTATAGTCTTAGAATCAAAAGATATTCACTGTAATTTTGGATTAAGTAAGACATTTACATTTATATGTATTACCATAGATTAAAAATAAACGAAAGGAGGTAATAAAAGGTGACAAATTTGTTGTTCTTTGTCAATATCTTGAATACATATTCTACTTGTCAGAATGTGATTATCTTTAGTTGCCATAATACAGGGGTGTTCAACTGGCGGCCCAAGGGCCAGAACTGGCCGATCAGTCATTTTGGACCGGCCCACTGCCCATTTACTTCTATTAAATAAAAAATTTAAAAGAAGCTCTGACTAAACTGTAAGCACGGCATGTAGTTCACACTCCTTACAGGTGGTGGCGGTAACGCACCATAGATTACCAACTGCCATTAAACTCAAGAAGAAAAAGAAGAAGAAGAATGGCATTTTATCAGTGTTGCCAACTTGGCGGTTTTGTCGCTAGAGGTAGCGGCTTTTCAGACCCCCTAGAGAGTTTTTTCCTAAAAGCAACTAGTGACAAATTTAGTGAGTTTTCTCGGTAATGTCGGCGACTTTTTGAGAGTTTTTTGTTAACCTGAAATCCTCCTCTATCGCCATGTTTTGTGTACATACAGCCTTCATACTGTATCCGTTCAGACGCTTTGGCATCGCCTGGACCCCCAAGAGTACCGAACTCTTGGTATGTGCTGTAAGTCACGTGACCTTAATAGCGAAATTGAGTCTGATCGTGTCCTCGCGATGCACAGTGTTGCCAAGTCCACTTATTATAAGCGACTTTGGGCTTGTTTTTTTCTAAAGTCGCTTGCAAATCTTGCGAGTCGCGGTTTTTTGGGCTTACTTTTGAACGTGGAGTTGCTTATTTGGGCTTGACTTTCTTTCCGAGTGAAACTCATTGATTACCTCTCGGCGCCTTATAATAAAGCAAAAGACAAGTGGTAGGTAGTTTATCCCTTCCAAGCCCCCGTTTCCTGCTTATTGCTCCTGCACAAGTTGACCGGGCGCACACCCAAACAAACACTGAGTGAGGAGGTAGTGTGAGGAGGCAGCACGAGAATGAGCTCCAGTAAGTGGGGAAAATATAGAAAAAAAATATAATAAAGAGTGGGAGAAAGAGAGCGCACTTACAGAATGGATCCGAGCTCAGATGGGAGACAGTGGCACTAAAAGTGGGTATGCACTCTATGCAATGCATAGGGGCGCTGCACAAGAGGGCTTCAAAAAAAAAAAAAAAAAAATGTGTCCGCATACACATTTCCATTCGAATCAGGTACACTTTGCCGGTCCTTTTTCCGTACTCACTCACCCGAGGTTCTAAGCAATCCGAGGCGATACAAAAATGTGACACGGAGGACAGCATGCCACTGATTGGCCAGGGCGTGTGGTCACTAGCGGAGTCATGAGAGCGACTCCTTCACCAGAATCAAGCGTGCCATTTTAAAAACCCGACAGCAAGAAACTGGCAAAGCACCGGTTGAATGCCCAGGTCGACAGTTTGCAGCGGTAGTTTTGCAACATGAGAGCCATCTGAAAAGCACACAGCATACATATTTGTAACCCTATACTGCCGCTGAAGCACCCCTTACCTGTCCCTACTAGCCGAACAGCTGGTTAGCACAGAGCCTGAGGCGGCTGATCAAAGGAACTTTGAATTACCTTAATAACTAAAAACAGATTGAGACTGAGAGCTGTTGAGGAAGAGCTTTGTGTGTGTCTGTCTTCAATTCCTGCCAGGATATCAGCTCTGTGTTCATCCAAACAGGCACAGGTTTCACATTGAGAGAGTAAAATACACTGAGATTGACATTTTGTACATGCAACTCTTCATATTTCTCAGTGTGGAACAGTGAAATCTTTCCCAAATATTATTGCTTCTATCAGAATAAGTGCTATATTTCTGTATTCCTGATAATAGAATGTTTTTGGACAAAATTAGAGTTTGCAAAACACTTTGAAGTTTTTTACCTTTAAGACCACTTTGTTGTGGCATTTGTTATATTCAAGCTGTGTTTTTGAAGTGGACATGTTAAGTGCACTTTTTATTTGAAAGAAGATATATATTATATGATAAAGTTATTTTTTGTGTTTATTTGATTCCTATTCAAGACACTTTGATAAGAATGACTATATTGTTAAGATAAGATAAGATAAAACTTTAATGATCCCACAATGGGGAAATTTGCGCATTACAGCAGCTCAGTACAGAGAAAAATGAAAAGGATGAGTAAAAAGACAAATGAACAAAAATAGAATAGAATAAAATAAAATAGAATAGAAAAACTATACACATATACATAAGCACTATATACATAAAATATATATATCAATGTCAATATAGGCTACAGAGTATCATTTTTTAACATTTTTGGCTGGTGGTGTGCCTTGTGATTTTTTCAATGAAAAAAATGTACCTTGGCTCAAAAAAGGTTGAAAAACACTGATTTACTGCTCCAAAACACAATGAGACAAAACAAAGAAGTGAGCTATACTACTATAGAGCTATACTGTTTAAAAGCGGCCTCAGGTTTACGCAGTGTTGTGGGTTTGCCAGTTGGGCTTCTTTTGGGCTTGTTTTCATAGAGCTGGTTGCTTGTTTCTGTCACGAGATCTGGCAACACTGGTGATGCAGCCGGCGGGTACGACGCAGCATTGAGCGGGTGGGCGCGTTGCTGTGATACATCAGCATGTATGTCTATGGATTTACAAATCCTGCTGACTGAAGGATGGAAGTTTGTTCATTCGGTCTGTTTACATATTTTGTTCTCTTACACAGAAGGAAGCACTTTGGTGAAGTCTACTTCACTGCAGACTGGCTTTTTAAAGAATCAGTCAGCCTTTTGCTATTTTCGCTCTGTATCTTTTATGTTTACATTTTAATAGCACAGCTGTGAGTCTTTTGTTATGGAGAAAAAAGCATTAATTTATTTGGGGAGCATTATTATTTAAATATGCCAGTGGTTTATTTTTGAGCAATTTCTAATGTGCATCTACAGCTGAGTGTTCGTCAAAGTGTCTGTGTGACATTTGGGACATGTAACTTTGACTCAGAGGTGCCTTTTTGTTTATACCTTTGGGAAGAAAAAAATATTAAGATATATTTAGTATATCAACATTCAAGTAAAAAATATTGAGATATTATTTTGGTCCATATTCCCCAGCCCTAGTAGTTCTACACATATTTTTTCTTCACTTTTTGTCTCTCCAAAGATATTATTCCTCTCTTCTACAGCCTCGATTGCAACTACGTGCAAATAACCAATTATGCAAATTAGGTGATGCCATATAGTGACTTTTAGGACATCCAATAGCTACTTTCCTTGCTGAGGAGTTGGCGGGAGGTCAGACAGCAGTTTCTGATGAAAACATGTCGCATTCAAAAGAGAAGAGACGTAAGGTGGACAGCGAAAATAGAAAATTTAACGACAACTGGACCGATAAGTATGCACAAGAGTAAGAGTCCCGAGAAATATGTGGCCCACTGGCAAATAGCCTCATGACAATTTGGCCCATAGAAAAATGTAGTTGAATACCACTGCCATAATACATGTGACTACAGGAATCCTAAGAGTGGACAGTGAACATGATTGGAAAAAATAAAATGTTCATAATATAAGTAAAATACAGATATCTGTGATATCTATATAATTTCAACTATATAGCATTTAAATGTTATCATGGATTGTCAAAAGACATTAAATAAAAAGTCTATTAATGAAGACCTCATTTTTCGGCTGCTTTCTAGTGAAACTGAGATGAACACTTGCTGAAAGCAAAGACAAACCATTCAGAAACTTGACTTGATTTTTGCCCATTCACAAAATAAAAGCACCAACACTGACCTGAAAGTAGCAGAAATATATTCAGGGTCTTTGCCATGATATGTTACAATTTCTTCAGAAATCGTCTTCAAATTTTACAGTTGAAATTCTGTCAACAAAGAATTTTATGAAATTTTTGGCCTCTTTGTCAGATATTTTAGAATATGTGATGTCAAACTTACCAAATGGTGGTTGGAGCTTGATGTGCCAGAGGCACATAACGTTTTGTCTTTTCTTTCTCTTCAACAAGTTTTGTGCTTCCCACATCCTAATTATTCAAATGTTTCTCTCCCATAATGCAAAACATTTATTATGGCAGGGGTATTCAACTACATGGAATACTTGTGCAGCCCTGCCTCCTCAGTACAAAATGAGAAACCAACTGAGTCCATGCACAGGAAAAAAAAATAAAATGAAAAAAGTTGCCATCACCCCAGTCTTCATAAGCACAGTCACTGTCCCATCTTTTGAAAACACTGCAACAGTTTTACCATAAACATCTCATGTCCTATTGAATTTAAACACTGACTGAAATCATACTGACAAGTTTTTGTGAGGGTGGGGGTGTACACATGAAGCCTGGAGAAACAAATCTTTTTTTTTAATCAACTGGGTGGAAAGTTTTTATGAGACTTCACCTGGCCATCACTAGTAATGGGGCAGGTGGAAAAAAGTGGGAAACACAAGTGGAACAAATCACAAGATGAGACAGGAAAAGCAGACTTAACTAAAAAGCACAGGAGACAAAAAGCATAGTTAAAACAGGAAATTATTAAAACCTGAGAACGCCTTACACAGACTTAACAAGACATGGGAAACACGGGGCAGGCAGGGTAAACTGAAAAGTCAAGGACTAAAATATAACGTAATTAAAGAATTCAGAAAAATCATAAATAGAAACTCTTAACTAAGGACTAAAAACAACAAATTCAAAACACTTGGTCAAAGACTCAGGACCATGACACACAAAGAGCTTCTCCTATCACTGATTGTGACTAATGCTTCCAGCACCAAGCATTTCATGTGAATATGTTCATAGCCAAATGGAAAACCCTAGAGTTCATAACCCACCTTTCTGTGACTGCTGTGACTTGTTTAAGTCAGTGAAGTCAGATATGGAATATCCATGCATCCATCTTTCCATCATAGTTACTGTGAATGCTGCAAGCATTCACAGTATTGTTCTTGTAATCTTTATTATTATTATTATTACTGTGAATGCTGCAAGCATTCACAGTATTGTTCTTGTAATCTTTATTATTTATTATTATTATTATTATATGTTCTTCCGTACGTTTTTTGACCGCTAAAAACTCAAAAACCGCTTAAGCTACAAAAATAATTAAGGTATCAAAACGTTCAGCTTCTTCAGGAGAAGTGGGCTATTACTTTTCTGGTTCAAATCTTTAAGCATTGATTTTATATTAATATTTTTCTGAATTTTTAGCCCCATTGAAAATGAATGGGGAAGTTTCAAATCCTTTAAAAATCCTTTCAGGCTTTAAAAGCTAATAACTTCAGCATACCTTAAGCTAGAGAAACCATTTAAGCTTTAAAATGAAGCCAAGCCTTTCAGCTATTCAGCTATTACTTTGTGTTTTAAAATCTTTTACGGTTTAAGCACAGTGAGCATTTAAGTTTGAGGAGGTTTTTCAGGCGTTTCAGAGTTTATAATGGTTGTGTATTGCATTTGCTAGAGTGGGAGCCTGATTAGTAGAGTGGGAGACTTCAAAACTTTCAGATGGAAAATTTATTTCTAAACTGCCGCTGTGTCCACACTCTTCACTCTACAGCCATGATTTTTTGCTCAAAATGTAGAGCTGCTTCTCTACTTTCAAAAAATGTGTCTTTAAACCCTGTCAAATGTACACTTTTTAAACTGTAAGCATTCAAACAGAGAGAGTACCTTCCAACTCCTTCATTAACCTCCATAGTAATTTCTGAGAGGTGATTTTCTCCAAAGCAGAAATGAGCACCTTTTTTAAACTGCTCCCACAACCACACTTTTGAGCCCAGGAAAATAAAAATGACACCACTGTTTAGAGCAGGTCCTTGTGGTGCTCACAGTTCAAAAATGATTTTGATAGGAGCTACGGTTTTTGATTTAGAAGCACTTATTTGACAGTTGCGCCGAGTCAAATTTGGCCAGAGTGCACGCACCTCAGCAGGTAAGCAGTGCACCTCGCAGGTGTTTTCAATTGGCGCATTTGTAAGCATTCAGCTTGGGAGAGCTCTCCAATATGTATGCATGCAAACCTCACTGCTTGTATGAGACTCCTGTTGGCTCAGTGGTAGAAACACTGGACCATGAATGCAAAAGAAGCAGGTAGAGCAGGTTCAAGTCCCACTCTACCCTAAACTTAAAAGATTTTCCGTTGGGTTTTGAACTTTAAATCTCTTCATATTCAATAATATTAAACTCATTCTTTCCACAGTTGTCTGTACCTTCTTGTTAAGACAAAGTTTCAGTGTGTGTTTATTTCTTCAAGCCCTTTTTGAGGCTTTAAAACTTTTATATTAACACTTTAGCAAATTTCAGCTGAACAAGAAATTAATCTTGGTGCTTTAATTTGCTGTGACTGCACTCACTCTAGTGGTTAACCAGAGAAACAGCAGCTTTAATAACACAATGTCAGAATAGCATGCTCAGGAAAAATGGCCCAAGGTCATCAGCTGCCATAGCCATCTCACTCATAGTGGCCCATTTTACCCATTTCAATGTCTTTTATGGTTTTTCTTCAGCTACTGTTAAAATTTCTTTTACGGTTTAAGCACAGTGAGCGTTTAAGTTTAAAGAGGTTTTTCAGGCGTTTCAGAGTTTATAATGGTTGTGTATTGTGTTTGCTAGAGTGGGAGCCTGATTAGAGAGCTGATTTTCTCCAAAGCAGAAATGAGTACCTTTTTTAAACTGCTCCCACAACCACACTTTTGAGCCCAGGAAAATAAAATTTACACCACTGTTTAGAGCAGGTCCTTGTGGCGCTCACAGTTCAAAAATTTTTTTTATGTGAACTTACCCCAAACTTAAAAGATTCTCAAGTTAGTTTTGAACTTTAAATCTTTTCTTATTCAATCATATTATACTGATTCTTTCCACAGTTTTCTGCACCTTCTTTATCCTTCATGTTTAGGACAAAGTTTCAGTGTGTGTTTATTTTTACAAGACCTTCTTGAGCCTTTAATGCTATTTATATTGACACTTTAGCAAACTTCACCTGAAGAAGGAAAAATCTTCTAGCTTTTCTTGCTGTGAATGCACTCACTCTAGTGGTTAACCAGAGAAGCAATAGCTTTAATGACACAATGTCAGAACAGCATACTCAGGAAAAATGGCCAGAGGTCATCAGCTGCCATAGCCACTTCAGTCATGGTGGCCCATTATCAGCCACCCTTAATAACCACACATTGACATCACAAACCAACAATCACAGTAAAACCAACAAAACATCACTGAATAACTGATAAACACCAATAACTAAAACCCCCAAACATCAGCATAAACACTCCCATAAGTCCCTGCTTCTGTGGCTCCTCCCATTGGCTGCCACAACAGCAGATTCATTCTGTCCACAATTTTCTGCACTTTCATTCTTCTTCATGTTTAGGAGAATCATTCAGTGTATTTTAACATTTGCAACAAGATTCCCAAATATTTCAGGAATGACAGCAATTCAGCTGAAAACCTTCAGTTGCAAGACATTAAACTACAGTACTAAACTTGGATTTAACTTCTCAATATGATTACGGTTTTTCTTCAACTCCAGTTTAAATTTCTTCAGGCTGATTCTTGGCATTCAATACTTGTCAAATTCATGAACTACAATTAAAGACCTTGTAGCTTCTGGCAATTCATGTGATCACCTACTGCTTACACAGAGAAGCTGCATTTAATTTAGACAAAACGGGAAGAGCTTAAACATGAAAAATGGCCCAAGGTCATCAGCTGCCATAGCCATCTCACTCATGGTGGCCCATTTTACCCATTTCAATGTCTTTTATGGTTTTTCTTCAGCTGCTGTTAAAATTTCTTCAGGCTGTTCTTCTGCCTTTTAAGCAAATCAAGTTTAATTTAGCTACTTTCTTGACAATTTCAACTGTTTTGCATTTAAAATTCATTTTCAGCATTTGTCAGCTGCTTTAACTCTTTCAGCCAATCAGAATTCAGCTCTGAAGCATTTCCTGGCATTTCAGCTCCAATCATTCATCTACAAGCATTCAGCTTGGAGGAGCTCTCCAATATGTATGCATGCAAACCTCACTGCTTGTATGAGACTCCTGTTGGCTGAGTGGTAGAAACCCTGGACCATGAATGCAGAGAGAGCAGGTTCAAGTCCCACTTTACCCCAAACTTAAAAGATTTTCCATTGGGTTTGGAACTTCAAATCTCTTCATATTCAAAGATATTTAACTAATTTTTTTCAGTTTTCTGCACCTTATTTCTCCTTCATGTTTAGCACAAAGTTCTAGTGTGTGTTTGTTTCTTCAAGCCATTTGACCCTTTAAAATTTTTTATATTAATACTTTAGCAAGTTTCAGCTGAACAAAAAAAAAAAAAAATGTTGTTACTTTAATTTGCTGTGAGTGCGCTCACCCTAGTGGTTATCCAGAGAAGCAGCAGTTTTAATAACACAAGATCAGAACAGCATGGTCAGGAAAAATGGCCAGAGGTCATCAGCTGCCATAGCCATCTCAGTCATGGTGGCCCGTTATCATCCACCCTCAATAATAACACAGTGACATTACATTGACATCACAAACCAGCAATCACTGTGAAACCAACAAAACATCACTGAATAACTGATAAACACTGATAACTAAAACACCCATGCACCAGCATATACATTCCCACAAGTCCTTGCTCTGGTGGCTTCTCCCATTGGCTGACACAATATTATATTCATTCTGTCCACAATTTTCTGCACATTCATTCTCCTTCATGCTTAACCTCCTGAGACCTCGCATCCTTTGTAGTGCTCACAAAAAAGGTCAGTTTAAAGATTTTTTTTTATTTGGTTCTCAGGAGGGTATGACAATCATTCATTGCATTTTAACATTTTCAGCAACATTCTCACATATTTCAGCAATGACAGCAATTCAGCTCAAAGGCTTCAGCTGCAAGACATTAAACTATTAAACTTGCATTCAACTATTCTATATCTTTCAGTGTTTTCTTTTTTTTTTCAACTTCAGTTTAAATTTACTTAGCCAGGTTTTTTTGCCCATTAAAATTTTTGATCTTCACTGATATTTTTGACAAGCTGCAATTGAAGAACAGACCTAGCAGGTTTTGGCTATTCCTGTGCTCTCCTACTGGTTGCTCATAGAACCTGGAGCTTTAAGGACACAGAACACCTTGAACAGGAAAACTGGCCAGAGGTCATCAGCTGACATAGCCACCTCAGTCATAGTGGCCTGTTATCAGCCCCCGTCAATAACATGTAATTCATAACACAAACCGACAATCACAATGAGACCAACACAGCATCTCTGAGTAACTGATAAACACTGATAACTAAAACCATATATTTTATGGGTTTTTTTTTTTTTAAAGCTCCAGTTTATATTTCATTTCAGGCAGTTTTTCTGCCCTTTCAGCAAATCAGGTTCAATTCAGGTACTTTTCTTTACATTTCAGCTGTTTTTCCAGTTAGTATTTTTGTCTTCAACTCTGATTAACTTTCAGGTATTTCAGGCATTTCTAGGCATTGCACTTTAAATCCTTCTTGTGCATGCTTTATACTACAGAACCCATTGTTTCAAAACATTTGGTCTTTTCTAGAGAATTAGGCTTAATTTTCTTTCGGATAATAGTTATATATACATTTTTAAATATCTCACTTTTTTGGGGGGCAGGGCTTGGAAATAAATGGACCAAGCTTCAAATCCTCTTCAACCCCACCCTACTACCCAAGTTTTGCTGTTTGCTTTTGTTGTTTCTGTTTGCTATTTCAGAAATGATTTTGTAGGTGTAGTGTAATTTATGTTGTCAGTGTAATTTTACAATAGTCTTCAGGTTAATTTTGATTTTATTGTGGGCTTTTGGTGTTTCTTGGCTCAATCTAAGTTGATTTCATTTTCATACTTATTTGTGATGAACTTCGTATCTGCTGTCATAACTCAAGAATGGACAAAAAAACATGGAAAATAAAATTTGATAATTAAAGAAATGTTTTTCAAAATACTGCAAAAAAGCAAGTACAAGTACTTCTTGATCAGTAGAACGACCTCAAAGTGGAGTAATGAGTTTGCTTTTCACATTCGTTCCACCATTTTAGTCTGACACTGAAATTTCCGAGCACCCCTGAACGCCTCGTCCTATTGTCGCACCTGAAAACAAACAAGCCTCCATTCCGCTGTTGTCCCCTGAGGTGAGTAGTCGGGACTCGGTCCCGTTTGGTTTTTACACACTAAAATGACATGTTTGGTGTTTGCTCAAACTGACATGACATGTTATGGTACACTCAAACAGAGTAAAAGTAAAAGACAGAGAGCAAAATATTGTCAATGTGAACTTTAGAGAGACATTAGCTCTCAGTCTGTGGCTCGGTCTCCAACTGTGGCTACTGTTCTTTAGCCTAGAGATAAGAGAGCCAAAGATTAGTTGTGAATCTCAGCTGGTTTAAATGTTGATTTTTTTCTCTTTCAGCTGTCTTTATTCACTCAACTGTGTTTGTAGCCACACAGTTTATACTTCAAATTGTAGCTATGGTTGTGCTCTTTCAGAAATTGTACTTTACAAAACTTTGCCATATTCAGAACTTAAACTAGACTTGGAGTGACAGGTGTATTCTCCCCATCTCTCATTCACTGTAATGTTAAATTTTCTCCTCTCATGAGAGCAAAAACCAAAATGAAGGCATTTTTTATACTGCCATTTCTCAATATACTTTAGAAGTACAGAGATTTAAAAAACTACATTTCCTGCTTCAGTGGAATCTCCTTGTATTCACAATGTAAAATGTTTGTGAGTGGGACTGCCAGTTTTTGTGTGAGAAGTGCTTCTTTGCGGTTAGGTCTGCAGCACATTCTGCTCTCCAGCATCCCACATTTGCAGGAAACTTGAGCTTCTGCTTTAGCTCCATCAGTCACTTGCCTGAGGAAGGCAAGGTTGTGGGTTTAATTCCTGACCTTGGCAACATGTTTTTTAATGTCTGCTTATTACATTTTGGTCTAAAACCACAGAGACACACAATCTCACCTAATACCACTCCATCAAGCTAACCTATTGTATTGTGTTTAATGTTTCTGCTGCTATGAACACTCAGATGGACAAACTAATTTTTTTCTCCCTCTATCAGACTAGTAGAAACCTGACTGTGATTGCTGCTGTTTGGTAAGTATGGGCGTATTGTCAGTAAAATAGACCAGTTAAACATAATTTATATTTTACAGTTAAAGTATTTTAGATCATGGAAGCACAGGAGCCTCCTGTTTTCAGGGCTTTCAAATTGTTTTGGAGTAGAAGGGGGGGCATGCCAAAGTAGCAGGCACCTTATGACTGAGACCTTTGCTGTCCTCCATGGGCATCTTTTCCCATCTGTTTTGCTTTTATGAGTACTATCCCCTAAATTTTACTACTTTTTAAAGACTTTCTTTCAGTACGCCCATAAGTATATCAAAGTTACTATATATCAACAAGTTATACTATGAAAGGAAGAAATGCCACGGCCGATGTGTTCACAAACCATTACTTATATGCAATGCATCTCAACAATGTTATGGTTTAATTTTAAACACAGGTGGCAAAAGTACTGACATTTTGTACTTAAGTACAGAAGAATCACAGCTTTCTATTGTGAGCTGCAGGAAATGATGTTGGTGTGCAGGCTATGATCAGCTGACCTGCTGCTGCTGCTCTGAGGTTTACTGCTCTGTGTGGATGAACTGAACTCACAGAGATGTAACCCAGTATTTCACAGCTCTCTGAGCTGATCTCCATCCCCTAAACTGACAGCATACAGGCTGTAGAAATGTTGGATTCAGTGAATGAATCTCAGCATCAGCAGCTTTGATTCAAACTCATCTCTGCTGCACTGATGTAACCTGTAACTCTGACCATGAACACAGCCTCTGTGCACAAACACAGAGCTTTACTGTAAATACAGTACAACAAGCTAACCTGTTTATTACATGTTAAACTGCAGTATTTTCATACAATCTTTGAATAACACAAAGTCAGCATACTTCAGTTTGTTTTGCAGTCGTTACCTTTAACTCTAATCTCTCTTCTTCCTCTCCTGTCCTCTTTCTCCATCTCTGAGTGAACTTCTCTCTCTTTGCTCTCCCTGAAATACAGCAGCTCTTCTTTTAGCTAGCAGACACACTGTGTGACAAACTGCACACATTTTGTGTGTTTGCTGATATTTGTTGAGCATTTAGAAATGCTGCATTTACCTGCCACAGTTACTCCCTTTTTGCTCACTGCTCTTCAGTAGTGCTAGCTAAGCTGTTTATGTGCTGCGAGCACAACGTATGGACTCGGTCCAGCCCGCTGTAACCCCTGATTATAGCCCTATAAATGAGACATTAATTATATGGGTTTAATTATTTAATCCCTTTGTACCCGATAAGCCCCGGTGATGGAGGACACACAGTACAATTGTCTCTTAAGTGCTATTATTCCTCCGTTTAGGCTCAGATTGTTTGATGTTTGACGGAAATGCAAATGTAATAAGTAGAAAGTACAGATACTTGTGTAAAAATGTAGGGAGTAAAAGTATAAAGTAGTCAGAAAAATAAATACTCAAGTATAAAACAGATACCTGAAAAATGTACTTAAGTACAGTAACAAAGTATTTGTACTTCGTTACTTCCCACCTCTGATTTGAAATAATTTTGGAAGTTAATCTTCAAAATTAGAGAAGCTATGCTAATGCATATTATTTTATTGTCAAACTGAACAAACAGCACGGTCGGCTCTGAAATTCATCATCAAATCATGCAGACGATCGCATTCCACGAGGCCGGTGACCTTTTTCTCATCTGATCATTAGAATTCTATTGTTTACATTGATCATGTATACCTAGATGACTTACTTTCAACCTCGGACGTGGGCTTGAACCATTTCTGAAGTCCAATCATCTGGTCCGCGTGCCTGACGGCCACTTGTGACAGCTGCTGTTTTCTCTTATTTCTCTTACATGCACGAGAAGCCATGACATCAGCAGATCATATGAATAGTCACATGGCAGTCGTGAACCAATCAAATGGCTCACATTGAAAGAATGTAAATATTGCCATGTGGGTCCACATGGTGCTGGAAATGGAGACGGTGGATGGCGCAATTTTTTTTTTTTAGGAAAATTAAGCGGAAATTAGGCGGAAAATGCGCCTCCTGCCAGCATAATTTGAAAGCCCTGTGTTTTGGTAGGGCTGTCCACCCTCTGTAACATACTCTGTGTGGCCCAGACAAACACAGTAAAGGCACACTGAGGTCTTTCTAACTGTGAGGAAATGCTTGCATGCTGACATATAAAACAGATATTAATTAGTGAGCATAAATGGCTTGATAGGAGCTGAACAGCTATATTTGACCTTAGACCTGCTGTTCTCCTGTATTGTCCAGATAAATAAGCATCACTGCAAATGAACAGTTGTATTAAAATATCCATATCAGCCCAGCAGGCTGAAATATCCTTGTTTGATAATGATTATGATGGCTCAGTGTTGACACTCACAGAAGTCTGGTGATGATCTTGTGTGTGCATGGTTGTGCACATTATATTCCACATATAATGTGCACAACCATGCACATGCAAAAATCACATGGACAAGAAACTGTAGTGAGGCAGATTATTGTAGTAATAATAATAATAATAATAATACTGGTATCACTTGAACGCATCAGTGTTGACAGTCACTTCAGTGACTGAAATCACAGAACAGAAAAATGTATTACAGCACCTTTTACATTTTGACCTGTATTTTTACAATGTGTACCTGTATATTTTAAATATAATTGAAAAACTAGTCTGTCATGAAAAATGAACAAATACCATTTCAGAGTGAAGTCGATCATAGATGTAGCCTTTTCAGTCAGTTTGAATTATAAAATGGGGGGTTGGCCCGTCAGCTCCATAGACTGCTCCTCGTTTGGGGTGTTAGTTTTAATAATAATACTGTGTAATTATTTTATTTTCTCTCTCTCTCTCTCTCTTACAGAAACCTGACTGCATTTGGTGCTTTGGCTTGTAAGTATAGGAATACATTAATAAAGAATTAATATTCAATTCAATTTTATTTATATAGCACCAAATCACAACAGTCACCTCAAAGCATTTTGTATTGTCAGTAAAGACCCTACAATAATACAGAGAAAACCCAACAGTCAAAATAATTTGAGCTCCTACTAATTATTCCGGCATAATTTACCATGGCCGGCATATGGTGAAATGTACGTCAAAATACTTGGATTGTTTGAACTGATATTTTAAAATTGCTTTTTAGTGCTGAATAATCACTTTAGCAGTGATTAACCATGTGAATTAAAGTTAATCCTTTATTCATCCCACAATGTGGGAAATTTACAAAACATTGGATTCTGCTATTAAAGCAGAGGTCAGAGGTTAATAAGAGAAAACTACAGCTACTGGAATAATATTTGTAGGTTACTTTTAAATGATGTGAAATGCAGAACTTTGGCTCTCTTTAACTGTATTTTCGCTTGCATTTGTGGTTTTTGCTAGTTGAGTGGAGTATTCTGGCTTTACTATGGTATCATAGGTTTATATATCATTGATCTTTGCTAGGGTTTTACCAGTTAATTTTTGATTTTTTTTTTATTGTATTTATTGCTGTTTTAATGACTATTGCATGTTTTGATGATCTGTACAGCACTTTGGGGAACGGAAGTTGTTTTTAACGTGCTATAGAAATAAATTTTGACTTGCCTTGCACACATTGAAGGGCTTTGAGGATGTGAACTATGCAGATTTGTATGCTTGTGGTCCTCTGGGAAGGGCTGGTGGATTAGTCTGATGGTAGCTATGATATTTGCAGATAAAATGCTGATCATTTGAAATGATTGCTTGAACAGGTAAGGGAGCACCAGTGTTCAATAAATAGAACAAAAGCATTAGAAGCAGTAGCTGCAATAGAGATTTCATTGTTTTTAACTACCATCTTCTGTGAAAGCTGCTGCCTGCTCTAACATCTGAGGTCTTTATGCAGGAATGTAGTTAAAATACCAATAACAGCACAAGACAGTCACCTGGTTACAGCACACAGCTACACGTACACATCAAAGCTCAGGATAGCACCTGCACACCAGCATACAGTCATTTTACATGCTTGACTCTCAGAGTGGGTCACTCTATACACAGATGACCTGTTATGAAAAGGCAGAAACTCATCCATACAGTTAAATAGTTGGGGTAAAAAGGGCCTAATTGTGTAAAGGAAGAGTGATTTTGGTGTTTCCTATGGAACACTATTATTCCTGGAATTAAACCAGGAATATAAATCATAACCACTGAGAACTCTGAAATATGCTGAGAACAGCTTGAAATGCTGTGTTAATTGGAGTATATTATGATAAACCACTTCAGTGACACTTGATGCTTTATTTTTAAACAGCAGCTTAACTGATGTCTTTGTGTTTTTCAGGTATCCTGCTGACCACCATCTCCAGTGTCTCCTCTCTATTAAAGCTCTGTCTTTCCTGTCCATCTACCACGCTCTGTCTGATTATTGGATTTTCTATCTTTCTGTCGCTCTCCTCTAACCTGCTCTATCTAATTGAAAAAGCCACTCCAGCTCTCTGTCCCTCTCCTCTAACCTGCTCTGTCTAATTGAAAAAGCCATTCTATCTTTCTCTCACCGTCTCCGACCGCTCTATCTAATTTACAAGACTCCAATTTGACTACAGTTTTACGACTGCCCAGTTTTACAAGTGCCCAGTTTTACACTTGCCCAGTTTTACAAGCGCTGTGGTTACTGGTACCACTTTTCTGGATATAAGTTCCATCTTTCTGGATACAGGTTCCAGCTGAGTTACAAGTACTCACTTTCTTTCTGTTTGTCTGTCTGTCTGTCTGTCTGTGTGATATTTTGTTTGCAAGAAAAAAGTGCCAAATATTTTCTCCTAACTGATCTTGATATTTAAATATTTAGGAGAAAACATTGAAATTTAATTTGTCAAAAACAAAAGTGTTTCAAAAAATTGGAAAACACTTAAGAACACATTCATTTTAAGTAAAAAATAACTCTGTTTTCATAAGACATTTGGCTTTTTGACTGAGATCAGAGGAAATCCAGATCTCCAAATACATTAATATTTGAATACAGTAGACAGTGAATATTAGCAGATAAATATTTACCATAACAAAATAATTGGACTGATCTGAAACTGATCTGCAGTTTTGTACCCAGTCTGAGGTGTTTGGATTGGACATATATATAAACTTTATTCAGTCACTGAGTGCATATTCAAGTGTTTTGCTGTTTTTTTGTGAATATTCAAATAAAAAAGAGAAGACATCTGTAAGGAGGACCTGCAGTTCTTTGGTGTGCTTGTTTCCTGTCTCAACTCAACCAAACGGTGGAGAACTCCTGCTGCTGCCAGAAGCCCTCACCTGCCATTCGACTGCTACACCTGTGCTGCTGACTGAATCTACACCTTAAAATATAAGCCAGAGTTTATCACCCACAATTATATTTCCTCTTATTAAATCTTTATCAGTTACTTTCTGCTGGTGAGTGAAAGCACTTGAGAATCAGGACAGAGTAGCTGATACTGAAGTACTGAGAAATATTCACTTAATAGAGGTGAAATATAAAGTATTTGATAGAGCTGCACTGCAGGCTAAAACCTTTATACTGAGGTATTTTAACAAGTACAGATAACCTGTTTTTGGCATATTACCACAAAAAAGAAACTTTGATATTTTTGATTTATTGAACAGCTAATTTTGAAATCTTATCTGTTAAACCTTATATCTTACGCTGAATATAGTGATCAGTGATTTTGCATTAGAATTTATACAGAGGCTTTTTTTTTTTCAGCCAACAGTAAGTGTGACAATTTAATCTCAGGACTTTTGAAGAAGCTTGGAATTTGTGCTAAAAGAAATTAAACTCTGCATTAAAGGTACATCTTACACTATAGTCAGTTCTGTTATCTGAATTATAGAAATACAGGAATAAGACATTTGTGGTTTTGAAGAGCAAAAATGGGAAAGTCAAGGAACAGGTCACAAGCTGCAAAGAAACGTTGGCAGACATCAGACATCAGGACGACATCAACAAGTGAGCAACAAGGAGAAGTTGGTCCCCAGAAGTGTGCATCAGAGAACATGTCTCCACAGGCAACAGGTGAAAGTGTCAAACGGGGAACTCAACATAACTCTGTACGTGTACCAGAGGTGACATACGCAGATGTTGTAAAACGTAACGCTGTGTCTGTAGCAGGACCTTCTGAAAGTCATATAAAGTACAGAACTCGGAGCAGAACTGCAGTTCGTCATGATGATGATACATGTGTAGCAGGACCTTCTCATCAACAGCAGGTAAACCAGGTGTCAGGTGTACCGCAGGTGTCCAACACTGTAAAGAGAGGATGTCACAGTGATGTAGCAGGACCATCCTTTGTGAGTATGGGAAATCAGCCTTCAGAAACACATGTCTGTGCATCTCACAGCCAGGCTGATCTCAAATATGGTGAATCTAGAAACAGCCAGTGCACGTGTAACTCTCTAACTTTCCTGGCATTCCTTCATGAGGATGAAAACATAACTACAGCTGACCTGAATTGCGTCCTGGATAAAGGTGATGTGATGTACAATGAGGCCAGGAAAAGGTTTCCCAACAGTATCCATCTGGCAACTGATGAACTCCCAGACATAGTTGATGCTCGCAGGTGTACGTATCATGTGGACATGACGCAGCCTTCCAGGTATGGCAAATATGGAGAACCTTCAAAAAAAAGTGGAGATACCTTTTTGATCCTAGAGGCACGACTGAGCTGCTTGTTGTCAGATGTGCAGTATGCATTGTTGATTATGAACTCATTGTGCATCGCAGTGTTCAGATCCAGATCAGGCAAATATGGTTTCTTTGATCCACACTCCAGGAAAGCCAATGGTCTTCCTCTGCCACCAGAGTTACACAATTGTGGTAAAGCTGTGATGTTGAAGTTCACACGTCTGAGTGACATGATCAACAGACTCTTAACTTTGTATAAAAAGATGGAGGTACCTCTTTGCCGTGAATACGAGCTGAAGCCTTTGCACTTTTACACTTTGAGCCCAGTGAACCTGAGTGATGCTGTCCCAGACACAGACTGCACACGTCCAGTTAACACTACTGCTGCACCTGCTCTGTTGGTTGAAGCTGCTGAGGAATCACACTCATCAGCTCTAAAGAGAATCAAACAGAATGCTATTCCTGAGAGCATTTCATCTGCACTGAACACTGAAAACACAGTTGTGAATCAACAATATGTCCAAATCACAGAAGTCCCCTCACACAACGATCCTCAGAATGAATCAGGACTCATAGGTGAAGTGACAAACCCCGAATTAAGGTGTCAAACAACTACTGATGTCACTTTCACATGTGTGAGACAACAAGAGGTCATTCTTCCTGAAAGTCAAACTGAACCAGAACCATCAGCTCAGTTTAGTTGCCCTCAAGCACATGATGACTCACAGAGTGAATCAATATCTCAGAAGCTAAAAAAATGTAGCAAAAACCGAAGGAGAAAAATGAAAAACAGATTGATGGTATCAGAGAAACCACAACAAAGAAGAAAAGAGAATCAAAAAAGAAAAGAAAGGCAAAAATATGCTACCGATGAAGGTTATAAAACACACAAAAAAACATATGCAAGCAAGACATATAAAGACAATAGTCATAAGAAAACCCAGTACACTGCAAACCGCTATCACAAGAATGTAGAAATCAGAAAGAAACAAAGAGATTACATTGTTAGATGCTATGCAGAAAATGTGGAATTCAGAGAGAGACAAAGAGGCTACATTACTAAACGTTATGGTGAAAATGCAGAATTCAGAGAGAGACAAAGAGGCTACATTACTAAACGTTATGGTGAAAATGCAGAATTCAGAGAGAGACAAAGAGGCTACATTACTAAACGGTATGGTGAAAATGCAGAATTCAGAGAGAGACAAAGAGGCTACATTACTAAACGTTATGGTGAAAATGCAGAATTCAGAGAGAGACAAAGAGGCTACATTACTAAACGTTATGGTGAAAATGCAGAATTCAGACAGAGACAAAAACTATTCATGAAACATTACATCACAAAACATTACAGAGAAAGTCCAGAGTTCAGACAGAGGCAGAGATCTCGTATGACTCAGCGGTATGCACATGACAGAGCATTTAGGATAAGACACAGAGAAACAATGAAACGGATCATGCGAAACAGGTACAATAACAATCTTGCATTTAGAATTATGCATAACATGAGATGTGCCATGAAAATCAAAAGGAAATACAGACGGATAAACAGACAACCACAAGAAAGTGACAACAGTCTGATCAAAGAGGCCATATCTGTGTTCAAGTCTCAAATAAAGGCTGGTCCATCGTACCCCTGTACTGTATGTTTCAAGGCTTCATTTCCTAACCAAGTGCAACTCTGCAGAAGGTCAAAGTATGTGAAGAATCCACATGTGGTTGCAACATGTTTGACAGGAAAGTTTGTTCATGTGTGTGATGATGCCTGCAGAAATGAACAGTGCAATTTGCCTGATGAGAGAAAGAAAGAGTGGATTTGTCACACCTGCCATAACCATCTTAAAAATGGATGCATGCCATCACTTGCTGCTGCCAATAAATTGGAGCTTGCTGATATTCCACCTGAACTGTCTGATCTCAACATACTGGAAAGACATCTGATTGCCAAATGTATTCCATTTGCAAAGATCATTCCTCTTCCCAAAGGCAGACAGAGTGCTATCAGAGGAAACGTTGTGTGTGTGCCCTCAGAGGTCCAGGAAACTGTAGATGTGTTACCCCGACTGAGAAGTGATTGTCAAGTGATGAGAGTTAAACTGAAGAGACGTTTGTGTTACAAAGGTCATCAGGTGTTTCAGACAGTAACCTGGTCTAAACTTGTGCAGGCACTCCACAAACTGAAAGAGATTCATCCACAGTATGAGGATGTAAGTATCAGAGATGAAGCTGAGCTATGTGATCCTACAATACCTGATGATGACGATGAAGAGGATGAGCATGACAGCATGGATGTGGAGGATTATGATGAGGCTGATTTAATGGAAATTGACAGGTGTGAACAAAATGCACTGTGTGAAGCTGTAAATGAGCCTGAAAATGAACAGGACATGTTATTGTGTGATGGTGAACAACCACATGAGCAGATGGGAGATGATCCAGAGCCAGCAGATGAATCATCTAATGGTGGTTTTGCACTCGAGTCCTGTTTGCAGCCCCCTGATGTGTCTGAGGAGATCTTATGTTTCAGTGAAGGAATCTACTGTGTTGCACCAGCTGAACGAAACAGTCCGATAAGCTTTTTCAGAACACCTAAACTGGAGGCCATGGCATTCCCTGTGCAGTTTCCTACAGGCCAAAACACACTGGATGAACAGAGGCTGATTAAAGTATCACCGAGTGCCTATTTCAAATCCAGGCTTTTCTGTATCGATGAACGTTTTGCCAAAGACACCAACTATTTGTTTTTTGCACACTTTGTGACTGAAATACATCTGGCTACTTCGAGCATGACGGTGCAGTTAAGGAAGGCAAAACCAATGACTCGAGATGGACGGAGAATAACCTCAGGTATGTTACAAGATAAACGCGAGGTTGAGAAGCTGGTGAGAAATAAAGATGCAGTGAGATTCATGCAGCCGCTCAGAGGAACCCCGGCCTATTGGGAGAAAACCACACGAGATCTCTTTGCCATGATCAGACAGTTGGGAACGCCCACATTCTTTTGCACATTTTCAGCTGCTGAAATGCGTTGGCCTGAAGTGATTGAGGCAATAACCAGACAGCAATGTGAAGAGGTCAACTTTGAAGAACTCGACTGGTCGGCAAAGTGTGACATACTGAGAAGCAATCCTGTGACAACAATGCGCATGTTTGATAAGAGAGTTGAGGCTTTATTCAGAGATTTACTCTTATCTCCTGCACAGCCACTTGGCAAAGTCATTGACTACTTTTACAGAGTTGAGTTCCAGCACAGAGGAAGCCCACACATAAACTGTCTCTTATGGGTAGAAGGTGCTCCTGTGTTTGATGAGGATGATGATCAGACTGTTGTGGATTTTGTAAATAAATACATCACAGCTCAGCTGCCCGATCCACAGACACAACCTGAACTGCACAAGAAAGTAACAGAAGTGCAAAAACACAGTAGGAACCACTCAAAGACATGTTTCAAGAGTTTGAATTCTGGATGCCGTTTTGGTTTTCCCAAACCACCCTGCAAGCAGACAATGATCACAAGACCCTGTGACGATGATGAACTGGATGTAGAAACAGCAAAGAACAAGCTCAGACCGCTGAACCAGCTGCTGAATGAACCTGAAATTGCTTCCTTCACTCTAGAGCAACTCTTGGCTAGGTGTGAATTAACACACACACAATATGAGCAATACCTGAATATGATGAATTCAAGGAGCACAGTCTTACTAAAGCGTGATCCAAAGGACTGTTGGGTAAATGGTTATAATCCACACCTGCTTGAAGCCTGGAATGCCAATATCGATGTCAGCTACATAGTAGATGCCTATGGCGCCATAGTCTATTTGACCAGTTACATCAGTAAAAAAGAAGCAGGCCTCTCTGAGTACCTGAAAACGGTCATTGCAAACTCCAACACCAACAATGTGAATGAGTGTGACGAGATGAGAGCAGTCATGCAGGCGTACTCGAAGAAGCGAGAGGTCAGCGCTCAGGAATGTGTTGCTCGTGCATGTGGTCTTCACATGAAGCAGTGTTCACGTGCCGTAATATTCATACCGACCGATGATAACCCTGTGAGAATGAGTCGGCCCTTGTCGGTCCTGGAGAACACAACAGCAGAATGTTCCAACATTTGGATGACATCTTTGAGTGACAAGTACAAATCCAGACCTGAAACTCCAGAGTATGAGGACATGTGCCTGGCAGACTTTGCGGCTACTTGCAGGATTGTTTATGGTCAACAGAAAAAAGGTAAAGATGTTTTGCCCCTCCTCAATGAGATGGGATTTGTGCAAAGGCGTAAAAACGATAAGCCTGCTGTCATCAGATTTCACCGCTGCTCACAAGAAAAACATCCAGAGCAATATTACGGAAGACTGCTGAAACTCTACCTTCCTCATCGTTCAGATCACCAACTGAAGAGACCATCTTTGCCAACCTATGAGTCTTTCTACAGTGCCGGTTACGTACAGCTACGAGGTGCCGACCGCCCTGAGTATGTGCAACACATTGTGAAAAGAAACAGAGAGAAATATGAGAAAAACAGTGAAGATATTGAGAACGCAATTGAAGAGTTTGAGCAGAACAGAGAGGTGATTGATGAATGGTGTAATCTCGCTCCTGAATCTGAAGCAGTGACTTTGCCACTTGTTGACCAACAGCAGGAGCTAGACAATGACAATGAACAGGAAGATGTCCCCGACTACAGTCGTCAGGCTGATGCTGGAACAGAAGTCCGAGCTATCAGAGAACCTCCCGCATTTGATCCCAGAGTCTTACGCCAGATGTTACAGAATCTGAATCAGAAGCAAGCCTGTGTGTTTATGCAATTCGAGACTGGTGCATTAAAAGAGTGTGTGGTCTAAATCCAGAGCAGTTTTTCTTTTATGTTAACGGTGGTGCTGGAACAGGAAAATCCCATCTCATCAAATGCATCTACTCAGAAGCATCTAAGATACTGAGCAAAGTGCCGAGACGTGCAGAGGAGGCCGACATATCGAACCCCACTGTGCTGTTAACTGCCTTCACTGGGACAGCCGCATTTAATATCTGTGGAACAACACTGCACTCTCTTCTTAAGCTGCCTCGAAGCTTAAAACCTCCCATTCACGGCCTCGGCAACCAGCTGGATGAAGTCCGATCAGAACTCTTGAATGCTGAAATAATCATCATTGATGAAGTGTCTATGGTGTCAAGAAACCTCTTTGCCTATGTAGATGCTAGACTCAAGCAGATCAAAGGGAGTCACAGACCGTTTGGAGGCATGTCAGTCATTGCTGTTGGAGACTTCTATCAGCTACCACCAGTGCGACAGTCTAACCCTCTATGTGTGCATGACCCATCAGAGATTGACCTGTGGCGAGAGCATTTTCAGATGATCACACTGACTGAGATTATGCGTCAGAAAGATGATGTTGCCTTTGCAGAGATGCTGAACAGGATCCGTGTGAAAGGAAAGTTGGATCAGCTTTCGGAAGCAGACAAAGATTTGTTGTCACAGACCATAACTGAACCGACCCGTTGTCCAAATGATGCATTGCGCATTTTTGCAACTAATAAGCAAGTGGATGAACACAACACTGCCACACTGACTCTGCTCCATTCTAACATCATTGACATCAATGCAGATGACTACAGAAAGGATCCGAGAACTGGCAAAATGGCACGACAAGACAGCCCGTTCAAAGGCAAGAAAAATGAGTTACTGGACACACTGAAGGTTGCAGAGGGAGTGCATGTCATGCTCACCAGAAACATTAACATTCAAAGTGGTTTGGTTAATGGCACTTTTGGTAAACTACTCAGAGTAGTGTATTCTGAAAATGATGAACACGTCTTCAAGCTTGGTATTAAGATGGACAGCGAAACAGCTGGTAAGAATAACCAAGCACCAGGAGACCCTGACCACCTAGTGTACATTGAGAGATCTCAGGAGAACCTGAAACAGAAAGGAGTGGTACACAGAGTTCTCAGTGAAACTGGCATTTGCATGTACTACACACAAGGTCCAAGGTCTGACAACCACATCTGCTGTAGTCTCTCTCAAGGGCATCTTTGAACCTGGCATGGCCTATGTAGCTATCAGCAGAGTGACCTCCCTCAGTGGACTGCATCTTCTTGATCTGGATGAGAAGAAAATATACGCCAACCTAGAAATCACTGCAGAACTCCAGAACATGAGACAAGCCAACCTGGATGACATGATGATGCCTCTTCTACACTTGAGACAATCACTAAGTAGGTCTGAAGCTTTCACCATTGTTCACCATAATACAGAGGGACTGCCATCTCACGTTAATGACATCAAGAGTCATCATGAACTGTGTCTAGCGGATGTTTTGTGCTTAACAGAAACTCATCTGCAGGGCAATTTTGTTGCACAGAGTCTCCATTTCGAAAATTACAATTTGTTCAAACGCAACAGACACCTGTCCTACACAAACTTTCCCCAAATGGCAAACCAAAGTGGTGGAGGAGTCGCTGTCTATGTGAGAAGTGACATTCAAGTGCATGAAAAACAGTACATCCATAATGTAACTGACCTTGAGTTTGTGGCTTTAAAGGTTGAAGCTCCAGTGAGTGCACTGATTGCAGTTGTTTACAGACCTCCAGACTACAGTTTGAGGCCATTCCTGAAAAACCTGGTAAGCCTTTTAGATTCACTGGAGATCATGGACTGTCATCCCATCATTGTTTGTGGTGATTTTAATGAGAATCTTTTCTCCAATGCAAGTAAACCAATCTTGGAGCTGTTTCAGTCTAGGGGATACGCACAACTCATCACTGCTGCTACCACAGACAAGAACACACTGCTTGACCTCATTTTCATTTCTCAGCCCCACAGGTGTCTCCATTCAGGTGTCATGAAAACATACTACAGTTACCACGATCCTGTGTACTGTGTACTGTCTTGTGATGGTTTGTGAACGTAATGAGCTGATTTTTGACTACAGTTTCTATTTTCAATGCAAGAATTAAGAGCACAGGATAATATATTACCCAACAGGTGCTTGGAAACAGTGCAGAGGAGTACAAGATAATATGCAAACATTTCTGAATCATGGCGAGTTTAATTTAATAGGTTTGACCAGGGGTGCCCAAACTCCTGACCTGCGGGCCTACTTCTGGTCCACAAATTGATGTCAAAAATAACATTGACACCATGTTAAAGAATGGCCTAAATCATTTTTTTGATGAAAGTTATTTTTTTGCCTAAAAAAAAAAAAAAAAAAGACTTAGGCCATTATTTTATCAAGGTGACCACAAACAAATTTGGCCCTTCAAGTTACATTTTTGAGATTTCACTGAACCTTCTCAACTGGAGGGGAAGGAGAAATCTCAAAAAAAGTAACTTAAAGGGCCAAATTGTCTGATGTCACCTTGTTAAAATAATGGCCTACGTCTTTTTTTTTCTTAGGCAAAAAAATAACTTTCATTAGGCCATTCTTTTAACAAGGTGACAATGTTATTTTTGACATCAATTCACAGACCAGAAGGAGGGTCAGGAGTTTGGGCACCCCTCGGTTAGACTGTTTAAAAGGGACCAAGTTATAGCAAGATCATCTTTGTTGTTCTGAATCATGTAAATGGCTTTGATTTAATAGGTTACACTGTTTAAAAGGCACCAAATTATTACAAGATCACTTAGAAACATGTAAATGGCTTTGATTTAATAGGTTACACTGTTTAAAAGGCACCAAATTATTACAAGATCATGTCTGTTAGGAATCATGTAGATGGCTTTGATTTAATAGGTAAGTTCAGTTAAAAGGCACCAAATTATTACAAGATCATGTCTGTTAGGAATCATGTAGATGGCTTTGATTTAAAAGATTACACTGTTTAAAAGGCATCAAATTAGTACAAGATCACGTCTGTTAGGAATCATGTAGATGGCTTTGATTTAATAGGTAAGTTCAGTTAAAAGGCACCAAATTAATACAAGATCATATTTGTTAGGAATCATATACATGACTTTGATTTAATAGGTTTGGCCAAGGGGTGCCCAAACTCCTGACCCACGGGCCTACTGCCGGTCCGCAAATTGATGTAAAAAATAACATACAATTTTGCCCTTTAAATTACTTTTTGAGCTTTCACTTAACCTTCTTAACTGGAGGGGAAGGAGAAATCTCAAAAAAATAACTTAAAAGGCCAAATTGTATGTCATCACCTTGTTAAAATAATGGCCTAAGTCATTGTTTTTCAGCCAAAAAAATAACTTTCATTAGGCCATTCTTTTAACAAGATGACAATGTTATTTTTGACATCAATTCACAGACCCGGAAGCACGGTCGGGAGTTTGGGCACCCCTTCGGTTAGACTGTTTAAAAGAGACCAAATTATTGCAATATCATGTTTGTGTTCTGAATCATGTACACTGACTTTAATTTAATAGGTAGACTAATTAATGGGACCAAATTATTACAAGATCATGTCTGTTAGGAAATCATGTAAATGGCTTTGATTTAATAGGTTACACTGTTTAAAAGGCACCAAATTATTACAAGATCATGTCTGTTAGGAATCATGTAGATGGCTTTAGATTAATAGGTAAGTTCAGTTAAAAGGGATCAAATTATTATAAGATCATATCTGTTATATCATGTAGATGAGTTTGATTAAGGTTTGACCCAGGAGTGCCCCAAACTCCCAACCCACAGGCCTACTTCAAATTTATGTCAAAAAAACATATAATTTGGCACTTGAAGTTATTTTTTTTTGACATTTCACTTAACCTTCTTAGTTGGAGGGGAAGGAGAAATCTCAAAAAAATAACTTAAAAGGCCAAATTGTATGTCATCACCTTGTTAAAATAATGGCCTAAGTCATTGTTTTTTCAGGCAAAAAATAACTTTCATTAGGCCATTCTTTTAACAAGGTGACAATGTTATTTTTGACATCAATTCACAGACCCGAAGCACGGTCGGGTCCAAATTATTGCAAGATCATGTTTGTGGTTCTGAATCATGTACACGGCTTTAATTTAATAGGTAGACTAATTAATAGGACCAAATTATTACAAGATCATGTCTGTTAGGAAACATGTAAATGGCTTTGATTTAATAGGTAAGTTCAGTTTAAAGGCACCAAATTATTACAAGATCATGTCTGTTAGGAATCATGTAGATGGCTTTGATTTAATAGCTAAGTTCAGTTAAAAGGCACCAAATTAATACAAGATCATATTTGTTAGGAATCATGTAGATGGGTTTTATTTAATAGGTTAATTGCTGATATAACCAACAGCTGTGCACAGCTGTTGGTTATATCATCTCCAGTAGAAATGAAGGCATGTGTTCTATACACAACACATGCCTTCTCTTACCAGCTGATACCCCACGGGGTAGGCCAGGGGGCTAGGGGGTAACTTTATTCTCACAGGAGACAAAGTTCTCCTGTGTCTCTTCAAACTTCATCATGTTCCATCACTACGAAGATCACCACAAACTGTAACAATCCCAGCTTATTGCAGCGGGACAGATCAGAGACTTCAACAGCACACAGCAAACTGCTCTCCATCATGTCAGTCCCAGTTATTCTTCAAAGCACACTTGACCTCTCTGGACGTGAGGACAACATCATGCTGCCACACCTTCAACAGTGAATGGACCACTGCTTCATTAGACACACACCTTCTGCTAGTGTGAGGATTCCTCTCAGCAACCACAAAGGTATTTTATATATTATTAAAAACATATTCACTTGCTTACTTCTAGTGTGTTTCAACTGTGAATTCATCCAAATGTTAACATTGCATTAGATATTATTAATATCTTCATCCATGCTACATCTAAGAGTGTACAAATATCACATACTTTAATGTCTGCCCTCAGGTCTTTCTCCTTTATGGTCCACTTCATAAACTCTCTGGACTGAAGACTCCAGAGATCACATCACTGAGCCTCCAATAAATCTCCATTTGAAATGACACAGAATGAAGACTGTTGGAGCTGCTGCAGCACTGTTGAAGGTATTTAGTTTAGGGGGAATTGTGCCACCTTAAAATGTCCTGTTGTAATGACTACAGTTTATTATAGGATGTTTATTTTCTGGTTTTCTCAGAAAAAGCTCCATCCTTCTACATGCACACCTCCATGCATCCTCTGATCTGTTCTGCAGAGGCTACAACTGACCATTAGGGTGGAGATCAGGAACGTTGCTGCATGAAAACACCGCTGCAGATTATTTATAATTTTCAGACTGACTGCCTCATCTGTGCAGTATCAAGAATCTTCATAAAGGTAACATTTATCCTTTAAAGGCCTCAAATTCCCTACACGACCTTTCTGTAACATCAGATCATTTGGAGGATCCACTCTAAAGCCTCCAGTCATCTTCACAAGGACTCTGTTCTCATCTGACAGTCTGGTTTGGAGCACCAGGTACAACAAGGAGCACAATAACAGAATATAGTGACTAACCAACAGAACAAAGACTCTCTGAACAGCACAACACCAGTTTACTGTTGACCTCTGTGCAAACTCTGTACATGGATGTAATATTGGATTGTTATTCATAGAGTGCTATTCTGCTCATACTGAGCATTCAAAGAGCTTCAACTACAAGCTTCATTCACCTACACACACATTCATATAACATAAATATACACAGCCCTTTGTTTTACACAGTTGTCACACTCTTATTTATCTATTTATTTATTGATGGACTTGGGATAATCATTGGGGATGTCATAGGACCAGAAATCTGGGAGTTTCTTTCCTAACCTTTTAAAACAGTTTCTTAATGAAATGAATGCACTCTAAACTAAACTCTTTGAGAACTGCTGCATACGCAGAAGAACAAAAACAGATAGAAGCTTGAATTTGAAAAGCCTAATGATGTCATTATGACTTGGTAACAATATTTTGGTTCTCTTGACATCCCTGGTGTTTATTGTGGGGTATCAGCTGGTAAGAGCTCAAAGGCTTTTCACATCTGTGTCCTTAGACTGGGGCAAATGAAAACCCTGGTACATAGACATTAGTCATATTCAAATTAACAGTATTCTGGGATTATTTTTCCCATCATGGCTATAATCAAACAGTCTACAAACACTGAAAGTCTATTTCCACACTGAGGTCTAAGCATGATGTGAAAAGCTATCAGTAGCTTAGCTAATCGGTGCTAAACAGGTCAAAAACTGTTTGGAAATGTTACTGAGATTTAAGTTTTATTATCTTATGTTGGCACATTACTTTATATTCACCTGTATATCCTGACACAGTTCATCAGTAACACATTATTATTTGGATACTGTGCAAAAAAGAACAATCAGTTTGTGACAAAAGGACACTGAGTCAGATGATGACTGATGGCAGCACTTTGAGTTTTACTTCTTTGAGTTCATGTTGACTGTATATGCCAGAGAGCACAGCATGTAACACACAATGTGCAAACATAGGCATTTTGTTCATACACACTCCCTGAATGGACTTAGATTTAGATTTACAGTACCAAGTCTGCCAACAAGGTGTCCATGTGATCAGGATTTCTTATATTTTTTTATTTTACAATGAGCCAGTTAGTGAATGCACAATTTAATCATTTGAAATGTTTGAATATATTTAATGTTGCTTTCCTTTGTGTTTCTTTGTGTTGTACACTGTTAGATGTAGCAGTTCACAATAGATTGAATATTTCTGTTACATTCTGCTCAATTTGTTAGAAAAGTCTTGTGACTTTAAAAAGGAATTATATAAATTATACAATTAAAAAAATATAACTATAACAATATTTAAAAATTAATTAAATCAATTGCATTTATTTGTATTTTTATTTGTTTACTGTTATGGCCTAGAAACTGCATACTTTGAGCTACAGAAACAATTCAAGCTTTAAAATGACGGCAAAACATTTAACTTTTATAAAAATGTATATTAATATTTTCTTTGATGGTTTGTCTTCTGTTCCAGTTTTAGTTTCAGGCTGTTTTTCTCCCCTTTCAGAGAAATCAAGTTCAATTTAGCTCCTTTGTTGACAAGTTCAGCTGTATTGCATTTCAAATTAAGTTTTTTGTCTTCTTCAGCTGTTGAAGCTCATTCAGCAAATAAAGTTTCAGCTCTTTGAAGTCTTTAAACTGATTTGTGGAATTATCTTCAGCATGCATCCGTTTATGCTACAGAAACCGTTCAGGTATCAAAACGTTCAACTTCTTCTGCAGATTTATGCGATTACTTTATGCCATTACGTTTAACAGCTGTTAAGCTGTTTAACAGCTGTTAAGCTGTTTAACACTGGTTCAGCAGTTCAACACCTGTTCAGCAGTTCAGCAATTCAGCAGTTCAGCAGTTCAGCAATTCAACAGTTCAGCAATTCAGCAGTTCAGGTATTCAGCAGTTCACTGAAGCTCATTCAGCAAATGAAGTTTCAGCTGTTTGAAGCCTTTCTTGGCATTTCAGCTGCAATCTTTCAGCATGCAGCATTCACAGTGCATTTTCTTCAGGAAATGCTTTTTCTAGTTACTGTGAATGCTGCAAGCATTCACAGTATTGTTCTTGTAATCTTTATTACTGTGAATGCTGCAAGCATTCACAGTATTGTTCTTGTAATCTTTATTATTATTTATTATTATTATATGTTCTTCCGTACGTTGTTTGACCGCTAAAAACTCAAAAACCGCTTAAGCTACAAAAATAATTAAGGTATCAAAACGTTCAGCTTCTTCGGGAGAAGTGGGCTATTACTTTTCTGGTTCAAATCTTTAAGCATTGATTTTATATTAATATTTTTCTGAATTTTTAGCCCCATTGAAAATGAATGGGGAAGTTTCAAATCCTTTAAAAATCCTTTCAGGCTTTGAAAGCTAATAACTTCAGCATACCTTAAGCTAGAGAAACCATTTAAGCTTTAAAATGAAGCCAAGCCTTTCAGCTATTCAGCTATTACTTTGTGTTTTAAAATCTTTTACGGTTTAAGCACAGTGAGCATTTAAGTTTGAGGAGGTTTTTCAGGCGTTTCAGAGTTTATAATGGTTGTGTATTGCATTTGCTAGAGTGGGAGACTGATTAGTAGAGTGGGAGACTTCAAAACTTTCAGATGGAAAATTTATTTCTAAACTGCCGCTGTGTCCACACTCTTCACTCTACAGCCATGATTTTTTGCTCAAAATGTAGAGCTGCTTCTCTACTTTCAAAAAATGTGTCTTTAAACCCTGTCAAATGTACACTTTTTAAACTGTAAGCATTCAAACAGAGAGAGTACCTTCCAACTCCTTCATTAACCTCCATAGTAATTTCTGAGAGGTGATTTTCTCCAAAGCAGAAATGAGCACCTTTTTTAAACTGCTCCCACCACCACACTTTTGAGCCCAGGAAAATAAAAATGACACCACTGTTTAGAGCAGGTCCTTGTGGTGCTCACAGTTCAAAAATGATTTTGATAGGAGCTACGGTTTTTGATTTAGAAGCACTTATTTGACAGTTGCGCCGAGTCAAATTTGGCCAGAGTGCACGCACCTCAGCAGGTAAGCAGTGCACCTCGCAGGTGTTTTCAATTGGCGCATTTGCAAGCATTCAGCTTGGGAGAGCTCTCCAATATGTATGCATGCAAACCTCACTGCTTGTATGAGACTCCTGTTGGCTCAGTGGTAGAAACACTGGACCATGAATACAGAAAAAGCAGAGAGAGCTGGTTCAAGTCCCACTTTACCCCAAACTTAAAAGATTTTCCATTGGGTTTGGAACTTTAAATCTCTTCATATTCAAAGATATTTAACTCATTTTTTTCACAGTTTTCTGCACCTTATTTCTCCTTCATGTTTAGCACAAAGTTTTTGTGTGTGGGTTTGTTTCTTCAAGCCATTTGATCCTTTAAAACTTTTTATATTAACACTTTAGCAAGTTTCAGGTGAACAAAAAAAAAAAAAAAAAAAAAAGTTGTTGCTTTAATTTGCTGTGACTGCGCTCACCCTAGTGGTTAACCAGAGAAGCAGCAGTTTTAATAACACAAAGTCAGAACAGCATGGTCAGGAAAAATGGCCAGAGGTCATCAGCTACCATAGCCACTTCAGTCATGGTGGCCTATTATCAGCCACCCTCAATAACCACACATTGACATCACAAACCAACAATCACACTGAAACCAACAAGACATCACTGAATAACTGATGAGGACCAATAACTAAAATTCCCAAACATCAGCATAAACAGTCCATGCACCTCAGCAGGTAGGCAGTGCACCTGGCAGGTGTTTTCAATTGGCGCATTTGCAAGCATTCAACTTGGGAGAGCTCTCCAATATGTATGCATGCAAACCTCACTGCTTGTGTGAGACTCCTGTTGGCTTAGTGGTAGAAACACTGGACCATGAATGCAGAAGAAGCAGAGAGAGCAGGTTCAAGTCCCACTTTACCCTAAACTTAAAAGATTGTCCATTTGGTTTTGAACTTTAAATCTTTTCATATTCAATGATATTAAACTCATTTTTTCCCACAGTTTTCTGCACCTTTTTTCTCCTTCATGTTTAGGACAAAATTTTAGTGTCTGTTTATTTCTTCAAGCTATTTTATATTAACACTTTAGCAAATTTCAGCTGAACAAAAAAAAAAAATATCTTGTTGCTTTATTTTGCTGTGACTGCACTCACTCTAGTGGCTAACCAGAGAAGCAGCAGCTTTAATGACACAATGTCAGAACGGTGTGAACAGGAAAAATGGGCAGAGGTCATCAGCTGCCATAGCCACTTCAGTCATGGTGGCCCATTATCAGCCACACTGAATAGCAACATATTGACATCACATTGACATCACAAACCAACAATCACAGTGAAACCAACAAAAAAGAACATTCCCATAAGTCCCTGCTTCTGTGGCTCCTCCCATTGGCTGCCACAACAGCAGATTCATTCTGTCCACAATTTTCTGCACTTTCATTCTCCTCCATGTTTAGGAGAATCATTCATTGTATTTTAACATTTTCAACAAGATTCCCAAATATTTCAGGAATGACAGCAATTCAGCTGAAAGCCTTCAGTTGCAAGACATTAAACTACAGTACTAAACTTGGATTTAACTTCTCAATATGTTTTACGGTTTTTCTTCAACTCCAGTTTAAATTTCTTCAGGCTGATTCTTGGCATTCAATACTTGTCAAATTCATGAACTACAATTAAAGACCTTGTAGCTTCTGACAATTCATGTGATCACCTACTGGTTACAGAGAAAAGCTGCATTTAATTTAGACAAAGTGGGAACATCTTAAACATGAAAAATGGACCATCATCATCTACTGCCATAACCACTTGAGTCACGGTGGTGCCCTTTCAATATCTTTGATGGTTTTTGTTCAGCTGCAGTTTAAATGTCTCTAGGCATTTATCATTTTTTATCTTTCACATCTCTTTATAGTGAGTGGCAATTAAACAAACTTAATTAAAGAAAGAAATCTTCTAACTCTTTGCCAACCCTGTGCTCACCTACTGGTTGCACATAGGTATTGCACTTAAGTTAGACAAACTTGAACAGGAAAAATGGCCCAAGGTCATCAGCTGCCATAGCCATCTCACTCATGGTGGCCCATTTTACCCATTTCAATGTCTTTTATGGTTTTTCTTCAGCTGCCGTTAAAATTTCTTCAGGTTGTTTTTCTGCCCTTTAAGCAAATCAAATTTAATTTAGTTACTTTCTTGACAATTTTAGCTGTTTTGCATTTAAAATTCATTTTCAGCATTTGTCAGTTGCTTTAACTCTTTCAGCCAATCAGAATTCAGCTCTGAAGCAGTTCCTGGCATTTCAGCTCCAATCATTCAGCAAATAAAGTTTCAGCTGTTTGAAGCATTATTAACAGCCGTTCAGCAGTTTTAACACCTGTTCAGCATTTTTAACAGCTGTTCAGCAGTTCAGCAATTCAGCAGTTCAGCAATTCAGCAGTTTAGCAATTCAGCAGTTCAGGTACTCAGCAGTTCAGCAATTCAGCAGTTCATTGAAGCTCATTCAGCAAATAAAGTTTCAGCTCTTTGAAGCCTTTCTTGGCATTTCAGCTCCAATCATTCAGCAAATAAAGTTTCAGCTGTTTGAAGCATTATTAACAGCTGTTCAGCAGTTTAGCAGCTGTTCAGCAGTTTTCTCAGCAGTTCAGCAATTCAGCAATTCAGCAGTTCAGCAATTCAGCGGTTCAGCAATTCAGCGGTTCAGCAATTCAGCAGTTCAGCAATTCAGGTATTCAGCAATTCAGCAGTTCAGCAATTCAGCAGTTCAGGTATTCAGCAGTTCAGCAATTCAGCAGTTCAGCAATTCAGCAGTTCAGGTATTCAGCAGTTCAGCAATTCAGCAGTTCAGCAATTCAGCAGTTCAGGTATTCAACAGTTCAGCAGTTCAGGTATTCAGAAGTTCAGCAATTCAGCAGTTCAGCAATTCAGCAGTTCAGCAATGCAGCAGTTCAGCAATTCAGGTATTCAGCAATTCAGCAGTTCAGCAATTCAGCGGTTCAGCAATGCAGCAGTTCAGCAATTCAGGTATTCAGCAATTCAGCAGTTCAGCAATTCAGCAGTTCAGGTATTCAGCAGTTCAGCAATTCAGCAGTTCAGCAATTCAGCAGTTCAGCAGTTCAGGTATTCAACAGTTCAGCAGTTCAGGTATTCAGAAGTTCAGCAATTCAGCAGTTTAGCAATTCAGCGGTTCAGCAATGCAGCAGTTCAGTAATTCAGGTATTCAGCAATTCAGCAGTTCAGCAATTCAGCAGTTCAGGTATTCAGCAGTTCAGCAATTCAGCAGTTCAGCAATTCAGCAGTTCAGGTATTCAACAGTTCAGCAGTTCAGGTATTCAGCAGTTCATTGAAGCTCATTCAGCAAATAAAGTTCCAGCTGTTTGAAGCCTTTCTTGGCATTTCAGCTCCAATCTTTCAGCATGCAGCATTCACAGTGCATTTTCTTCAGGAAATGCTTTTTCTAGTTACTGTGAATGCTGCAAGCATTCACAGTATTGTTCTTGTAATCTTTATTACTGTGAATGCTGCAAGCATTCACAGTATTGTTCTTGTAATCTTTATTATTATTATTACTGTGAATGCTGCAAGCATTCACAGTATTGTTCTTGTAATCTTTATTATTATATATTATATGTTCTTCCGTACGTTTTTTGACCGCTAAAAACTCAAAAACCGCTTAAGCTACAAAAACAATTAAGGTATCAAAACGTTCAGCTTCTTCAGGAGAAGTGGGCTATTACTTTTCTGGTTCAAATCTTTAAGCATTGATTTTATATTAATATTTTTCCGAATTTTTAGCCCCATTGAAAATGAATGGGGAAGTTTCAAATCCTTTAAAAATCCTTTCAGGTTTTAAAAGCTAATAACTTCAGCATACCTTAAGCTAGAGAAACCATTTAAGCTTTAAAATGAAGCCAAGCCTTTCAGCTATTCAGCTATTACTTTGTGTTTTAAAATCTTTTACAGTTTAAGCACAGTGAGCATTTAAGTTTAAGGAGGTTTTTCAGGCGTTTCAGAGTTTATAATGGTTGTGTATTGCGTTTGCTAGAGTGGGAGCCTGATTAGTAGAGTGGGAGACTTCAAAACTTTCAGATGGAAAATTTATTTCTAAACTGCCGCTGTGTCCACACTCTTCACTCTACAGCCATGATTTTTTGCTCAAAATGTAGAGCTGCTTCTCTACTTTCAAAAAATGTGTCTTTAAACCCTGTCAAATGTACACTTTTTAAACTGTAAGCATTCAAACAGAGAGAGTACCTTCCAACTCCTTCATTAACCTCCATAGTAATTTCAGGGAGCTGATTTTCTCCAAAGCAGAAATGAGCACCTTTTTTAAACTGCTCCTACAGCCACACTTTTGAGCCCAGGAAAATATAAAATTACACCACTCGTTAGAGCAGGTCCTCGTGGTGCTCACAGTTCAAACATTATTTTGATAGGAGCTACGGTTTTTGATTTAGAAGCACTTATTTGACAGGTGCGCCGAGTCAAATTTGGCCAGAGTGCATGCACCTCAGCAGGTAAGCAGTGCACCTCACAGGTGTTTTCAATTGGCGCATTTACAAGCATTCAGCTTGGGAGAGCTCTCCAATATGCATGCATGCAAACCTCCCTGCTTGTATGAGACTCCTGTTGGCTCAGTGGTAGAAACACTGGACCATGAATGCAGAAAAAGCAGAGAGAGCAGGTTCAAGTCCCACTTTACCCCAAACTTAAAAGATTTTCCATTGGGTTTGGAACTTTAAATCTCTTCATATTCAAAGATATTTAACTCATTTTTTCACAGTTTTCTGCACCTTATTTCTCCTTCATGTTTAGCACAAAGTTTTTGTGTGTATGTTTGTTTCTTCAAGCCATTTGATCCTTTAAAACTTTTTATATTAACACTTTAGCAAGTTTTAGGTGAACAACAAAAAAAAAAAAAAAAGTTGTTGCTTTAATTTGCTGTGACTGCGCTCACCCTAGTGGTTAACCAGAGAAGCAGCAGTTTTAATAACACAAAGTCAGAACAGCATGGTCAGGAAAAATGGCCAGAGGTCATCAGCTACCATAGCCACTTCAGTCATGGTGGCCTATTATCAGCCACCCTCAATAACCACACATTGACATCACAAACCAACAATCACACTGAAACCAACAAGACATCACTGAATAACTGATGAGGACCAATAACTAAAATTCCCAAACATCAGCATAAACAGTCCATGCACCTCAGCAGGTAGGCAGTGCACCTGGCAGGTGTTTTCAATTGGCGCATTTGCAAGCATTCAACTTGGGAGAGCTCTCCAATATGTATGCATGCAAACCTCACTGCTTGTGTGAGACTCCTGTTGGCTTAGTGGTAGAAACACTGGACCATGAATGCAGAAGAAGCAGAGAGAGCAGGTTCAAGTCCCACTTTACCCTAAACTTAAAAGATTGTCCATTGGGTTTTGAACTTTAAATCTCTTCATATTCAATGATATTAAACTCATTTTTTTCCACAGTTTTCTGCACCTTTTTTCTCCTTCATGTTTAGGACAAAATTTTAGTGTCTGTTTATTTCTTCAAGCTATTTTATATTAACACTTTAGCAAATTTCAGCTGAACAAAAAAAAAAAAATATCTTGTTGCTTTAATTTGCTGTAACTGCACTCACTCTAGTGGCTAACCAGAGAAGCAGCAGCTTTAATGACACAATGTCAGAACGGTGTGAACAGGAAAAATGGGCAGAGGTCATCAGCTGCCATAGCCACTTCAGTCATGGTGGCCCATTATCAGCCACACTGAATAGCAACATATTGACATCACATTGACATCACAAACCAACAATCACAGTGAAACCAACAAAAAAGAACATTCCCATAAGTCCCTGCTTCTGTGGCTCCTCCCATTGGCTGCCACAACAGCAGATTCATTCTGTCCACAATTTTCTGCACTTTCATTCTCCTCCATGTTTAGGAGAATCATTCATTGTATTTTAACATTTTCAACAACATTCCCAAATATTTCAGGAATGACAGCAATTCAGCTGAAAGCCTTCAGTTGCAAGACATTAAACTACAGTACTAAACTTGGATTTAACTTCTCAATATGATTACGGTTTTTCTTCAACTCCAGTTTAAATTTCTTCAGGCTGATTCTTGGCATTCAATACTTGTCAAATTCATGAACTACAATTAAAGACCTTGTAGCTTCTGACAATTCATGTGATCACCTACTGGTTACAGAGAAAAGCTGCATTTAATTTAGACAAAGTGGGAACACCTTAAACATGAAAAATGGACCATCATCATTTACTGCCATAACCACTTGAGTCATAGTGGTGCCCTTTCAATATCTTTGATGGTTTTTGTTCAGCTGCAGTTTAAATGTCTCTAGGCATTTATCATTTTTTTAACTTTCACATCTCTTTATAGTGAGTGGCAATTAAACAAACTTAATTTAAGAAAGAAATCTTCTAACTCTTCGCCAACCCTGTGCTCACCTACTGGTTGCACATAGGTATTGCACTTAAGTTAGACAAACTTGACCAGGAAAAATGGCCCAAGGTCATCAGCTGCCATAGCCATCTCACTCATGGTGGCCCATTTTACCCATTTCAATGTCTTTTATGGTTTTTCTTCAGCTGCCGTTAAAATTTCTTCAGGTTGTTTTTCTGCCCTTTAAGCAAATCGAATTTAATTTAGTTACTTTCTTGACAATTTTAGCTGTTTTGCATTTAAAATTCATTTTCAGCATTTGTCAGCTGCTTTAACTCTTTCAGCCAATCGGAATTAAGCTCTGAAGCATTTCCTGGCATTTCAGCTCCAATCATTCAGCAAATAAAGTTTCAGCTGTTTGAAGCATTATTAACAGCTGTTCAGCAGTTTAGCAGCTGTTCAGCAGTTTTCTCAGCAGTTCAGAAATTCAGCAGTTCAGCAATTCAGCAATTCAGCAGTTCAGCAATTCAGCAGTTCAGCAATTCAGCAGTTCAGCAATTCAGGTATTCAGCAATTCAGCAGTTCAGCAATTCAGCAGTTCAGGTATTCAGCAGTTCAGCAATTCAGCAGTTCAGCAATTCAGCAGTTCAGGTATTCAACAGTTCAGCAGTTCAGGTATTCAGAAGTTCAGCAATTCAGCAGTTCAGCAATTCAGCGGTTCAGCAATGCAGCAGTTCAGCAATTCAGGTATTCAGCAATTCAGCAGTTCAGCAATTCAGCAGTTCAGCAATTCAGCAGTTCAGGTATTCAGCAGTTCAGCAATTCAGCAGTTCAGCAGTTCAGGTATTCAACAGTTCAGCAGTTCAGGTATTCAGCAGTTCATTGAAGCTCATTCAGCAAATAAAGTTCCAGCTGTTTGAAGCCTTTCTTGGCATTTCAGCTCCAATCTTTCAGCATGCAGCATTCACAGTGCATTTTCTTCAGGAAATGCTTTTTCTAGTTATTTATATGTTCTTCCGTACGTTTTTTGACCGCTAAAAACTCAAAAACCGCTTAAGCTACAAAAACAATTAAGGTATCAAAACGTTCAGCTTCTTCAGGAGAAGTGGGCTATTACTTTCTGGTTCAAATCTTTAAGCATTGATTTTATATTAATATTTTTCTGAATTTTTAGCCCCATTGAAAATGAATGGGGAAGTTTCAAATCCTTTAAAAATCCTTTCAGGCTTTAAAAGCTAATAACTTCAGCATACCTTAAGCTAGAGAAACCATTTAAGCTTTAAAATGAAGCCAAGCCTTTCAGCTATTCAGCTATTACTTTGTGTTTTAAAATCTTTTACGGTTTAAGCACAGTGAGCATTTAAGTTTGAGGAGGTTTTTCAGGCGTTTCAGAGTTTATAATGGTTGTGTATTGCATTTGCTAGAGTGGGAGCCTGATTAGTAGAGTGGGAGACTTCAAAACTTTCAGATGGAAAATTTATTTCTAAACTGCCGCTGTGTCCACACTCTTCACTCTACAGCCATGATTTTTTGCTCAAAATGTAGAGCTGCTTCTCTACTTTCAAAAAATGTGTCTTTAAACCCTGTCAAATGTACACTTTTTAAACTGTAAGCATTCAAACAGAGAGAGTACCTTCCAACTCCTTCATTAACCTCCATAGTAATTTCTGAGAGGTGATTTTCTCCAAAGCAGAAATGAGCACCTTTTTTAAACTGCTCCCACAACCACACTTTTGAGCCCAGGAAAATAAAAATGACACCACTGTTTAGAGCAGGTCCTTGTGGTGTTCACAGTTCAAAAATGATTTTGATAGGAGCTACGGTTTTTGATTTAGAAGCACTTATTTGACAGTTGCGCCGAGTCAAATTTGGCCAGAGTGCACGCACCTCAGCAGGTAAGCAGTGCACCTCGCAGGTGTTTTCAATTGGCGCATTAGCAAGCATTCAGCTTGGGAGAGCTCTCCAATATGTATGCATGCAAACCTCACTGCTTGTATGAGACTCCTGTTGGCTCAGTGGTAGAAACACTGGACCATGAATGCAAAAGAAGCAGAGAGAGCAGGTTCAAGTCCCACTCTACCCTAAACTTAAAAGATTTTCCATTGGGTTTGGAACTTTAAATCTCTTCATATTCAAAGATATTTAACTCATTTTTTTCACAGTTTTCTGCACCTTATTTCTCCTTCATGTTTAGCACAAAGTTTTTGTGTGTGTGTTAGTTTCTTCAAGCCATTTGATCCTTTAAAACTGTTTATATTAACACTTTAGCAAGTTTCAGGTGAACAAAAAAAAAAAAAAAAGTTGTTGCTTTAATTTGCTGTGACTGCACTCACCCTAGTGGTTAACCAGAGAAGCAGCAGTTTTAATAACACAAAGTCAGAACAGCATGGTCAGGAAAAATGGCCAGAGGTCATCAGCTACCATAGCCACTTCAGTCATGGTGGCCTATTATCAGCCACCCTCAATAACCACACATTGACATCACAAACCAACAATCACACTGAAACCAACAAGACATCACTGAATAACTGATGAGGACCAATAACTAAAATTCCCAAACATCAGCATAAACAGTCCATGCACCTCAGCAGGTAGGCAGTGCACCTGGCAGGTGTTTTCAATTGGCGCATTTGCAAGCATTCAACTTGGGAGAGCTCTCCAATATGTATGCATGCAAACCTCACTGCTTGTGTGAGACTCCTGTTGGCTTAGTGGTAGAAACACTGGACCATGAATGCAGAAGAAGCAGAGAGAGCAGGTTCAAGTCCCACTTTACCCTAAACTTAAAAGATTGTCCATTGGGTTTTGAACTTTAAATCTTTTCATATTCAATGATATTAAACTCATTTTTTTCCACAGTTTTCTGCACCTTTTTTCTCCTTCATGTTTAGGACAAAATTTTAGTGTCTGTTTATTTCTTCAAGCTATTTTATATTAACACTTTAGCAAATTTCAGCTGAACAAAAAAAAAAAAAATCTTGTTGCTTTAATTTGCTGTGACTGCACTCACTCTAGTGGCTAACCAGAGAAGCAGCAGCTTTAATGACACAATGTCAGAACGGTGTGAACAGGAAAAATGGGCAGAGGTCATCAGCTGCCATAGCCACTTCAGTCATGGTGGCCCATTATCAGCCACACTGAATAGCAACATATTGACATCACATTGACATCACAAACCAACAATCACAGTGAAACCAACAAAAAAGAACATTCCCATAAGTCCCTGCTTCTGTGGCTCCTCCCATTGGCTGCCACAACAGCAGATTCATTCTGTCCACAATTTTCTGCACTTTCATTCTCCTCCATGTTTAGGAGAATCATTCATTGTATTTTAACATTTTCAACAACATTCCCAAATATTTCAGGAATGACAGCAATTCAGCTGAAAGCCTTCAGTTGCAAGACATTAAACTACAGTACTAAACTTGGATTTAACTTCTCAATATGTTTTACGGTTTTTCTTCAACTCCAGTTTAAATTTCTTCAGGCTGATTCTTGGCATTCAATACTTGTCAAATTCATGAACTACAATTAAAGACCTTGTAGCTTCTGACAATTCATGTGATCACCTACTGGTTACAGAGAAAAGCTGCATTTAATTTAGACAAAGTGGGAACATCTTAAACATGAAAAATGGACCATCATCATCTACTGCCATAACCACTTGAGTCATGGTGGTGCCCTTTCAATATCTTTGATGGTTTTTGTTCAGCTGCAGTTTAAATGTCTCTAGGCATTTATCATTTTTTATCTTTCACATCTCTTTATAGTGAGTGGCAATTAAACAAACTTAATTAAAGAAAGAAATCTTCTAACTCTTCGCCAACACTGTGCTCACCTACTGGTTGCACATAGGTATTGCACTTAAGTTAGACAAACTTGAACAGGAAAAATGGCCCAAGGTCATCAGCTGCCATAGCCATCTCACTCATGGTGGCCCATTTTACCCATTTCAATGTCTTTTATGGTTTTTCTTCAGCTGCCGTTAAAATTTCTTCAGGTTGTTTTTCTGCCCTTTAAGCAAATCAAATTTAATTTAGTTACTTTCTTGACAATTTTAGCTGTTTTGCATTTAAAATTCATTTTCAGCATTTGTCAGTTGCTTTAACTCTTTCAGCCAATCAGAATTCAGCTCTAAAGCAGTTCCTGGCATTTCAGCTCCAATCATTCAGCAAATAAAGTTTCAGCTGTTTGAAGCATTATTAACAGCCGTTCAGCAGTTTTAACACCTGTTCAGCATTTTTAACAGCTGTTCAGCAGTTCAGCAATTCAGCAGTTCAGCAATTCAGCAGTTTAGCAATTCAGCAGTTCAGGTACTCAGCAGTTCAGCAATTCAGCAGTTCATTGAAGCTCATTCAGCAAATAAAGTTTCAGCTGTTTGAAGCCTTTCTTGGCATTTCAGCTCCAATCATTCAGCAAATAAAGTTTCAGCTGTTTGAAGCATTATTAACAGCTGTTCAGCAGTTTAGCAGCTGTTCAGCAGTTTTCTCAGCAGTTCAGCAATTCAGCAGTTCAGCAATTCAGCAATTCAGCAGTTCAGCAATTCAGCGGTTCAGCAATTCAGCGGTTCAGCAATTCAGCAGTTCAGCAATTCAGGTATTCAGCAATTCAGCAGTTCAGCAATTCAGCAGTTCAGGTATTCAGCAGTTCAGCAATTCAGCAGTTCAGGTATTCAACAGTTCAGCAGTTCAGGTATTCAGAAGTTCAGCAATTCAGCAGTTCAGCAATTCAGCGGTTCAGCAATGCAGCAGTTCAGCAATTCAGGTATTCAGCAATTCAGCAGTTCAGCAATTCAGCAGTTCAGGTATTCACCAGTTCAGCAATTCAGCAGTTCAGGTATTCAACAGTTCAGCAGTTCAGGTATTCAGCAGTTCATTGAAGCTCATTCAGCAAATAAAGTTCCAGCTGTTTGAAGCCTTTCTTGGCATTTCAGCTCCAATCTTTCAGCATGCAGCATTCACAGTGCATTTTCTTCAGGAAATGCTTTTTCTAGTTATTATTATTACTGTGAATGCTGCAAAGCATTCACAGTATTGTTGTTGTATTCTTTATTATTACTGTGAATGCTGCAAAGCATTCACAGTATTGTTGTTGTATTCTTTATTATTACTGTGAATGCTGCAAAGCATTCACAGTATTGTTGTTGTATTCTTTATTATTTATTATTCTTCCGTACGTTTTTGACCGCTTCGATCTCAAAAACCGTTTAAGCTACAGAAACCGTTCTGGTATCAAAACGTGCGGCTTCTTCAGGAGATCGCTGCTATTACTTTTCAGGTTCAAATCTTCTGCCATTAATTTAATATTAATATTTTTCTAATTTTTTTGGCCCCATTCAAATGAATGGGGAAAGCTTAAAAACCTTTTAAAACCCTTTCAACCTTTAAAAGCTAAGAACTTCAGCATACCTTAAGCTAGAGACACCATTTAAACTTTAAAATAAAGCCATGACTCTCAGCTATTCAGCTATTACTTTTTGTATTAATATCTTTTATGGTTTTTAAACAGTTACAGTTTAAGCACAAGAAGGTTTTTTGCTCTTTTTAGCGTTTATAATGGTTGTGTATGTGGTCGTCTAGAGTGCGCATTCCAAAGGTTAGAGTGGGAGACTTGAAATTCTTCAGCTGAAAAATATCTCTCTAAACTGCCGCTGTGTCCACACTCTTCACTCTACAGCCATGATTTTATGATCAAAACGTAGAGCTGCTTCTCTACTTTCAAACAATGTGTCTCTTAGCCCCGAGAAATGTAAACTTTTTAAACTGTGAGGCTTCAAGCAGAGGGAGCACCCTCCAACTCCTCCATCCGCCTCTATAGTAATTTTCGGGAGGTGATTTTCTCAAAACCAGAAAAGACCCTTTTTTTAAACTGCTCCCATGACCACATTTTTCAACCCAGGAAAATAAAAATTACACTGGTGTTTAGAGCAGGTCCTTGTGACGCTCACAGTTTAAAAATTATTTTGATAGCAGTTACGGTTTTTGATTTATAAGCATTTGTTCGGGAGGTGCGCCAAGACAAATTCAACAGGGCTTTGCCACAAAGTGCCTGCAGTTAAACAGTTACACAGCTGTTTTGAGTTGGCAGAACTAAATGTGTAGCAGCATTCTGATTGGCTCATAATACTTTAAACTGATTGGTGGATTATTCCTCTGCATGCAAGCTGTTCAAAGTTGAGCTGTTTTTTGGTCTTTCATAACTTCAGCACCGTTTATGCTATAGAAACCATTCTGGTATCAAAATGCTCAGCTTCTTCTGCAGATTTATGTTATTACTTTATGACATTACGTTTAACAGCCGTTCAGCACTTTTAACAGCCTTTTCAGGTTTAAACAGTCGTTCAGCACTTTTAACAGCCTTTTCAGGTTTAAACAGTCGTTCAGCACTTTTACAGCCTTTTCAGGTTTAAAACAGTCGTTCAGCACTTTTACAGCCTTCTCAGGTTTAAACAGTCGTTCAGCACTTTTAATAGCCTGTTCAGGTTTAAAACAGTCGTTCAGCACTTTTAACAGCTTTTTCAGGTTTAAACAGTCGTTCAGCACTTTTAACAGCCTTTTCAGGTTTAAACAGTCGTTCAGCACTTTTAATAGCCTGTTCAGGTTTAAAACAGTCGTTCAGCACTTTTAACAGCCTTTTCAGGTTTAAACAGTCGTTCAGCACTTTTAACAGCCTTTTCAGGTTTAAACAGTCGTTCAGCACTTTTAACAGCCTTTTCAGGTTTAAACAGTCGTTCACACTTTTAACAGCCTTTTCAGGTTTAAACAGTCGTTCAGCACTTTTAACAGCCTTTTCAGGTTTAAAACAGTCGTTCAGCACTTTAAGAGCTGTACAGCAGTTTAACAGCTGTTCAGCGTTATTAACAGCTGTTCAGCATTATTAACAGCTGTTCAGCAGTTTTAACACCTGTTCAACATTTTTAACACCTGTTCAGCAGTTCAGCAATTCAGCAATTCAGCAGTTCAGCAATTCAGCAATTCAGCAGTTCAGCAATTCAGCAGATCAGCAATTCAGCAGTTCAGCAATTCAGCAGTTCAGCAATTCAGCGGTTCAGCAATGCAGCAGTTCAGCAATTCAGGTATTCAGCAATTCAGCAGTTCAGCAATTCAGCAGTTCAGGTATTCAGCAGTTCAGCAATTCAGCAGTTCAGCAATTCAGCAGTTCAGCAGTTCAGGTATTCAACAGTTCAGCAGTTCAGGTATTCAGAAGTTCAGCAATTCAGCAGTTCAGCAGTTCAGCAATTCAGCGGTTCAGCAATGCAGCAGTTCAGCAATTCAGCAATTCAGCAGTTCAGCAATTCAGCAGTTCAGGTATTCAGCAGTTCAGCAGTTCAGGTATTCAGCAGTTCATTGAAGCTCATTCAGCAAATAAGGTTCCAGCTGTTTGAAGCCTTTCTTTGCATTTCAGCTCCAATCTTTCAGCATGCAGCATTCACAGTGCATTTTCTTCAGGAAATGCTTTTTCTAGTTACTGTGAATGCTGCAAGCATTCACAGTATTGTTCTTGTAATCTTTATTATTACTGTGAATGCTGCAAGCATTCACAGTATTGTTCTTGTAATCTTTATTATTACTGTGAATGCTGCAAGCATTCACAGTATTGTTCTTGTAATCTTTATTATTTATTATTATTATTATATGTTCTTCCGTACGTTTTTTGACCGCTAAAAACTCAAAAACCGCTTAAGCTACAAAAATAATTAAGGTATCAAAACGTTCAGCTTCTTCAGGAGAAGTGGGCTATTACTTTTCTGGTTCAAATCTTTAAGCATTGATTTTATATTAATATTTTTCTGAATTTTTAGCCCCATTGAAAATGAATGGGGAAGTTTCAAATCCTTTAAAAATCCTTTCAGGCTTTAAAAGCTAATAACTTCAGCATACCTTAAGCTAGAGAAACCATTTAAGCTTTAAAATGAAGCCAAGCCTTTCAGCTATTCAGCTATTACTTTGTGTTTTAAAATCTTTTACGGTTTAAGCACAGTGAGCATTTAAGTTTGAGGAGGTTTTTCAGGCGTTTCAGAGTTTATAATGGTTGTGTATTGCATTTGCTAGAGTGGGAGCCTGATTAGTAGAGTGGGAGACTTCAAAACTTTCAGATGGAAAATTTATTTCTAAACTGCCGCTGTGTCCACACTCTTCACTCTACAGCCATGATTTTTTGCTCAAAATGTAGAGCTGCTTCTCGACTTTCAAAAAATGTGTCTTTAAACCCTGTCAAATGTACACTTTTTAAACTGTAAGCATTCAAACAGAGAGAGTACCTTCCAACTCCTTCATTAACCTCCATAGTAATTTCTGAGAGGTGATTTTCTCCAAAGCAGAAATGAGCACCTTTTTTAAACTGCTCCCACAACCACACTTTTGAGCCCAGGAAAATAAAAATGACACCACTGTTTAGAGCAGGTCCTTGTGGTGCTCACAGTTCAAAAATGATTTTGATAGGAGCTACGGTTTTTGATTTAGAAGCACTTATTTGACAGTTGCGCCGAGTCAAATTTGGCCAGAGTGCACGCACCTCAGCAGGTAAGCAGTGCACCTCGCAGGTGTTTTCAATTGGCGCATTTGCAAGCATTCAGCTTGGGAGAGCTCTCCAATATGTATGCATGCAAACCTCACTGCTTGTATGAGACTCCTGTTGGCTCAGTGGTAGAAACACTGGACCATGAATGCAGAAAAAGCAGAGAGAGCAGGTTCAAGTCCCACTTTACCCCAAACTTAAAAGATTTTCCATTGGGTTTGGAACTTTAAATCTCTTCATATTCAAAGATATTTAACTCATTTTTCTCACAGTTTTCTGCACCTTATTTCTCCTTCATGTTTAGCACAAAGTTTTTGTGTGTGTGTTTGTTTCTTCAAGCCATTTGACCCTTTAAAACTTTTTACATTAACACTTTAGCAAGTTTCAGGTGAACAAAAAAAAAAAAAAAGTTTTTGCTTTAATTTGCTGTGACTGCACTCACCCTAGTGGTTAACCAGAGAAGCAGCAGTTTTAATAAAACAAAGTCAGAACAGCATGGTCAGGAAAAATGGCCAGAGGTCATCAGCTACCATAGCCACTTCAGTCATGGTGGCCTATTATCAGCCACCCTCAATAACCACACATTGACATCACAAACCAACAATCACACTGAAACCAACAAGACATCACTGAATAACTGATGAGGACCAATAACTAAAATTCCCAGACATCAGCATAAACAGTCCATGCACCTCAGCAGGTAGGCAGTGCACCTGGCAGGTGTTTTCAATTGGCGCATTTGCAAGCATTCAGCTTGGGAGAGCTCTCCAATATGTATGCATGCAAACCTCACTGCTTGTATGAGACTCCTGTTGGCTCAGTGGTAGAAACACTGGACCATGAATGCAGAGAAAGCAGGTTCAAGTCCCACTTTACCCTAAACTTAAAAGATTGTCCATTGGGTTTTGAACTTTAAATCTTTTCATATTCAATGATATTAAACTCATTTTTTCCACAGTTTTCTGCACCTTTTTTCTCCTTCATGTTTAGGACAAAATATTAGTGTCTGTTTATTTCTTCAAGCTATTTTTGACCCTTTAAAACCTTTTATATTAACACTTTAGCAAATTTCAGCTGAACAAAAAAAAAAAAATATCTTGTTGCTTTAATTTGCTGTGACTGCATTCACTCTAGTGGCTAACCAGAGAAGCAGCAGCTTTAATGACACAATGTCAGAATGGTATGAACAGGAAAAATGGGCAGAGGTCATCAGCTGCCATAGCCACTTCAGTCATGGTGGCCCATTATCAGCCACACTGAATAACAACATATTGACATCACATTGACATCACAAACCAACAATCACAGTGAAACCAACAAAACTTCACTGAATAACTGATAAAGACCAATACCTAAAACTCGCAAACATCAGCATGAACACTCCCATAAGTCCCTGCTTCTGTGGCTCCTCCCATTGGCTGCCACAATAGCAGATTCATTCTGTCCACAATTTTCTGCACTTTCATTCTCCTCCATGTTTAGGAGAATCATTCATTGTATTTTAACATTTTCAACAACATTCCCAAATATTTCAGGAATGACAGCAATTCAGCTGAAAGCCTTCAGTTGCAAGACATTAAACTACAGTACTAAACTTGGATTTAACTTCTCAATATGATTACGGTTTTTCTTCAACTCCAGTTTAAATTTCTTCAGGCTGATTCTTGGCATTCAATACTTGTCAAATTCATGAACTACAATTAAAGACCTTGTAGCTTCTGACAATTCATGTGATCACCTACTGGTTACAGAGAAAAGCTGCATTTAATTTAGACAAAGTGGGAACACCTTAAACATGAAAAATGGACCATCATCATTTACTGCCATAACCACTTGAGTCATGGTGGTGCCCTTTCAATATCTTTGATGGTTTTTGTTCAGCTGCAGTTTAAATGTCTAGGCATTTATCATTTTTTTAACTTTCACATCTCTTTATAGTGAGTGGCAATTAAACAAACTTAATTTAAGAAAGAAATCTTCTAACTCTTCGCCAACCCTGTGCTCACCTACTGGTTGCACATAGGTATTGCACTTAAGTTAGACAAACTTGACCCGGAAAAATGGCCCAAGGTCATCAGCTGCCATAGCCATCTCACTTGTGGTGGCCCATTTTACCCATTTCAATGTCTTTTATGGTTTTTCTTCAGCTGCCGTTAAAATTTCTTCAGGTTGTTTTTCTGCCCTTTAAGCAAATCGAATTTAATTTAGTTACTTTCTTGACAATTTTAGCTGTTTTGCATTTAAAATTCATTCTCAGCATTAGTCAGCTGCTTTAACTCTTTCAGCCAATCAGAATTCAGCTCTGAAGCATTTCCTGGCATTTCAGCTCCAATCACTCAGCAAATAAAGTTTCAGCTGTTTGAAGCATTATTAACAGCCTTTCAGCAGTTTTAACACCTGTTCAGCATTTTTAACAGCTGTTCAGCAGTTCAGCAATTCAGCAGTTCAGCAATTCATCAGTTTAGCAATTCAGCAGTTCAGGTACTCAGCCGTTCAGCAATTCAGCAGTTCATTGAAGCTCATTCAGCAAATAAAGTTTCAGCTCTTTGAAGCCTTTCTTGGCATTTCAGCTCCAATCATTCAGCAAATAAAGTTTCAGCTGTTTGAAGCATTATTAACAGCTGTTCAGCAGTTTTCTCAGCAGTTCAGCAATTCAGCAGTTCAGCAATTCAGCAATTCAGCAGTTCAGCAATTCAGCAGTTCAGCAATTCAGCAGTTCAGCAATTCAGGTATTCAGCAATTCAGCAGTTCAGGTATTCAGCAGTTCAGCAATTCAGCAGTTCAGGTATTCAACAGTTCAGCAGTTCAGGTATTCAGAAGTTCAGCAATTCAGCAGTTCAGCAATTCAGCGGTTCAGCAATGCAGCAGTTCAGCAATTCAGGTATTCAGCAATTCAGCAGTTCAGCAATTCAGCAGTTCAGGTATTCAGCAGTTCAGCAATTCAGCAGTTCAGCAGTTCAGCAGTTCAGCAGTTCAGGTATTCAACAGTTCAGCAGTTCAGGTATTCAGCAGTTCATTGAAGCTCATTCAGCAAATAAAGTTCCAGCTGTTTGAAGCCTTTCTTGGCATTTCAGCTCCAATCTTTCAGCATGCAGCATTCACAGTGCATTTTCTTCAGGAAATGCTTTTTCTAGTTATTATTACTGTGAATGCTGCAAGCATTCACAGTATTGTTCTTGTAATCTTTATTATTATTATATATTATATGTTCTTCCGTACGTTTTTTGACCGCTAAAAACTCAAAAACCGCTTAAGCTACAAAAATAATTAAGATATCAAAACGTTCAGCTTCTTCAGGAGAAGTGGGCTATTATTTTTCTGGTTCAAATCTTTAAGCATTGATTTTATATTAATATTTTTCTGAATTTTTTGCCCCATTGAAAATGAATGGGGAAGTTTCAAATCCTTTAAAAATCCTTTCAGGCTTTAAAAGCTAATAACTTCAGCATACCTTAAGCTAGAGAAACCATTTAAGCTTTAAAATGAAGCCAAGCCTTTCAGCTATTCAGCCATTACTTTGTGTTTTAAAATCTTTTACGGTTTAAGCACAGTGAGCATTTAAGTTTAAGGAGGTTTTTCAGGCGTTTCAGAGTTTATAATGGTTGTGTATTGCGTTTGCTAGAGTGGGAGCCTGATTAGTAGAGTGGGAGACTTCAAAACTTTCAGATGGAAAATTTATTTCTAAACTGCCGCTGTGTCCACACTCTTCACTCTACAGCCATGATTTTTTGCTCAAAATGTAGAGCTGCTTCTCTACTTTCAAAAAATGTGTCTTTAAACCCTGTCAAATGTACACTTTTTAAACTGTAAGCATTCAAACAGAGAGAGTACCTTCCAACTCCTTCATTAACCTCCATAGTAATTTCTGAGAGGTGATTTTCTCCAAAGCAGAAATGAGCACCTTTTTTAAACTGCTCCCACAACCACACTTTTGAGCCCAGGAAAATAAAAATGACACCACTGTTTAGAGCAGGTCCTTGTGGTGCTCACAGTTCAAAAATGATTTTGATAGGAGCTACAGTTTTTGATTTAGAAGCACTTATATGACAGTTGCGCCGAGTCAAATTTGGCCAGAGTGCACGCACCTCAGCAGGTAAGCAGTGCACCTCGCAGGTGTTTTCAATTGGCGCATTTGCAAGCATTCAGCTTGGGAGAGCTCTCCAATATGTATGCATGCAAACCTCACTGCTTGTATGAGACTCCTGTTGGCTCAGTGGTAGAAACACTGGACCATGAATGCAAAAGAAGCAGAGAGAGCAGGTTCAAGTCCCACTCTACCCTAAACTTAAAAGATTTTCCATTGGGTTTTGAACTTTAAATCTCTTCATATTCAATAATATTAAACTCATTCTTTCCACAGTTGTCTGTACCTTCTTGTTAAGACAAAGTTTCAGTGTGTGTTTATTTCTTCAAGCCCTTTTTGAGGCTTTAAAACTTTTTATATTAACACTTTAGCAAATTTCAGCTGAACAAGAAATTAATCTTGGTGCTTTAATTTGCTGTGACTGCACTCACTCTAGTGGTTAACCAGAGAAACAGCAGCTTTAATAACACAATGTCAGAATAGCATGCTCAGGAAAAATGGCCCAAGGTCATCAGCTGCCATAGCCATCTCACTCATAGTGGCCCATTTTACCCATTTCAATGTCTTTTATGGTTTTTCTTCAGCTACTGTTAAAATTTCTTTTACGGTTTAAGCACAGTGAGCGTTTAAGTTTAAAGAGGTTTTTCAGGCGTTTCAGAGTTTATAATGGTTGTGTATTGTGTTTGCTAGAGTGGGAGCCTGATTAGAGAGCTGATTTTCTCCAAAGCAGAAATGAGTACCTTTTTTAAACTGCTCCCACAACCACACTTTTGAGCCCAGGAAAATAAAAGTTACACCACTGTTTAGAGCAGGTCCTTGTGGCGCTCACAGTTCAAAAATTATTTTTATGTGAACTTACCCCAAACTTAAAAGATTCTCAAGTTAGTTTTGAACTTTAAATCTTTTCTTATTCAATCATATTATACTGATTCTTTCCACAGTTTTCTGCACCTTCTTTCTCCTTCATGTTTAGGACAAAGTTTCAGTGTGTGTTTATTTTTTACAAGACCTTCTTGAGCCTTTAATGCTATTTATATTGACACTTTAGCAAACTTCAGCTGAAGAAGGAAAAATCTTCTAGCTTTTTTTGCTGTGAATGCACTCACTCTAGTGGTTAACCAGAGAAGCAATAGCTTTAATGACACAATGTCAGAACAGCATGCTCAGGAAAAATGGCCAGAGGTCATCAGCTGCCATAGCCACTTCAGTCATGGTGGCCCATTATCAGCCACCCTTAATAACCACACATTGACATCACAAACCAACAATCACAGTAAAACCAACAAAACATCACTGAATAACTGATAAACACCAATAACTAAAACCCCCAAACATCAGTATAAACACTCCCATAAGTCCCTGCTTCTGTGGCTCCTCCCCTTGGCTGCCACAACAGCAGATTCATTCTGTCCACAATTTTCTGCACTTTCATTCTTCTTCATGTTTAGGAGAATCATTCAGTGTATTTTAACATTTGCAACAAGATTCCCAAATATTTCAGGAATGACAGCAATTCAGCTGAAAGCCTTCAGTTGCAAGACATTAAACTACAGTACTAAACTTGGATTTAACTTCTCAATATGTTTTACGGTTTTTCTTCAAGTCCAGTTTAAATTTCTTCAGGCTGATTCTTGGCATTCAATACTTGTCAAATTCATGAACTACAATTAAAGACCTTGTAGCTTCTGACAATTCATGTGATCACCTACTGGTTACAGAGAAAAGCTGCATTTAATTTAGACAAAGTGGGAACACCTTAAACATGAAAAATGGCCAATGTCTCTCTCCACTGTCACAAAAAGCTGCTGTGGCCAAAAACACTTTTTCCAGATCAGGCCCACAAAAACTCAAATTGTAGAGTAGCTTGTTACAATATTGAGTTTTTTTTTTGTTTGTTTTTTTAAATAAGTCAATATGATTTGTGCTCTTGAATTTCACATTTTGTGGGAGGCATATATAATGTCAGTATAAATCTACAATACTGTTCAGGCTATCTTTTATTAAATTGTAACCTAAACTTTCTTTGTTACATATATGGGTTGCTATTGGCTTCACGTCAGCCATCATTACTCAAGAAAAAACAAAGAGGTGGAAAATAAAATTGTGACAAAGCAGTGTGCATAGTGTTTTAAACATATCACCATGTCTAGCTAAACAACTTCGTCTTGATCAGTACATTACATATAGTAATGTGTTTTTTTTTTAATATACGTTCATACCATCGTTTCAGTGTGACACTGAAATTTCCAAGCACCCCTGAACGCCTCGTCCTATTGTCGCACCTGAAAACAAACAAGCCTCCATTCCGCTGTTGTCCCCTGAGGTGAGTAGTCGGGACTCGGTCCCGTTCGGTTTTTACACACTAAAATGACATGTTTGGTGTTTGCTCAAACTGACATGACATGTTATGGTACACTCAAACAGAGTAAAAGTAAAAGACAGAGAGCAAAATATTGTCAATGTGAACTTTAGAGAGACATTAGCTCTCAGTCTGTGGCTCAGTCTCCAACTGTGGCTACTGTTCTTTAGCCTAGAGATAAGCTAGCCAAAGATTAGTTGTGAATCTCAGCTGGTTTAAATGTTGATTTTTTTCTCTTTCAGCTGTCTTTATTCACTCAACTGTGTTTGTAGCCACACAGTTTATACTTCAAATTGTAGCTATGGTTGTGCTCTTTCAGAAAATGTACTTTACAAAACTTTGCCATATTCAGAACTTAAACTAGACTTGGAGTGACAGGTGTACCCTCCCCATCTCTCATTCACTGTAATGTTAAATTTTCTCCTTTCATGAGAGCAAAAACCAAAATGAAGGCATTTTTTATACTGCCATTTCTCAGTATACTTTAGAAGTACAGAGATTTAAAAAACTACATTTCCTGCTTCAGTGGAATCTCCTTGTATTCACAATGTAAAATGTTTGTGAGTGGGACTGCCAGTTTTTGTGTGAGAAGTGTTTCTTTGCGGTTAGGTCTGCAGCACATTCTGCTCTCCAGCATCCCCCATTTGCAGGAAACTTGAGCTTCTGCTTTAGCTCCATCAGTCACTTGCCTGAGGAAGGCAAGGTTGTGGGTTTAATTCCTGACCTTGGCAACATGTTTTTTAATGTCTGCTTATTACATTTTGGTCTAAAACCACAGAGACACACAATCTCACCTAATACCACTCCATCAAGCTAACCTATTGTATTGTGTTTAATGTTTCTGCTGCTATGAACACTCAGATGGACAAACTAATTTTTTTCTCCCTCTATCAGACTAGTAGAAACCTGACTGTGATTGCTGCTGTTTGGTAAGTATGGGCGTATTGTCAGTAAAATAGACCAGTTAAACATAATTTATATTTTACAGTTAAAGTATTTTAGATCATGGAAGCACAGGAGCCTCCTGTTTTCAGGGCTTTCAAATTGTTTTGGAGTAGAAGGGGGGCATGCCAAAGTAGCAGGCACCTTATGACTGAGACCTTTGCTGTCCTCGATGGGCATCTTTTCCCATCTGTTTTGCTTTTATGAGTACTATCCCCTAAATTTTACTACTTTTTAAAGACTTTCTTTCAGTACGCCCATAAGTATATCAAAGTTACTATATATCAACAAGTTATACTATGAAAGGAAGTAATGCCACGGCCGATGTGTTCACAAACCGTTACTTATATGCAATGCATCTCAACAATGTTATGGTTTAATTTTAAACACAGGTGGCAAAAGTACTGACATTTTGTACTTAAGTACAGAAGAATCACAGCTTTCTATTGTGAGCTGCAGTAAATGATGTTGGTGTGCAGGCTGTGATCAGCTGACCAGTATTTCACAGTATTTCACAGCTATCTGAGCTGATCTCCATCCCCTACACTGACAGCATACAGGCTGTAGAAATGTTGGATTCAGTGAATGAATCTCAGCATCAGCAGCTTTGATTCAAACTCATCTCTGCTGCACTGATGTAACCTGTAACTCTGACCATGAACACAGCCTCTGTGCACCAACACAGAGCTTTACTGTAAATACAGTACAACAAGCTAACCTGTTTATTACGTGTTAAACTGCAGTATTTTCATACAATCTTTGAATAACACAAAGTCAGCATACTTCAGTTTGTTTTGCTGTCGTTACCTTTAATTCTAACCTCTCTCCTTCCTCTCCTGTCCTCTTTCTCCATCTCTGAGTGAACTTCTCTCTCTTTGCTCTCCCTGAAATACAGCAGCTCTTCTTTTAGCTAGCAGACACACTGTGTGACAAACTGCACACATTTTGTGTGTTTGCTGATATTTGTTGAGCATTTAGAAATGCTGCATTTACCTGCCACAGTTACTCCCTTTATGCTCGCTGCTCTTCAGTAGCGCTAGCTAAGCTGTTTATGTGCTGCGAGCACAACTTACGGACTCGGTCTGGCCCGCTGTAACCCCTGATTATAGCCCTATAAATGAGACATTAATTATATGGGTTTAATTATTTAATCCCTTTGTACCCAATAAGCCCCGCTGATGGAGGACACACAGTACGATTGTCTCTTAAGTGCTATTATTCCTCCGTTTAGGCTCAGATTGTTTGATGTTTGACGGAAATGCAAATGTAATAAGTAGAAAGTACAGATACTTGTGTAAAAATGTAGGGAGTAAAAGTATAAAGTAGTCAGAAAAATAAATACTCAAGTATAAAACAGATACCTGAAAAATGTACTTAACTACAGTAACAAAGTATTTGTACTTTGTTACTTCCCACCTCTGATTTGAAATAATTTTGGAAGTTAATCTTCAAAAGTAGAGAAGCTATGCTAATGCATATTATTTTATTGTCAAACTGAACAAACAGCACGGTCGGCTCTGAAATTCATCATCAAATCATCATCAAATCATGCAATTGAAAGTAAGTCAAAATGCGCCTCCTGCCGGCATAATTTGAAAGCCCTGTGTTTTGGTAGGGCTGTCCACCCTCTGTAACATACTCTGTGTGGCCCAGACAAACACAGTAAAGGCACACTGAGGTCTTTCTCACTGTGAGGAAATGCTTGCATGCTGACATATAAAACAGATATTAATTAGTGAGCATAAATGGCTTGATAACAGCTGAACAGCTATATTTGACCTTAGACCTGCTGTTCTCCTGTATTGTCCAGATAAACAAGCATCACTGCAAATGAACAGTTGTATTAAAATATCCATATCAGCCCAGCAGGCTGAAATATCCTTGTTTGATAATGATTATGATGGCTCAGTGTTGACACTCACAGAAGTCTGGTGATGATCTTGTGTGTGCATGGTTGTGCACATTATATTCCACATACAAGAAACTGTAGTGAGGCAGATTATTGCAGTAATAATAATAATAATACTGGTATCACTTGAACGCATCAGTGTTGACAGTCACTTCAGTGACTGAAATCACAGAACAGAAAAATGTATTACAGCACCTTTTACATTTTGACCTGTATTTTTACAATGTGTACCTGTATATTTTAAATATAATTGAAAAACTAGTCTGTCATGAAAAATGAACAAATACCATTTCAGAGTGAAGTCGATCATAGATGCAGCCTTTTCAGTCAGTTTGAATTATAAAATGGGGGGTTGGCCTGTCAGCTCCATAGACTGCTCCTCGTTTGGGGTGTTAGTTTTAATAAAAATACTGTGTAATTATTTTATTTTCTCTCTCCCTCTCTCTCTTACAGAAACCTGACTGCATTTGGTGCTTTGGCTTGTAAGTATAGGAATACATTAATAAAGATTTAATATTCAATTCAATTTTATTTATATAGCACCAAATCACAACAGTCACCTCAAAGCATTTTGTATTGTCAGTAAAGAGAAAACTACAGCTACTGGAATAATATTTGTAGGTTACTTTTAAATGATGTGAAATGCAGAACTTTGGCTGTCTTTAACTGTATTTTCGCTTGCATTTGTGGTTTTTGCTAGTTGAGTGGAGTATTCTGGCTTTACTATGGTATCATAGGTTTATATATCATTGATCTTTGCTAGGGTTTTACCAGTTAATTTTTGATTTTTTTTTTTATTGTATTTATTGCTGTTTTAATGACTATTGCATGTTTTGATGATCTGTACAGCACTTTGGGGAACGGAAGTTGTTTTTAACGTGCTATAGAAATAAATTTTGACTTGCCTTGCACACATTGAAGGGCTTTGAGGATGTGAACTATGCAGATTTGTATGCTTGTGGTCCTCTGGGAAGGGCTGGTGGATTAGTCTGATGGTAGCTATGATATTTGCAGATAAAATGCTGACCCTACAATAGACCCTACAATAATACAGAGAAAACCCAACAGTCAAAATAATTTGAGCTCCTACTAATTATTCTGGCATAATTTACCATGGCCGGCATATGGTGAAATGTACGTCAAAATACTTGGATTGTTTGAACTTGTATTTTAAAATTGCTTTTTAGTGCTGAATAATCACTTTAGCAGTGATTAACGATGTGAATTAAAGTTAATCCTTTATTCATCCCACAATGTGGGAAATTTACAAAACATTGGATTCTGCTATTAAAGCAGAGGTCAGAGGTTAATAAGAGAAAACTACAGCCACTGGAATAATATTTGTAGGTTACTTTTAAATGATGTGAAATGCAGAACTTTGGCTCTCTTTAACTGTATTTTCGCTTGCATTTGTGGTTTTCGCTAGTTGAGTGGAGTATTCTGGCTTTACTATGGTATCATAGGTTTATATATCATTGATCTTTGCTAGGGTTTTACCAGTTAATTTTTGATTTTTTTTTTTTTTTATTGTATTTATTGCTGTTTTAATGACTATTGCATGTTTTGATGATCTGTACAGCACTTTGGGGAACGGAAGTTGTTTTTAACGTGCTATAGAAATAAATTTTGACTTGCCTTGCACACATTGAAGGGCTTTGAGGATGTGAACTATGCAGATTTGTATGCTTGTGGTCCTCTGGGAAGGGCTGGTGGATTAGTCTGATGGTAGCTATGATATTTGCAGATAAAATGCTGACCCTACAATAGACCCTACAATAATACAGAGAAAACCCAACAGTCAAAATAATTTGAGCTCCTACTAATTATTCTGGCATAATTTACCATGGCCGGCATATGGTGAAATGTACGTCAAAATACTTGGATTGTTTGAACTTGTATTTTAAAATTGCTTTTTAGTGCTGAATAATCACTTTAGCAGTGATTAACGATGTGAATTAAAGTTAATCCTTTATTCATCCCACAATGTGGGAAATTTACAAAACATTGGATTCTGCTATTAAAGCAGAGGTCAGAGGTTAATAAGAGAAAACTACAGCTACTGGAATAATATTTGTAGGTTACTTTTAAATGATGTGAAATGCAGAACTTTGGCTCTCTTTAACTGTATTTTCGCTTGCATTTGTGGTTTTCGCTAGTTGAGTGGAGTATTCTGGCTTTACTATGGTATCATAGGTTTATATATCATTGATCTTTGCTAGGGTTTTACCAGTTAATTTTTGATTTTTTTTTTTTTTATTGTATTTATTGCTGTTTTAATGACTATTGCATGTTTTGATGATCTGTACAGCACTTTGGGGAACGGAAGTTGTTTTTAACGTGCTATAGAAATAAATTTTGACTTGCCTTGCACACATTGAAGGGCTTTGAGGATGTGAACTATGCAGATTTGTATGCTTGTGGTCCTCTGGGAAGGGCTGGTGGATTAGTCTGATGGTAGCTATGATATTTGCAGATAAAATGCTGACCCTACAATAGACCCTACAATAATACAGAGAAAACCCAACAGTCAAAATAATTTGAGCTCCTACTAATTATTCTGGCATAATTTACCATGGCCGGCATATGGTGAAATGTACGTCAAAATACTTGGATTGTTTGAACTTGTATTTTAAAATTGCTTTTTAGTGCTGAATAATCACTTTAGCAGTGATTAACGATGTGAATTAAAGTTAATCCTTTATTCATCCCACAATGTGGGAAATTTACAAAACATTGGATTCTGCTATTAAAGCAGAGGTCAGAGGTTAATAAGAGAAAACTACAGCTACTGGAATAATATTTGTAGGTTACTTTTAAATGATGTGAAATGCAGAACTTTGGCTCTCTTTAACTGTATTTTCGCTTGCATTTGTGGTTTTCGCTAGTTGAGTGGAGTATTCTGGCTTTACTATGGTATCATAGGTTTATATATCATTGATCTTTGCTAGGGTTTTACCAGTTAATTTTTGATTTTTTTTTTTTTTTATTGTATTTATTGCTGTTTTAATGACTATTGCATGTTTTGATGATCTGTACAGCACTTTGGGGAACGGAAGTTGTTTTTAACGTGCTATAGAAATAAATTTTGACTTGCCTTGCACACATTGAAGGGCTTTGAGGATGTGAACTATGCAGATTTGTATGCTTGTGGTCCTCTGGGAAGGGCTGGTGGATTAGTCTGATGGTAGCTATGATATTTGCAGATAAAATGCTGATCATTTGAAATGATTTCTTGAACAGGTAAGGGAGCACCAGTGTTCAATAAATAGAACAAAAGCATTAGAAGCAGTAGCTGCAATAGAGATTTCATTGTTTTTAACTACCATCTTCTGTGAAAGCTGCTGCCTGCTCTAACATCTGAGGTCTTTATGCAGGAATGTAGTTAAAATACCAATAACAGCACAAGACAGTCACCTGGTTACAGCACACAGCTACACGTACACATCAAAGCTCAGGATAGCACCTGCACACCAGCATACAGTCATTTTACATGCTTGACTCTCAGAGTGGGTCACTCTATACACAGATGACCTGTTATGAAAAGGCAGAAATTCATCCATACAGTTAAATAGTTGGGGTAAAAAGGGCCTAATTGTGTAAAGGAAGAGTGATTTTGGTGTTTCCTATGGAACACTATTATTCCTGGAATTAAACCAGGAATATAAATCATAACCACTGAGAACTCTGAAATATGCTGAGAACAGCTTGAAATGCTGTGTTAATTGGAGTATATTATGATAAACCACTTCAGTGACACTTGATGCTTTATTTTTTAAACAGCAGCTTAACTGATGTCTTTGTGTTTTTCAGGTATCCTGCTGACCACCATCTCCAGTGTCTCCTCCCTATTAAAGCTCTGTCTTTCCTGTCCATCTACCACGCTCTGTCTGATTATTGGATTTTCTATCTTTCTGTCCCTCTCCTCTAACCTGCTCTATCTAATTGAAAAAGCCACTCCAGCTCTCTGTCCCTCTCCTCTAACCTGCTCTGTCTAATTGAAAAAGCCATTCTATCTTTCTCTCACCATCTCCGACCGCTCTATCTAATTTACAAGACTCCAATTTGACTACAGTTTTACGACTGCCCAGTTTTACAAGTGCCCAGTTTTACACTTGCCCAGTTTTACAAGCGCTGTGGTTACTGGTACCACTTTTCTGGATATAAGTTCCATCTTTCTGGATACAGGTTCCAGCTGAGTTACAAGTACTCACTTTCTTTCTGTTTGTCTGTCTGTCTGTCTGTCTGTGTGATATTTTGTTTGCAAGAAAAAAGTGCCAAATATTTTCTCCTAACTGATCTTGATATTTAAATATTTAGGAGAAAACATTGAAATTTAATTTGTGAAAAACAAAAGTGTTTCAAAAAATTGGAAAACACTTAAGAACACATTCATTTTAAGTAAAAAATAAATCTGTTTTCATAAGACATTTGGCTTTTTGACTGAGATCAGAGGAAATCCAGATCTCCAAATACATTAATATTTGAATACAGTAGACAGTGAATATTAGCAGATAAATATTTACCATAACAAAATAATTGGACTGATCTGAAACTGATCTGCAGTTTTGTACCCAGTCTGAGGTGTTCGGATTGGACATATATATAAACTTTATTCAGTCACTGAGTGCATATTCAAGTGTTTTGCTGTTTTTTTGTGAATATTCAAATAAAAAAGAGAAGACATCTGTAAGGAGGACCTGCAGTTCTTTGGCGTGCTTGTTTCCTGTCTCAACTCAACCAAACGGTGGAGAACTCCTGCTGCTGCCAGAAGCCCTCACCTGCCATTCGACTGCTACACCTGTGCTGCTGACTGAATCTACACCTTAAAATATAAGCCAGAGTTTATCACCCACAATTACATTTCCTCTTATTAAATCTTTATCAGTTACTTTCTGCTGGTGAGTGAAAGCACTTGAGAATCAGGACAGAGTAGCTGATACTGAAGTACTGAGAAATATTCACTTAATAGAGGTGAAATATAAAGTATTTGATAGAGCTGCACTGCAGGCTAAAACCTTTATACTGAGGTATTTTAACAAGTACAGATAACCTGTTTTTGGCATATTGCCACAAAAAAGAAACTTTGATATTTTGATTTATTGAACAGCTAATTTTGAAATCTTATCTGTTAAACCTTATATCTTACGCTGAATATAGTGATCAGTGATTTTGCATTAGAATTTATACAGAGGCATTTTTTTTTCAGCCAACAGTAAGTGTGACAATTTAATCTCAGGACTCTTGAAGAAGCTTGGAATTTGTGCTAAAAGAAATTAAACTCTGCATTAAAGGTACATCTTACACTATAGTCAGTTCTGTTATCTGAATTATAGAAATACAGGAATAAGACATTTGTGGTTTTGAAGAGCAAAAATGGGAAAGTCAAGGAACAGGTCACAAGCTGCAAAGAAACGTTGGCAGACATCAGACATCAGGACGACATCAACAAGTGAGCAACAAGGAGAAGTTGGTCCCCAGAAGTGTGCATCAGAGAACATGTCTCCACAGGCAACAGGTGAAAGTGTCAAACGGGGAACTCAACATAACTCTGTACGTGTACCAGAGGTGACATACACAGATGTTGTAAAACGTGACGCTGTGTCTGTAGCAGGACCTTCTGAAAGTCATATAAAGTACAGAACTCGGAGCAGAACTGCAGTTCGTCATGATGATGATACATGTGTAGCAGGACCTTCTCATCAACAGCAGGTAAACCAGGTGTCAGGTGTACCGCAGGTGTCCAACACTGTAAAGAGAGGATGTCACAGTGATGTAGCAGGACCATCCTTTGTGAGTATGGGAAATCAGCCTTCAGAAACACATGTCTGTGCATCTCACAGCCAGGCTGATCTCAAATATGGTGAATCTAGAAACAGCCAGTGCACGTGTAACTCTCTAACTTTCCTGGCATTCCTTCATGAGGATGAAAACATAACTACAGCTGACCTGAATTGCATCCTGGATAAAGGTGATGTGATGTACAATGAGGCCAGGAAAAGGTTTCCCAACAGTATCCATCTGGCAACTGATGAACTCCCAGACATAGTTGATGCTCGCAGGTGTACGTATCATGTGGACATGACGCAGCCTTCCAGGTATGGCAAATATGGAGAACCTTCAAAAAAAAGTGGAGATACCTTTTTGATCCTAGAGGCACGACTGAGCTGCTTGTTGTCAGATGTGCAGTATGCATTGTTGATTATGAACTCATTGTGCATCGCAGTGTTCAGATCCCGATCAGGCAAATATGGTTTCTTTGATCCACACTCCAGGAAAGCCAATGGTCTTCCTCTGCCACCAGAGTTACACAGTTGTGGTAAAGCTGTGATGTTGAAGTTCACACGTCTGAGTGACATGATCAACAGACTCTTAACTTTGTATAAAAAGATGGAGGTACCTCTTTGCCGTGAATACGAGCTGAAGCCTTTGCACTTTTACACTTTGAGCCCAGTGAACCTGAGTGATGCTGTCCCAGACACAGACTGCACACGTCCAGTTAACACTACTGCTGCACCTGCTCTGTTGGTTGAAGCTGCTGAGGAATCACACTCATCAACTCTAAAGAGAATCAAACAGAATGCTATTCCTGAGAGCATTTCATCTGCACTTAACACTGAAAACACAGTTGTGAATCAACAATATGTCCAAATCACAGAAGTCCCCTCACACAACGATCCTCAGAATGAATCAGGACTCATAGGTGAAGTGACAAACCCCGAATTAAGGTGTCAAACAACTACTGATGTCACTTTCACATGTGTGAGACAACAAGAGGTCATTCTTCCTGAAAGTCAAACTGAACCAGAACCATCAGCTCAGTTTAGTTGCCCTCAAGCACATGATGACTCACAGAGTGAATCAATATCTCAGAAGCTAAAAAAATGTAGCAAAAACCGAAGGAGAAAAATGAAAAACAGATTGATGGTATCAGAGAAACCACAACAAAGAAGAAAAGAGAATCAAAAAAGAAAAGAAAGGCAAAAATATGCTACCGATGAAGGTTATAAAACACACAAAAAAACATATGCAAGCAAGACATATAAAGACAACAGTCATAAGAAAACCCAGTACACTGCAAACCGCTATCACAAGAATGTAGAAATCAGAAAGAAACAAAGAGATTACATTGTTAGACGCTATGCAGAAAATGTGGAATTCAGAGAGAGACAAAGAGGCTACATTACTAAACGTTATGGTGAAAATGCAGAATTCAGACAGAGACAGAAAAAGTACATGAAACAATACATCACTGAACATTACACAGAAAGTCCAGAGTTTAGACAGAGGCAGAGACTCTATATGACTAACCGTTACACAGAAAGTCCAGAGTTTCGACAGAGGCAGAGACTCTATATGACTAACCGTTACACAGAAAGTCCAGAGTTTCGACACAGGCAGAGATCTCGTATGACTCAGCGGTATGCAAATGACAGAGCATTTAGGATAAGACACAGAGAAACAATGAAACGGATCATGCGAAACAGGTACAATAACAATCTTGCATTTAGAATTATGCATAACATGAGATGTGCCATGAAAATCAAAAGGAAATACAGACGGATGAACAGACAACCACAAGAAAGTGACAACAGTCTGATCAATGAGGCCATATCTGCGTTCAAGTCTCAAATAAAGGCTGGTCCATCGTACCCCTGTACTGTATGTTTCAAGGCTTCATTTCCTAACCAAGTGCAACTCTGCAGAAGGTCAAGGTATGTGAAGAATCCACATGTGGTTGCAACATGTTTGACAGGAAAGTTTGTTCATGTGTGTGATGATGCCTGCAGAAATGAACAGTGCAATTTGCCTGATGAGAGAAAGAAAGAGTGGATTTGTCACACCTGCCATAACCATCTTAAAAATGGATGCATGCCATCACTTGCTGCTGCCAATAAATTGGAGCTTGCTGATATTCCACCTGAACTGTCTGATCTCAACATACTGGAAAGACATCTGATTGCCAAATGTATTCCATTTGCAAAGATCATTCCTCTTCCCAAAGGCAGACAGAGTGCTATCAGAGGAAACGTTGTGTGTGTGCCCTCAGAGGTCCAGGAAACTGTAGATGTGTTACCCCGACTGAGAAGTGATTGTCAAGTGATGAGAGTTAAACTGAAGAGACGTTTGTGTTACAAAGGTCATCAGGTGTTTCAGACAGCAACCTGGTCTAAACTTGTGCAGGCACTCCACAAACTGAAAGAGATTCATCCACAGTATGAGGATGTAAGTATCAGAGATGAAGCTGAGCTATGTGATCCTACAATACCTGATGATGACGATGAAGAGGATGAGCATGACAGCATGGATGTGGAGGATTATGATGAGGCTGATTTAATGGAAATTGACAGGTGTGAACAAAATGCACTGTGTGAAGCTGTAAATGAGCCTGAAAATGAACAGGACATGTTATTGTGTGATGGTGAACAACCACATGAGCAGATGGGAGATGATCCAGAGCCAGCAGATGAATCATCTAATGGTGGTTTTGCACTCGAGTCCTGTTTGCAGCCCCCTGATGTGTCTGAGGAGATCTTATGTTTCAGTGAAGGAATCTACTGTGTTGCACCAGCTGAACGAAACAGTCCGATAAGCTTTTTCAGAACACCTAAACTGGAGGCCATGGCATTCCCTGTGCAGTTTCCTACAGGCCAAAACACACTGGATGAACAGAGGCTGATTAAAGTATCACCGAGCGCCTATTTCAAATCCAGGCTTTTCTGTATCGATGAACGTTTTGCCAAAGACACCAACTATTTGTTTTTTGCACAGTTTGTGACTGAAATACATCTGGCTACTTCGAGCATGACGGTGCAGTTAAGGAAGGCAAAACCAATGACTCGAGATGGACGGAGAATAACCTCAGGTATGTTACAAGATAAACGCGAGGTTGAGAAGCTGGTGAGAAATAAAGATGCAGTGAGATTCATGCAGCCGCTCAGAGGAACCCCGGCCTATTGGGAGAAAACCACACGAGATCTCTTTGCCATGATCAGACAGTTGGGAACGCCCACATTCTTTTGCACATTTTCAGCTGCTGAAATGCGTTGGCCTGAAGTGATTGAGGCAATAACCAGACAGCAATGTGAAGAGGTCAACTTTGAAGAACTCGACTGGTCAGCAAAGTGTGACATACTGAGAAGCAATCCTGTGACAACAATGCGCATGTTTGATAAGAGAGTTGAGGCTTTATTCAGAGATTTACTCTTATCTCCTGCACAGCCACTTGGCAAAGTCATTGACTACTTTTACAGAGTTGAGTTCCAGCACAGAGGAAGCCCACACATACACTGTCTCTTATGGGTAGAAGGTGCTCCTGTGTTTGATGAGGATGACGATCAGACTGTTGTGGATTTTGTAAATAAATACATCACAGCTCAGCTGCCCGATCCACAGACACAACCTGAACTGCACAAGAAAGTAACAGAAGTGCAAAAACACAGTAGGAACCACTCAAAGACATGTTTCAAGAGTTTGAATTCTGGATGCCGTTTTGGTTTTCCCAAACCACCCTGCAAGCAGACAATGATCACAAGACCCTGTGACGATGATGAACTGGATGTAGAAACAGCAAAGAACAAGCTCAGACCGCTGAACCAGCTGCTGAATGAACCTGAAATTGCTTCCTTCACTCTAGAGCAACTCTTGGCTAGGTGTGAATTAACACACACACAATATGAGCAATACCTGAATATGATGAATTCAAGGAGCACAGTCTTACTAAAGCGTGATCCAAAGGACTGTTGGGTAAATGGTTATAATCCACACCTGCTTGAAGCCTGGAATGCCAATATCGATGTCAGCTACATAGTAGATGCCTATGGCGCCATAGTCTATTTGACCAGTTACATCAGTAAAAAAGAAGCAGGCCTCTCTGAGTACCTGAAAACGGTCATTGCAAACTCCAACACCAACAATGTGAATGAGTGTGACGAGATGAGAGCAGTCATGCAGGCGTACTCGAAGAAGCGAGAGGTCAGCGCTCAGGAATGTGTTGCTCGTGCATGTGGTCTTCACATGAAGCAGTGTTCACGTGCCGTAATATTCATACCGACCGATGATAACCCTGTGAGAATGAGTCGGCCCTTGTCGGTCCTGGAGAACACAACAGCAGAATGTTCCAACATTTGGATGACATCTTTGAGTGACAAGTACAAATCCAGACCTGAAACTCCAGAGTATGAGGACATGTGCCTGGCAGACTTTGCGGCTACTTGCAGGATTGTTTATGGTCAACAGAAAAAAGGTAAAGATGTTTTGCCCCTCCTCAATGAGATGGGATTTGTGCAAAGGCGTAAAAACGATAAGCCTGCTGTCATCAGATTTCACCGCTGCTCACAAGAAAAACATCCAGAGCAATATTACGGAAGACTGCTGAAACTCTACCTTCCTCATCGTTCAGATCACCAACTGAAGAGACCATCTTTGCCAACCTATGAGTCTTTCTACAGTGCCGGTTACGTACAGCTACGAGGTGCCGACCGCCCTGAGTATGTGCAACACATTGTGAAAAGAAACAGAGAGAAATATGAGAAAAACAGTGAAGATATTGAGAACGCAATTGAAGAGTTTGAGCAGAACAGAGAGGTGATTGATGAATGGTGTAATCTCGCTCCTGAATCTGAAGCAGTGACTTTGCCACTTGTTGACCAACAGCAGGAGCTAGACAATGACAATGAACAGGAAGATGTCCCCGACTACAGTCGTCAGGCTGATGCTGGAACAGAAGTCCGAGCTATCAGAGAACCTCCCGCATTTGATCCCAGAGTCTTACGCCAGATGTTACAGAATCTGAATCAGAAGCAAGCCTGTGTGTTTTATGCAATTCGAGACTGGTGCATTAAAAGAGTGTGTGGTCTAAATCCAGAGCAGTTTTTCTTTTATGTTAACGGTGGTGCTGGAACAGGAAAATCCCATCTCATCAAATGCATCTACTCAGAAGCATCTAAGATACTGAGCAAAGTGCCGAGACGTGCAGAGGAAGCCGACATATCGAACCCCACTGTGCTGTTAACTGCCTTCACTGGGACAGCCGCATTTAATATCTGTGGAACAACACTGCACTCTCTTCTTAAGCTGCCTCGAAGCTTAAAACCTCCCATTCACGGCCTCGGCAACCAGCTGGATGAAGTCCGATCAGAACTCTTGAATGCTGAAATAATCATCATTGATGAAGTGTCTATGGTGTCAAGAAACCTCTTTGCCTATGTAGATGCTAGACTCAAGCAGATCAAAGGGAGTCACAGACCGTTTGGAGGCATGTCAGTCATTGCTGTTGGAGACTTCTATCAGCTACCACCAGTGCGACAGTCTAACCCTCTATGTGTGCATGACCCATCAGAGATTGACCTGTGGCGAGAGCATTTTCAGATGATCACACTGACTGAGATTATGCGTCAGAAAGATGATGTTGCCTTTGCAGAGATGCTGAACAGGATCCGTGTGAAAGGAAAGTTGGATCAGCTTTCGGAAGCAGACAAAGATTTGTTGTCACAGACCATAACTGAACCGACCCGTTGTCCAAATGATGCATTGCGCATTTTTGCAACTAATAAGCAAGTGGATGAACACAACACTGCCACACTGACTCTGCTCCATTCTAACATCATTGACATCAATGCAGATGACTACAGAAAGGATCCGAGAACTGGCAAAATGGCACGACAAGACAGCCCGTTCAAAGGCAATAAAAACGAGTTACCCGACACACTGAAGGTTGCAGAGGGAGCGCGTGTCATGCTCACCAGAAACATTGACATTCAAAGTGGTTTGGTTAATGGAGCTTTTGGTAAACTACTCAGAGTAGTATATTATGAAAATGATGCTCGACACGTCTTCAAGCTTGGTATTAAGATGGACAACGAAACACCTGGTAAGGATAACAGAGCACCAGGAGACCCTGACAACCTAGTGTACATCGAAAGATCTGAGGAGAACCTGAAGCAGAAAGGAGTGGTACGCAGACAGTTCCCAGTAAAGCTGGCTTTTGCATGTACTATACACAAGGTCCAAGGTATGACAACCACATCAGCTGTAGTCTCTCTCAAGGGCATCTTTGAACCTGGCATGGCCTATGTAGCTATCAGCAGAGTGACCTCCCTCAGTGGACTGCATCTTCTTGATCTGGATGAGAAGAAAATATACGCCAACCTAGAAATCACTGCAGAACTCCAGAACATGAGACAAGCCAACCTGGATGACATGATGATGCCTCTTCTACACTTGAGACAATCACTAAGTAGGTCTGAAGCTTTCACCATTGTTCACCATAATACAGAGGGACTGCCATCTCACGTTAATGACATCAAGAGTCATCATGAACTGTGTCTAGCGGATGTTTTGTGCTTAACAGAAACTCATCTGCAGGGCAATTTTGTTGCACAGAGTCTCCATTTCGAAAATTACAATTTGTTCAAACGCAACAGACACCTGTCCTACACAAACTTTCCCCAAATGGCAAACCAAAGTGGTGGAGGAGTCGCTGTCTATGTGAGAAGTGACATTCAAGTGCATGAAAAACAGTACATCCATAATGTAACTGACCTTGAGTTTGTGGCTTTAAAGGTTGAAGCTCCAGTGAGTGCACTGATTGCAGCTGTTTACAGACCTCCAGACTACAGTTTGAGGCCATTCCTGAAAAACCTGGTAAGCCTTTTAGATTCACTGGAGATCATGGACTGTCATCCCATCATTGTTTGTGGTGATTTTAATGAGAATCTTTTCTCCAATGCAAGTAAACCAATCTTGGAGCTGTTTCAGTCTAGGGGATACGCACAACTCATCACTGCTGCTACCACAGACAAGAACACACTGCTTGACCTCATTTTCATTTCTCAGCCCCACAGGTGTCTCCATTCAGGTGTCATGAAAACATACTACAGTTACCACGATCCTGTGTACTGTGTACTGTCTTGTGATGGTTTGTGAACGTAATGAGCTGATTTTTGACTACAGTTTCTATTTTCAATGCAAGAATTAAGAGCACAGGATAATATATTACCCAACAGGTGCTTGGAAACAGTGCAGAGGAGTACAGGATAATATGCAAACATTTCTGAATCATGGCGAGTTTAATTTAATAGGTTTGACCAGGGGTGCCCAAACTCCTGACCCGCGGGCCTACTTCTGGTCCACAAATTGATGTCAAAAATAACATTGACACCATGTTAAAAGAATGGCCTAAATCATTTTTTTGATGAAAGTTATTTTTTTGCCTAAAAAAAAAAAAAAAAAAAAAAAGACTTAGGCCATTATTTTATCAAGGTGACCACAAACAAATTTGGCCCTTCAAGTTACATTTTTGAGATTTCACTGAACCTTCTCAACTGGAGGGGAAGGAGAAATCTCAAAAAAAGTAACTTAAAGGGCCAAATTGTCTGATGTCACCTTGTTAAAATAATGGCCTACGTCTTTTTTTTTCTTAGGCAAAAAAATAACTTTCATTAGGCCATTCTTTTAACAAGGTGACAATGTTATTTTTGACATCAATTCACAGACCAGAAGGAGGGTCAGGAGTTTGGGCACCCCTCGGTTAGACTGTTTAAAAGGGACCAAGTTATAGCAAGATCATCTTTGTTGTTCTGAATCATGTAAATGGCTTTGATTTAATAGGTTACACTGTTTAAAAGGCACCAAATTATTACAAGATCACGTCTGTTAGGAAACATGTAAATGGCTTTGATTTAATAGGTTACACTGTTTAAAAGGCACCAAATTATTACAAGATCATGTCTGTTAGGAATCATGTAGATGGCTTTGATTTAATAGGTAAGTTCAGTTAAAAGGCACCAAATTAGTACAAGATCATGTCTGTTAGGAATCATGTAGATGGCTTTGATTTAAAAGATTACACTGTTTAAAAGGCATCAAATTAGTACAAGATCACGTCTGTTAGGAATCATGTAGATGGCTTTGATTTAATAGGTAAGTTCAGTTAAAAGGCACCAAATTATTACAAGATCATATCTGTTAGGAATCATATACATGACTTTGATTTAATAGGTTTGGCCAAGGGTGCCCAAACTCCTGACCCACGGGCCTACTGCCGGTCCGCAAATTGATGTAAAAAATAACATACAATTTTGCCCTTTAAATTACTTTTTTGAGCTTTCACTTAACCTTCTTAACTGGAGGGGAAGGAGAAATCTCAAAAAAATAACTTAAAAGGCCAAATTGTATGTCATCACCTTGTTAAAATAATGGCCTAAGTCATTGTTTTTTCAGCCAAAAAAATAACTTTCATTAGGCCATTCTTTTAACAAGATGACAATGTTATTTTTGACATCAATTCACAGACCGGAAGCACGGTCGGGAGTTTGGGCACCCCTCGGTTAGACTGTTTAAAAGAGACCAAATTATTGCAATATCATGTTTGTTGTTCTGAATCATGTACATGACTTTAATTTAATAGGTAGACTAATTAATGGGACCAAATTATTACAAGATCATGTCTGTTAGGAATCATGTAAATGGCTTTGATTTAATAGGTTACACTGTTTAAAAGGCACCAAATTATTACAAGATCATGTCTGTTAGGAATCATGTAGATGGCTTAGATTTAATAGGTAAGTTCAGTTAAAAGGGATCAAATTATTATAAGATCATATCTGTTATTAATCATGTAGATGAGTTTGATTTAATAGGTTTGACCAGGAGTGCCCAAACTCCCAACCCACAGGCCTACTTCAAATTTATGTCAAAAATAACATATAATTTGGCACTTGAAGTTATTTTTTTTTGACATTTCACTTAACCTTCTTAGTTGGAGGGGAAGGAGAAATCTCAAAAAAATAACTTAAAAGGCCAAATTGTATGTCATCACCTTGTTAAAATAATGGCCTAAGTCATTGTTTTTTCAGGCAAAAAAATAACTTTCATTAGGCCATTCTTTTAACAAGGTGACAATGTTATTTTTGACATCAATTCACAGACCCGAAGCACGGTCGGGTCCAAATTATTGCAAGATCATGTTTGTGGTTCTGAATCATGTACACGGCTTTAATTTAATAGGTAGACTAATTAATAGGACCAAATTATTACAAGATCATGTCTGTTAGGAAACATGTAAATGGCTTTGATTTAATAGGTAAGTTCAGTTAAAAGGCACCAAATTATTACAAGATCATGTCTGTTAGGAATCATGTAGATGGCTTTGATTTAATAGCTAAGTTCAGTTAAAAGGCACCAAATTAATACAAGATCATATTTGTTAGGAATCATGTAGATGGGTTTTATTTAATAGGTTAATTGCTGATATAACCAACAGCTGTGCACAGCTGTTGGTTATATCATCTCCAGTAGAAATGAAGGCATGTGTTCTATACACAACACATGCCTTCTCTTACCAGCTGATACCCCACGGGGTAGGCCAGGGGGCTAGGGGGGTAACTTTATTCTCACAGGAGACAAAGTTCTCCTGTGTCTCTTCAAACTTCATCATGTTCCATCACTACGAAGATCACCACAAACTGTAACAATCCCAGCTTATTGCAGCGGGACAGATCAGAGACTTCAACAGCACACAGCAAACTGCTCTCCATCATGTCAGTCCCAGTTATTCTTCAAAGCACACTTGACCTCTCTGGACGTGAGGACAACATCATGCTGCCACACCTTCAACAGTGAATGGACCACTGCTTCATTAGACACACACCTTCTGCTAGTGTGAGGATTCCTCTCAGCAACCACAAAGGTATTTTATATATTATTAAAAACACATTCACTTGCTTACTTCTAGTGTGTTTCAACTGTGAATTCATCCAAATGTTAACATTGCATTAGATATTATTAATATCTTCATCCATGCTACATCTAAGAGTGTACAAATATCACATACTTTAATGTCTGCCCTCAGGTCTTTCTCCTTTATGGTCCACTTCATAAACTCTCTGGACTGAAGACTCCAGAGATCACATCACTGAGCCTCCAATAAATCTCCATTTGAAATGACACAGAATGAAGACTGTTGGAGCTGCTGCAGCACTGTTGAAGGTATTTAGTTTAGGGGGAATTGTGCCACCTTAAAATGTCCTGTTGTAATGACTACAGTTTATTATAGGATGTTTATTTTCTGGTTTTCTCAGAAAAAGCTCCATCCTTCTACATGCACACCTCCATGCATCCTCTGATCTGTTCTGCAGAGGCTACAACTGACCATTAGGGTGGAGATCAGGAACGTTGCTGCAAGAAAACACCGCTGCAGATTATTTATAATTTTCAGACTGACTGCCTCATCTGTGCAGTATCAAGAATCTTCATAAAGGTAACATTTATCCTTTAAAGGCCTCAAATTCCCTACACGACCTTTCTGTAACATCAGATCATTTGGAGGATCCACTCTAAAGCCTCCAGTCATCTTCACAAGGACTCTGTTCTCATCTGACAGTCTGGTTTGGAGCACCAGGTACAACAAGGAGCACAATAACAGAATATAGTGACTAACCAACAGAACAAAGACTCTCTGAACAGCACAACACCAGTTTACTGTTGACCTCTGTGCAAACTCTGTACATGGATGTAATATTGGATTGTTATTCATAGAGTGCTATTCTGCTCATACTGAGCATTCAAAGAGCTTCAACTACAAGCTTCATTCACCTACACACACATTCATATAACATAAATATACACAGCCCTTTGTTTTACACAGTTGTCACACTCTTATTTATCTATTTATTTATTGATGGACTTGGGATAATCATTGGGGATGTCATAGGACCAGAAATCTGGGAGTTTCTTTCCTAACCTTTTAAAACAGTTTCTTAATGAAATGAATGCACTCTAAACTAAACTCTTTGAGAACTGCTGCATACGCAGAAGAACAAAAACAGATAGAAGCTTGAATTTGAAAAGCCTAATGATGTCATTATGACTTGGTAACAATATTTTGGTTCTCTTGACATCCCTGGTGTTTATTGTGGGGTATCAGCTGGTAAGAGCTCAAAGGCTTTTCACATCTGTGTCCTTAGACTGGGGCAAATGAAAACCCTGGTACATAGACATTAGTCATATTCAAATTAACAGTATTCTGGGATTATTTTTCCCATCATGGCTATAATCAAACAGTCTACAAACACTGAAAGTCTATTTCCACACTGAGGTCTAAGCATGATGTGAAAAGCTATCAGTAGCTTAGCTAATCGGTGCTAAACAGGTCAAAAACTGTTTGGAAATGTTACTGAGATTTAAGTTTTATTATCTTATGTTGGCACATTACTTTATATTCACCTGTATATCCTGACACAGTTCATCAGTAACACATTATTATTTGGATACTGTGCAAAAAAGAACAATCAGTTTGTGACAAAAGGACACTGAGTCAGATGATGACTGATGGCAGCACTTTGAGTTTTACTTCTTTGAGTTCATGTTGACTGTATATGCCAGAGAGCACAGCATGTAACACACAATGTGCAAACATAGGCATTTTGTTCATACACACTCCCTGAATGGACTTAGATTTAGATTTACAGTACCAAGTCTGCCAACAAGGTGTCCATGTGATCAGGATTTCTTATATTTTTTTATTTTACAATGAGCCAGTTAGTGAATGCACAATTTAATCATTTGAAATGTTTGAATATATTTAATGTTGCTTTCCTTTGTGTTTCTTTGTGTTGTACACTGTTAGATGTAGCAGTTCACAATAGATTGAATATTTCTGTTACATTCTGCTCAATTTGTTAGAAAAGTCTTGTGACTTTAAAAAGGAATTATATAAATTATACAATTAAAAAAATATAACTATAACAATATTTAAAAATTAATTAAATCAATTGCATTTATTTGTATTTTTATTTGTTTACTGTTATGGCCTAGAAACTGCATACTTTGAGCTACAGAAACAATTCAAGCTTTAAAATGACGGCAAAACATTTAACTTTTATAAAAATGTATATTAATATTTTCTTTGATGGTTTGTCTTCTGTTCCAGTTTTAGTTTCAGGCTGTTTTTCTCCCCTTTCAGAGAAATCAAGTTCAATTTAGCTCCTTTGTTGACAAGTTCAGCTGTATTGCATTTCAAATTAAGTTTTTGTCTTCTTCAGCTGTTGAAGCTCATTCAGCAAATAAAGTTTCAGCTCTTTGAAGTCTTTAAACTGATTTGTGGAATTATCTTCAGCATGCATCCGTTTATGCTACAGAAACCGTTCAGGTATCAAAACGTTCAACTTCTTCTGCAGATTTATGCGATTACTTTATGCCATTACGTTTAACAGCTGTTAAGCTGTTTAACAGCTGTTAAGCTGTTTAACACTGGTTCAGCAGTTCAACACCTGTTCAGCAGTTCAGCAATTCAGCAGTTCAGCAGTTCAGCAATTCAACAGTTCAGCAATTCAGCAGTTCAGGTATTCAGCAGTTCACTGAAGCTCATTCAGCAAATGAAGTTTCAGCTGTTTGAAGCCTTTCTTGGCATTTCAGCTGCAATCTTTCAGCATGCAGCATTCACAGTGCATTTTCTTCAGGAAATGCTTTTTCTAGTATATTATATGTTCTTCCGTACGTTTTTTGACCGCTAAAAACTCAAAAACCGCTTAAGCTACAGAAACAATTAAGGTATCAAAACGTTCAGCTTCTTCAGGAGAAGTGGGCTATTACTTTTCAGGTTCAAATCTTTAAGCATTGATTTTATATTAATATTTTTCTGAATTTTTAGCCCCATTGAAAATGAATGGGGAAGTTTCAAATCCTTTAAAAATCCTTTCAGGCTTTGAAAGCTAATAACTTCAGCATACCTTAAGCTAGAGAAACCATTTAAGCTTTAAAATGAAGCCAAGCCTTTCAGCTATTCAGCTATTACTTTGTGTTTTAAAATCTTTTACGGTTTAAGCACAGTGAGCATTTAAGTTTGAGGAGGTTTTTCAGGCGTTTCAGAGTTTATAATGGTTGTGTATTGCATTTGCTAGAGTGGGAGCCTGATTAGTAGAGTGGGAGACTTCAAAACTTTCAGATGGAAAATTTATTTCTAAACTGCCGCTGTGTCCACACTCTTCACTCTACAGCCATGATTTTTTGCTCAAAATGTAGAGCTGCTTCTCTACTTTCAAAAAATGTGTCTTTAAACCCTGTCAAATGTACACTTTTTAAACTGTAAGCATTCAAACAGAGAGAGTACCTTCCAACTCCTTCATTAACCTCCATAGTAATTTCTGAGAGGTGATTTTCTCCAAAGCAGAAATGAGCACCTTTTTTAAACTGCTCCCACAACCACACTTTTGAGCCCAGGAAAATAAAAATGACACCACTGTTTAGAGCAGGTCCTTGTGGTGCTCACAGTTCAAAAATGATTTTGATAGGAGCTACGGTTTTTGATTTAGAAGCACTTATTTGACAGTTGCGCCGAGTCAAATTTGGCCAGAGTGCACGCACCTCAGCAGGTAAGCAGTGCACCTCGCAGGTGTTTTCAATTGGCGCATTTGCAAGCATTCAGCTTGGGAGAGCTCTCCAATATGTATGCATGCAAACCTCACTGCTTGTATGAGCCTCCTGTTGGCTCAGTGGTAGAAACACTGGACCATGAATGCAAAAGAAGCAGGTAGAGCAGGTTCAAGTCCCACTCTACCCTAAACTTAAAAGATTTTCCATTGGGTTTTGAACTTTAAATCTCTTCATATTCAAAGATATTTAACTCATTTTTCTCACAGTTTTCTGCACCTTATTTCTCCTTCATGTTTAGCACAAAGTTTTTGTGTGTGTGTTTGTTTCTTCAAGCCATTTGACCCTTTAAAACTTTTTACATTAACACTTTAGCAAGTTTCAGGTGAACAAAAAAAAAAAAAAAAGTTGTTGCTTTAATTTGCTGTGACTGCACTCACCCTAGTGATTAACCAGAGAAGCAGCAGTTTTAATAACACAAAGTCAGAACAGCATGGTCAGGAAAAATGGCCAGAGGTCATCAGCTACCATAGCCACTTCAGTCATGGTGGCCTATTATCAGCCACCCTCAATAACCACACATTGACATCACAAACCAACAATCACACTGAAACCAACAAGACATCACTGAATAACTGATGAGGACCAATAACTAAAATTCCCAAACATCAGCATAAACAGTCCATGCACCTCAGCAGGTAGGCAGTGCACCTCGCAGGTGGTTTCAATTGGCGCATTTGCAAGCATTCAGCTTGGGAGAGCTCTCCAATATGTATGCATGCAAACCTCACTGCTTGTATGAGACTCCTGTTGGCTCAGTGGTAGAAACACTGGACCATGAATGCAGAGAAAGCAGGTTCAAGTCCCACTTTACCCTAAACTTAAAAGATTGTCCATTGGGTTTTGAACTTTAAATCTTTTCATATTCAATGATATTAAACTCATTTTTTCCACAGTTTTCTGCACCTTTTTTCTCCTTCATGTTTAGGACAAAATATTAGTGTCTGTTTATTTCTTCAAGCTATTTTTGACCCTTTAAAACCTTTTATATTAACACTTTAGCAAATTTCAGCTGAACAAAAAAAAAAATATATCTTGTTGCTTTAATTTGCTGTGACTGCATTCACTCTAGTGGCTAACAAGAGAAGCAGCAGCTTTAATGACACAATGTCAGAATGGTATGAACAGGAAAAATGGCCAGAGGTCATCAGCTGCCATAGCCACTTCAGTCATGGTGGCCCATTATCAGCCACACTGAATAACAACATATTGACATCACATTGACATCACAAACCAACAATCACAGTGAAACCAACAAAACTTCACTGAATAACTGATAAAGACCAATACCTAAAACTCGCAAACATCAGCATGAACACTCCCATAAGTCCCTGCTTCTGTGGCTCCTCCCATTGGCTGCCACAACAGCAGATTCATTCTGTCCACAATTTTCTGCACTTTCATTCTCCTCCATGTTTAGGAGAATCATTCATTGTATTTTAACATTTTCAACAACATTCCAAAATATTTCAGGAATGACAGCAATTCAGCTGAAAGCCTTCAGTTGCAAGACATTAAACTACAGTACTAAACTTGGATTTAACTTCTCAATATGATTACGGTTTTTCTTCAACTCCAGTTTAAATTTCTTCAGGCTGATTCTTGGCATTCAATACTTGTCAAATTCATGAACTACAATTAAAGACCTTGTAGCTTCTGACAATTCATGTGATCACCTACTGGTTACAGAGAAAAGCTGCATTTAATTTAGACAAAGTGGGAACACCTTAAACATGAAAAATGGACCATCATCATTTCCTGCCATAACCACTTGAGTCATGGTGGTGCCCTTTCAATATCTTTGATGGTTTTTGTTCAGCTGCAGTTTAAATGTCTAGGCATTTATCATTTTTTTAACTTTCACATCTCTTTATAGTGAGTGGCAATTAAACAAACTTAATTTAAGAAAGAAATCTTCTAACTCTTCGCCAACCCTGTGCTCACCTACTGGTTGCACATAGGTATTGCACTTAAGTTAGACAAACTGGAACAGGAAAAATGGCCCAAGGTCATCAGCTGCCATAGCCATCTCACTCGTGGTGGCCCATTTTACCCATTTCAATGTCTTTTATGGTTTTTCTTCAGCTGCCGTTAAAATTTCTTCAGGTTGTTTTTCTGCCCTTTAAGCAAATCGAATTTAATTTAGTTACTTTCTTGACAATTTTAGCTGTTTTGCATTTAAAATTCATTTTCAGCATTTGTCAGCTGCTTTAACTCTTTCAGCCAATCAGAATTCAGCTCTGAAGCATTTCCTGGCATTTCAGCTCCAATCACTCAGCAAATAAAGTTTCAGCTGTTTGAAGCATTATTAACAGCCTTTCAGCAGTTTTAACACCTGTTCAGCATTTTTAACACCTGTTCAGCAGTTCAGCAATTCAGCAGTTCAGCAATTCAGCAGTTTAGCAATTCAGCAGTTCAGGTACTCAGCAGTTCAGCAATTCAGCAGTTCATTGAAGCTCATTCAGCAAATAAAGTTTCAGCTCTTTGAAGCCTTTCTTGGCATTTCAGCTCCAATCATTCAGCAAATAAAGTTTCAGCTGTTTGAAGCATTATTAACAGCTGTTCAGCAGTTTAGCAGCTGTTCAGCAGTTTTCTCAGCAGTTCAGCAATTCAGCAATTCAGCAGTTCAGCAATTCAGCAGTTCAGCAATTCACCGGTTCAGCAATTAAGCAGTTCAGCAATTCAGGTATTCAGCAATTCAGCAGTTCAGCAATTCAGCAGTTCAGGTATTCAGCAGTTCAGCAATTCAGCAGTTCAGCAATTCAGCAGTTCAGGTATTCAACAGTTCAGCAGTTCAGGTATTCAGAAGTTCATCAGTTCAGCAATTCAGCAGTTCAGCAATTCAGCGGTTCAGCAATGCAGCAGTTCAGCAATTCAGGTATTCAGCAATTCAGCAATTCAGCAATTCAGCAGTTCAGGTATTCAGCAGTTCATTGAAGCTCATTCAGCAAATAAAGTTCCAGCTGTTTGAAGCCTTTCTTGGCATTTCAGCTCCAATATTTCAGCATGCAGCATTCACAGTGCATTTTCTTCAGGAAATGCTTTTTCTAGTTATTACTGTGAATGCTGCAAGCATTCACAGTATTGTTCTTGTAATCTTTATTATTATTATTATTTATATGTTCTTCCGTACGTTTTTTGACCGCTAAAAACTCAAAAACCGCTTAAGCTACAAAAACAATTAAGGTATCAAAACGTTCAGCTTCTTCAGGAGAAGTGGGCTATTACTTTTCTGGTTCAAATCTTTAAGCATTGATTTTATATTAATATTTTTCTGAATTTTTAGCCCCATTGAAAATGAATGGGGAAGTTTCAAATCCTTTAAAAATCCTTTCAGGCTTTAAAAGCTAATAACTTCAGCATACCTTAAGCTAGAGAAACCATTTAAGCTTTAAAATGAAGCCAAGCCTTTCAGCTATTCAGCTATTACTTTGTGTTTTAAAATCTTTTACGGTTTAAGCACAGTGAGCATTTAAGTGTGAGGAGGTTTTTCAGGCGTTTCAGAGTTTATAATGGTTGTGTATTGCGTTTGCTAGAGTGGGAGCCTGATTAGTAGAGTGGGAGACTTCAAAACTTTCAGATGGAAAATTTATTTCTAAACTGCCGCTGTGTCCACACTCTTCACTCTACAGCCATGATTTTTTGCTCAAAATGTAGAGCTGCTTCTCTACTTTCAAAAAATGTGTCTTTAAACCCTGTCAAATGTACACTTTTTAAACTGTAAGCATTCAAACAGAGAGAGTACCTTCCAACTCCTTCATTAACCTCCATAGTAATTTCTGAGAGGTGATTTTCTCCAAAGCAGAAATGAGCACCTTTTTTAAACTGCTCCCACAACCACACTTTTGAGCCCAGGAAAATAAAAATGACACCACTGTTTAGAGCAGGTCCTTGTGGTGCTCACAGTTCAAAAATGATTTTGATAGGAGCTACGGTTTTTGATTTAGAAGCACTTATTTGACAGTTGCGCCGAGTCAAATTTGGCCAGAGTGCACGCACCTCAGCAGGTAAGCAGTGCACCTCGCAGGTGTTTTCAATTGGCGCATTTGCAAGCATTCAGCTTGGGAGAGCTCTCCAATATGTATGCATGCAAACCTCACTGCTTGTATGAGACTCCTGTTGGCTCAGTGGTAGAAACACTGGACCATGAATGCAAAAGAAGCAGAGAGAGCAGGTTCAAGTCCCACTCTACCCTAAACTTAAAGATTTTCCATTGGGTTTTGAACTTTAAATCTCTTCATATTCAATAATATTAAACTCATTCTTTCCACAGTTGTCTGTACCTTCTTGTTAAGACAAAGTTTCAGTGTGTGTTTATTTCTTCAAGCCCTTTTTGAGGCTTTAAAACTTTTTATATTAACACTTTAGCAAATTTCAGCTGAACAAGAAATTAATCTTGGTGCTTTAATTTGCTGTGACTGCACTCACTCTAGTGGTTAACCAGAGAAACAGCAGCTTTAATAACACAATGTCAGAATAGCATGCTCAGGAAAAATGGCCCAAGGTCATCAGCTGCCATAGCCATCTCACTCATAGTGGCCCATTTTACCCATTTCAATGTCTTTTATGGTTTTTCTTCAGCTACTGTTAAAATTTCTTTTACGGTTTAAGCACAGTGAGCGTTTAAGTTTAAAGAGGTTTTTCAGGCGTTTCAGAGTTTATAATGGTTGTGTATTGTGTTTGCTAGAGTGGGAGCCTGATTAGAGAGCTGATTTTCTCCAAAGCAGAAATGAGTACCTTTTTTAAACTGCTCCCACAACCACACTTTTGAGCCCAGGAAAATAAAATTTACACCACTGTTTAGAGCAGGTCCTTGTGGCGCTCACAGTTCAAAAATTATTTTTATGTGAACTTACCCCAAACTTAAAAGATTCTCAAGTTAGTTTTGAACTTTAAATCTTTTCTTATTCAATCATATTATACTGATTCTTTCCACAGTTTTCTGCACCTTCTTTATCCTTCATGTTTAGGACAAAGTTTCAGTGTGTGTTTATTTTTACAAGACCTTCTTGAGCCTTTAATGCTGTTTATATTGACACTTTAGCAAACTTCAGCTGAAGAAGGAAAAACCTTCTAGCTTTTTTTGCTGTGAATGCACTCACTCTAGTGGTTAACCAGAGAAGCAGCAGTTTTAATTACACAAGGTCAGAACAGCATGGTCAGGAAAAATGGCCAGAGGTCATCAGCTGCCATAGCCACTTCAGTCATGGTGGCCCATTATCAGCCACCCTCAATAACCACACATTGACATCACAAACCAACAATCACAGTGAAACCAACAAAACTTCACTGAATAACTGATAAAGACCAATACCTAAAACTCGCAAACATCAGCATGAACACTCCCATAAGTCCCTGCTTCTGTGGCTCCTCCCATTGGCTGCCACAACAGCAGATTCATTCTGTCCACAATTTTCTGCACTTTCATTCTCCTCCATGTTTAGGAGAATCATTCATTGTATTTTAACATTTTCAACAACATTCCCAAATATTTCAGGAATGACAGCAATTCAGCTGAAAGCCTTCAGTTGCAAGACATTAAACTACAGTACTAAACTTGGATTTAACTTCTCAATATGATTACGGTTTTTCTTTAACTCCAGTTTAAATTTCTTCAGGCTGATTCTTGGCATTCAATACTTGTTAAATTCATGAACTACAATTAAAGACCTTGTAGCTTCTGACAATTCATGTGATCACCTACTGGTTACAGAGAAAAGCTGCATTTAATTTAGACAAAGTGGGAACACCTTAAACATGAAAAATGGGCCATCATCATTTACTGCCATAACCACTTGAGTCATGGTGGTGCCCTTTCAATATCTTTGATGGTTTTTGTTCAGCTGCAGTTTAAATGTCTCTAGGCATTTATCATTTTTTTAACTTTCACATCTCTTTATAGTGAGTGGCAATTAAACAAACTTAATTTAAGAATGAAATCTTCTAACTCTTCGCCAACCCTGTGCTCACCTACTGGTTGCACATAGGTATTGCACTTAAGTTAGACAAACTTGAACAGGAAAAATGGCCCAAGGTCATCAGCTGCCATAGCCATCTCACTCATGGTGGCCCATTTTACCCATTTCAATGTCTTTTATGGTTTTTCTTCAGCTGCCGTTAAAATTTCTTCAGGTTGTTTTTCTGCCCTTTAAGCAAATCGAATTTAATTTAGTTACTTTCTTGACAATTTTAGCTGTTTTGCATTTAAAATTCATTTTCAGCATTTGTCAGCTGCTTTAACTCTTTCAGCCAATCAGAATTCAGCTCTGAAGCATTTCCTGGCATTTCAGCTCCAATCATTCAGCAAATAAAGTTTCAGCTGTTTGAAGCATTATTAACAGCCTTTCAGCAGTTTTAACACCTGTTCAGCATTTTTAACAGCTGTTCAGCAGTTCAGCAATTCAGCAGTTCAGCAATTCAGCAGTTTAGCAATTCAGCAGTTCAGGTACTCAGCAGTTCAGCAATTCAGCAGTTCATTGAAGCTCATTCAGCAAATAAAGTTTCAGCTCTTTGAAGCCTTTCTTGGCATTTCAGCTCCAATCATTCAGCAAATAAAGTTCCAGCTGTTTGAAGCCTTTTTAACAGCTGGTCAGCAGTTTAGCAGCTGTTCAGCAGTTTTCTCAGCAGTTCAGCAATTCAGCAGTTCAGCAATTCAGCAATTCAGCAATTCAGCAGTTCAGCAATTCAGCAGTTCAGCAATTCAGCGGTTCAGCAATTCAGCAGTTCAGCAATTCAGGTATTCAGCAATTCAGCAGTTCAGCAATTCAGCAGTTCAGGTATTCAGCAGTTCAGCAATTCAGCAGTTCAGCAATTCAGCAGTTCAGGTATTCAACAGTTCAGCAGTTCAGGTATTCAGAAGTTCATCAGTTCAGCAATTCAGCAGTTCAGCAATTCAGCGGTTCAGCAATGCAGCAGTTCAGCAATTCAGGTATTCAGCAATTCAGCAGTTCAGCAATTCAGCAGTTCAGGTATTCAGCAGTTCATTGAAGCTCATTCAGCAAATAAAGTTCCAGCTGTTTGAAGCCTTTCTTGGCATTTCAGCTCCAATCTTTCAGCATGCAGCATTCACAGTGCATTTTCTTCAGGAAATGCTTTTTCTAGTTACTGTGAATGCTGCAAAGCATTCACAGTATTGTTGTTGTATCTTTATTTATTACTGTGAATGCTGCAAAGCATTCACAGTATTGTTGTTGTATTCTTTATTACTGTGAATGCTTTGCAGCATTCACAGTATTGTTGTTGTATTCTTTATTATTTATTATTCTTCCGTACGTTTTTTGACCGCTTCGATCTCAAAAACCGTTTAAGCTACAGAAACCGTTCTGGTATCAAAACGTGCGGCTTCTTCAGGAGATCGCTGCTATTACTTTCAGGTTCAAATCTTCTGCCATTAATTTAATATTAATATTTTTCTAATTTTTTTGGCCCATTCAAATGAATGGGGAAAGCTTAAAAAACCTTTAAAACCCTTTCAGCCTTTAAAAGCTAAGAACTTCAGCATACCTTAAGCTAGAGACACCATTTAAACTTTAAAATAAAGCCATGACTCTCAGCTATTCAGCTATTACTTTTTGTATTAATATCTTTTATGGTTTTTAAACAGTTACAGTTTAAGCACAAGAAGGTTTTTTGCTCTTTTTAGCGTTTATAATGGTTGTGTATGTGGTCGTCTAGAGTGCGCATTCCAAAGGTTAGAGTGGGAGACTTGAAATTCTTCAGCTGAAAATATCTCTCTAAACTGCCGCTGTGTCCACACTCTTCACTCTACAGCCATGATTTTATGATCAAAACGTAGAGCTGCTTCTCTACTTTCAAACAATGTGTCTCTTAGCCCTGAGAAATGTAAACTTTTTAAACTGTGAGGCTTCAAGCAGAGGGAGCACCCTCCAACTCCTCCATCCGCCTCTATAGTAATTTTCGGGAGGTGATTTTCTCAAAACCAGAAAAGACCCTTTTTTTAAACTGCTCCCATGACCACATTTTTCAACCCAGGAAAATAAAAATTACACCGCTGTTTAGAGCAGGTCCTTGTGACGCTCACAGTTTAAAAAATTGTTTTGATAGCAGTTACGGTTTTGATTTATAAGCATTGTTCGGGAGGTGCGCCAAGACAAATTCAACAGGGCTTTGCCACAAAGTGCCTGCAGTTAAACAGTTACACAGCTGTTTTGAGTTGGCAGAACTAAATGTGTAGCAGGCATTCTGATTGGCTCATAATACTTTAAACTGATTGGTGGATTATTCCTCTGCATGCAAGCTGTTCAAAGTTGAGCTGTTTTTTGGTCTTCATAACTTCAGCACCGTTTATGCTATAGAAACCATTCTGGTATCAAAATGCTCAGCTTCTTCTGCAGATTTATGTTATTGCTTTATGACATTACGTTTAACAGCCGTTCAGCACTTTTAACAGCCTTTTCAGGTTTAAACAGTCGTTCAGCACTTTTAACAGCCTTCTCAGGTTTAAACAGTCGTTCAGCACTTTTAACAGCCTTCTCAGGTTTAAACAGTCGTTCAGCACTTTTAACAGCCTTTTCAGGTTTAAACAGTCGTTCAGCACTTTTAACAGCCTTTTCAGGTTTAAACAGTCGTTCAGCACTTTTAACAGCCTTTTCAGGTTTAAACAGTCGTTCAGCACTTTTAACAGCCTTTTCAGGTTTAAAACAGTCGTTCAGCACTTTTAACAGCCTTTTCAGGTTTAAACAGTCATTCAGCACTTTTAACAGCCTTTTCAGGTTAAACAGTCGTTCAGCACTTTAACAGCCTTTTCAGGTTTAAACAGTCGTTCAGCACTTTAACAGCCTTTTCAGGTTTAAAACAGTCGTTCAGCACTTTAAGAGCTGTACAGCAGTTAACAGCTGTTCAGCGTTATTAACAGCTGTTCAGCATTATTACTAGCTGTTCAGCAGTTTTAACACCTGTTCAACATTTTTAACACTTGTTCAGCAGTTCAGCAATTCAGCAGTTCAGCAATCAGCAATTCAGCAGTTCAGCAATTCAGCAGATCAGCAATTCAGCAGTTCAGCATTCAGCAGTTCAGCAATTCAGCGGTTCTCAGCAATGCAGCAGTTCAGCAATTCAGGTATTCAGCAATTCAGCAGTTCAGCAATTCAGCAGTTCAGGTATTCAGCAGTTCAGCAATTCAGCAGTTCAGCAATTCAGCAGTTCAGCAGTTCAGCAGTTCAGGTATTCAACAGTTCAGCAGTTCAGGTATTCAGAATTTCAGCAATTCAGCATTTCAGCAATTCAGCGGTTCAGCAATGCAGCAGTTCAGCAATTCAGCAGTTCTGGTATTCAGCAGTTCAGCAATTCAGCAGTTCAGCAATTCAGCAGTTCAGCAGTTCAGGTATTCAACAGTTCAGCAGTTCAGGTATTCAGCAGTTCATTGAGCTCATTCAGCAAATAAGGTTCCAGCTGTTTGAAGCCTTTCTTGGCATTTCAGCTCCAATCTTTCAGCATGCAGGCATTCACAGTGCATTTTCTTCAGGAAATGCTTTTTCTAGTTATTATTATTATTCTTCCGTACGTTTTTTTGACCGCTTCGATCTCAAAAACCGTTTAAGCTACAGAACCGTTCTGGTATCAAAACGTGCGGCTTCTCTCAGGAGATCGCTGCTATTACTTTTCAGGTTCAAATCTTCTGCCATTAATTTAATATTAATATTTTTCTAATTTTTTTGGCCCCATTCAATGAATGGGGAAAGCTTAAAAACCTTTTAAAACCCTTTCAGACTTTAAAAGCTAAGAACTTCAGCATACCTTAGCTAGAGACACCATTTAAACTTTAAAATAAAGCCATGACTCTCAGCTATTCAAGCTATTACTTTTTGTATTAATATCTTTTATGGTTTTTTAAACAGTTACAGTTTAAGCACAAGAAGGTTTTTTGCTCTTTTTAGCGTTTATAATGGTTGTGTATGTGGTCGTCTAGAGTGCGCATTCCAAAGGTTAGAGTGGGAGACTTGAAATTCTTCAGCTGAAAAATATCTCTCTAAACTGCCGCTGTGTCCACACTCTTCACTCTACAGCCATGATTTATGATCAAAACGTAGAGCTGCTTCTCTACTTTCAAACAATGTGTCTCTTAGCCCGAGAAATGTAAACTTTTTAAACTGTGAGGCTTCAAGCAGAGGGAGCACCCTCCAACTCCTCCATCCGCCTCTATAGTAATTTTCGGGAGGTGATTTTCTCAAAACCAGAAAAGACCCTTTTTTTAAACTGCTCCCATGACCACATTTTTCAACCCAGGAAAATAAAAATTACACTGGTGTTTAGAGCAGGTCCTTGTGACGCTCAAGTTTAAAAATTATTTGATAGGGTTACGGTTTTTTGATTTATAAGCTTGTTCGGGAGGTTGCGCCAAGACAAATTAAACAGGCTTTGCCACAAAGTGCCTGCATTAAACAGTTACACAGCTGTTTTGAGTTGCAGAACTAAATGTTGTAGGCATTCTGATTGGCTATACTTTAACTGATTGGTGGATTATTCCTCTGCATGCAAGCTGTTCAAAGTGAGCTTTTTTTGGTCTTTCATAACTTCAGCACCGTTTATGCTACAGAAACCATTCTGGTATCAAAATGCTCAGCTTCTTCTGCAGATTTATGTTATTACTTTATGACATTACGTGTAACAGTCGTTCAGCACTTTAACAGCCTTTTCAGGTTTAAACAGTCGTTCAGCACTTTTT